>NC_134537.1:120754991-121072335 GCF_050624435.1 Tenrec ecaudatus | reverse complement strand
TAAGTTTCTAACCAGTTCTTTATTATTTGCTCCATGTAACAAAATCTCAGAATTTTTAAAAAGCTGCCTCTTGAGATCTTCTTTGTATACTCAGGTAATTTCTAATAAAAATTCAGTTTATTTTACTTTACCTTTAGACATAATATATACATTGATCTTTGCCTGTAAGAACCTTGGTCATGAGGTTATTCACATAACCCCACTCCACAAACTTTTTTTTAGTGATATTATCATTGCTCAGTGCTAAGCCAAAATAACCAAATACCTAGCATATACCATAATGTAGTGTAATTTTAAAAACATATTAATGCACCCATTGGTTTTGGCTCCAAAATAGGTATCACCCACATTATGTTGCATATGCTAACTAACCAGGAACTTTTTGCTAGTAAAACGCATTTTTAATTATCTTGGAATTATGGTTACACTTTTGTGTCCAAGTATGATTGACATAATTTCCTTCCTTCCTTTCTTGCTATTCTTTTTGAATTTAAGAAGCAACTTATCCATTAGCTATCCTCTATCTTCTCTATCTCACACACATGCACACACAAACACACACGTGTGCACACACAGTGTGCTGAAAATCCTAATTCATTAATAACAGCCATGTATAACATGCTTTTGTGACACCCTGATTATTAAGGGTTTTGCTCTACTTTTCTCGTTTTACCTCTGGGTGTTAGTATATTTAATATAATTATCTTGTTTTTCACATAACCATAACCAAATCTACTATTTAGAGATGCAAGTGTTTGTGCATTCAAAAAGGCTGTGAAAACACCATCTGTCAGTGAGCTTTTCTAATAATATTGTGTGGCATCACGTTGCTTCTGACCCGTAGATACACCTTGTGACAGCACAGCATTGCCTTGTTGGGTTTCTGAGGCTGAAATCTTTCTGGGAGCAAATTGACATCTCTCTCTCTCGCAGCAGATAGCTGGTGGTTTTGACTGATTTAGCCATCAAGCATTTGACTATTGCATCACTGGTTTCCTTTCCAATAATCAGCACCACCATTCTTATTTTATAATTATGAGCTTTGTGTAAAAGTCAAACAATACAGAAATGTATAAGGAGATAATTGTACTCTGACTCTCCAGAGTTATTAAACCCTACTAAATGTTTTGTATACAATTTGTTTTATTTTCCCCTTATAGTTCATATATTGATATATTTTAAACAAAAATGGTATCTTGCAGTAAATGCAGTTCCATTTTTCCTTTACTGATGCACCTTGTTTTTAAAGACATTTATAAAGCATTCACTCATTTCGATTATACATATCTCTTGTTTAACTGCAAATATACAAATGACTTTGAAACTGCCTCTGGATACATTAAAAGAAAGACAGGTACCTTAGGAGGCGGTTAAACTTTGTCATGAAGTGAAAGACAAAGAGAAGAAAGGAAGAAAGCAAGCAGACTTGGATGAAAAGAAATAAGACCGTGCCTGGCTTTGAACCAGCCTTCGGAACCCCGAACCTAAGACCCCTCCACTGGCAATTGTACCTGGACCTGCGGCTGCACTTGCAAACATGAGCCGAATGAGTGCGGTGCTCATTTTCCCCTCTCCTGCAGGCAAAGGGATTTCGTGCTAGATATTAGAGGTGAATTATCTTTTTCAGCAGTCTTCTCGAGACAGGTAAAGAACCTCTGTATCTTGAGAGCTTCTAAATGTGTGCCTGTGTGAGGCAGCATGACCTTCGGGAAACGTGATCTGAAAGAATGGGTGACCCTTGATGAACTACTGTTAGTTTTCTAGGGTTTTAAGTTTAGTGGACAATGGAATCTGTGATCTATTTTTCCTCACTCTTGAATCTAACCTTGGGGTGGTTCAAGGTAAGCAAAAGTGCCTCTTTACCTGAGAATGTTTCACAGGGAATATGCAACTCAGCAACTATGAAGAAAGCACTTACCTGTAAGAGTTACATATTTTTCTCACAGGACTCATTCGATTTCGGTGTTGTAAAACCCCGTGTTCATTATCAAGCAGCACTGATTAAATGTTCAACTATCCATGGTGCTGTTCTAGGAACCACATTAAGAGAATTATCCTGCCCTGTAGGACCTTAAAATCAAAACGAGTAGCTTATTACCGATAAGCTATCATTTGGGCACCCTGGATATGATGGGGGCTGAGGCTCCAATCACTAAGAAAGTCTTAGGTGCTTGCGCATGCAGTTTTACAATGTCGCATTCTGTCACTAACCTTTTCTTCTGGTCCTTTAACCCCACAATTTGAGGATGATTCAGAGTTGATAGAGAAAACACAAATTAAAATATACACAATTTCATTCCTCTAGAATAAAATACAGAAGGATTTTAGCTTGATTACTTATGAAGCATTATTATCCTGAGCAAGTCACATCAGGTCGTTTTATACAACCACGTGAATATATAAAATGCTTTGTGTGCCTTGTCTGTTGTAGCAATCCCAGTAGAATTTTACCCAGTCTTTAACTCTTGCCCTTTGTAGGTTATAAAGAGTCAATCCCAAAGCAGTTCTCTAATAAATGTTTGTGCTCTGTTCTATAACCATAGGGATCATATGTTTTCAATATTCTAAAATAAACCTGAGGTATTTTTTGGAAACACTTGCTTTTATTATTGGCTTTGTAAACCACAAAACGATCCTGGAAATTCCAGTATTGACATTGAAACCCCATATCCCAAATTTTCTCTTTGTATTTATGAATGGTATTAAAATTCTTCATCAAATGATATGCCCAGATTATGTCTTAATAATATGGGTAGCTTAATTGTACCTTGATTGGTATGGCTGTTGTTTGCCTCTAGTAGTGCCCCCGGAAGACAAAGCAGAAATATGGGATACAATTTTCTAGATGGTCATCTTTGTGGAAGGAGCCCTGGTGGCACGATGGTCAAGCGCTCCACGGAGATGAGGAAGGCTGGCATTTTGAACCCACCAGGCATGCCACAGAAGCAACGTCTGGCAATTTGCTTCCCTGTCAATGTCAAGTTCGGACACCCAATGGTCCAGTTCTATTCTGCTCTACAGGGTCACTATACAAGTTGGCCTTGACTTAGGACAATGCATGATTTTCATGGGAGCAGAGGGTCAGGTGGGTGGGATTGAATTGCTGGGAGTCCTGGGTGGGTTCGATTCACTGAGCTTTGGGTTAGGAGCCTAGTACTTAGGTTTTGAGTCACTTTGTATTTTTCCTTAGATGGCCTCTTAACCCCACCAGAACCGCAGTAGAAGTCTAATGTTCATAAAAATCAATATAATAAAAGCAGGTTTCAAAAATAAGAGTGACAGATTAAGAAGGATATTTCAGAATGAGGAAGGTAAAAATGACAATGATTTCAATTATTTTGTACAAAGAGTAAAACACTTTGCTGTACTGCTGAGTGTCTGTGGGGAAGTATTTACTTTATTTTTGTCATTACGAAAGTTATTTTTATTGTTTTTATGTTCTGAGTGCCTGCACATCTTGTGTCTGTCTTCAATCCATGACAAGCAGAATGAGGGTTGAGATCGTTGCTAGGTGCCGTAGAGTTGACTTAGCCTCTTAAGAATAACCTTATGTACAACAGAACGAACACAAGCCTGGTCTTCAACCACCCTCCTAATTTTGCTTAGGTTTGAGCCCATCGTTGCAGCCACTGTGTCAATTCTTGTCATAGAGAGCCTACCTCTTACTCGCTGTCCTTCTACTTTACTAAGCGTGGCGTCCTTCTCCGGGGATTGCTCTTGCCTGACAACATGTCCAAAGTCCTGGAGACAAAGTCTCCCATCCTTACCTTGAAGAAGCACCCTGGCTGTTCTTCCTCCAGGGCAGATGTGTGGGTTCTTCGGCGGGCACGGGACTTTCAGTACGCTTCAACTCTGAATGCTGCCTCCTCTACCTCCAGTTCAGCTGCTCAGATGGAATGCATGAGGTGTAATGCTATGACCCTGATATACACCTTTTCTGATTTTAAACTACTCAACATCCTTCTGTTCTTTTCTAATGCATGCCTCCTGGCCTATGGACAAGGCTGCATGAGGGTTCTAGAAATTAATACATAAAAATCTCAATATTTGAAGCTATTTATTTTTAATATATCATCAATTGAAGTACATTAACTTCTGAAGGTTATGTTCTCATTTCTCTAACCCTTCCCCAAAGTGTTTTGAACTCTAAAATTTTCACTCTGTCAAAATAGCAGTTTTGACCACCTAAGGAACACAATTTTATGACTGCTAAATCGTTTTTGTGTTTGGGGGAAAATGGAGGAAGATCAGAGCTGCAGGGTGAATGGTGTAAGGTTTTCCAACAAAACTTTTGAAGAACAGAGAGGTGAATTTTCTTGTTGGAAAAGAATTCCTAGGTGCAAATTGCCTAACTATTTTCTCACCAAACTTGCAGCTTTCTTAAAAAGTTTGACAATATACGACGATCACCGTGTCTCCTTTGAGAACATTTATCAAGATCACACCTATGGAATCCTCTATAAACAGAATCCTAACCATCTTTTCAGACCATTCAATGTTGACCAGCCAATGCCCTGGGAAGCCACTGGTTAGATTGCACCTTGGTTTTGAAGGTGCCCTAAGAGACTAAGGCAAATGCATGACTGAGAGAATTTGCCTATAGCCATCCACTGAGGATCAGGAGATGTTCAAACATGTTGGGATAAATCCATACATGTATGAACTAGAGCCCTAGTAGAAATACTTTTGAGTTATCTTTGTATGTAGTCATAAATGATCGAAGAAATTAGCTCACTCTCTTATATTGTATTAAATTTCTTTCTTTGTGTGATAGGATTTTAAAAGCATCTAAAGTGTCATTTATTCTTCTAAGACAGAAATATTGATAACTTTGCGATTTGCTTTTTACTAGGCTGGACTTTTTCTATTAAAGGTCAACCATGTGTAAATTTAACAAAAATATTTCTCTAAGTTTACTCCTAGAACTATATCAAAATATAAGCTTATAATGTACTTAAACTGCAAGGTTCTCCCGAAAAGAACTAGTCACCATTCCACCATTTCAAGAGACAACATATAATCAAGAACCATTGGAACTGCAGGAAAAAGACCAAGCTGAACTGAAAGCATTACACAGAATAAAAGACTCCAGCAATTGACAGAATAGCAATGGAAATATTTCAACAAGCTTATGAACCACTGTGATCACTGCCTGAAATATGCCAAGAAATTTGGAAGGCATCTACTTTGCCAATTGACTGGAAAAGATTTATATTTGTATGCATTCTAAAGAAAGGTGACTCAACAGAATATTTAAATATAGGACAGTATTATTAATAGCACATGCAAGTAAAAGTTTGCTAAAGATCATTCAACAATTGTTGCATCAGTAAGTTTACAGTCAGCTGCAGAACTTCAAGCCAGATTCCGGAGCAGCTATGGAACAAGGGATGCTTTCACTGATATCATTGGATCTTGCATGAAAGCAGAGAACAGAAAGATGTTTATTTGTCTTTTATCAACTATGTGAAGACATTGTACTATGTGGATCATTACAAACTATGGTTAGTCTTGAGAAGAATGGAAATTCCAGACAACTTTGTTGTAGTCCTTTGGAACTTGTATATGGATTCAGAGGTAGCTGTACTAATTGAATAAGGGAATTATGCCTGATTTAAAATCAGAAAAAGTTTGTGTCAGGGTTTTATCCGCTCACCATACTCATTCAGTCTTTGTGCTGAGCAAATACTCTGAGGAACTGGGCTATATGAAGAAGAATACAGAGTCAGGATTGGAGCGAGGATTACTAACAACATAAGGTAAGCTGATGGCACACCTTGTTTATTCAAAGTAAGGAGGACTTGAAGAACTTGCTGTTGAAGATGAAGAATTACAGCCTTCGATATGGATTACAACTCAATGTAGAGAAAACAAAAATTCCCAATAGATTACAACATGACAAGAGGAGAAAATATTGAAATTGTGGATTTCACCTTGCTTGAATAGAGAATCAATGCCCATGGAAGCAGCATTTAACAGAGCAAATGATGAAGATCTCTATAAAGTGTTGATCAACAAAGACATTACTTGAAGGATTAAGGTATACATGAACCAAGACATAGTATTTCCAGTTACCTCATATGAATGTAAATTTGGACACCGAAAAAGGAAGATCAAAGAAGAATTGATACATTTGAATTATGGTCCTGATGAAGACTATTGAAAACACCATAGACTGACAAAAGAACAAACCAATCTGTCTTGGAAGAAGCATGGCCAGAGTGCTCCTTAGAAGCTTCATCCAAGTACTTCGGACATGTTATCAAGAGAGACCAGTTCCTGGAAAAGGGCACCTTACTAATAAAGTAGAGGGGCAACAAAACCGAGAAAGACTCATGGGAAGCTAGATTGATGCCATGGTGGACGCTGGGATGGAACCTAGTAATTAGGAAGGTAGCGTGGGATTGGCAGTGTTCACTTCTATGATGCATAGGGTCACTATGAGTTGGAACTTACTTGAGGGCATGAAATACCATTTCCAAAAATAAGATACATGTGGGATACTGTTGTATTGCCTGAAGATCCCATAAGGAGACTGCAGATCTGAGATACATTTGGTAGATCTCAAATTGCTCACCTCAGCATCTACCATCTGTGTGTGGTCCTGCTGCTTCATCTTCCTGTTTCCTGTTTGTCAGCCTCTACAGATACAGGAGTCAAAGGCAGACTTCATCCAGCATCTGACACACAGACCTGAACCAGACTGGACCTATCCACTTCTACAACTGTGTAAGCCATTTTTAATACAAATATCTTTCTATATACATCTACATACAAATGTCACTGGTTTTGCTTCTATGGAGAAATCAGCCTAACATAATCTCTCAAAAGATAAAAGTTGTAACATGTGTTGGAAGTCACCGAAGAGTGACCGATGTCAGAGAAACAATGGAGAGAAGTTGGCCCTTGAAATATGAGGAATGTATTGGGTGAAATTTAATTTCTGGATGAATTGTACCTGAGGGTACCTTGTTCACCTAATATTGGGCAAAAAGAGTCAAGCAAATAGACAAGTTTACAGATTTTTAGAGTCAGCTAACCATTAGAAGTCTGTATTTGGGGCTATTAGAAGATCTTAAAAATGAAGCAAGCAGTCTGAAAAGGAGGAGGAACACATCCTAATCTCCATATGCGGTGATCTAATTCCTTGTTGTTTGCTAAACTATACATGCACCCAGAGACCCAGGAGTTGGAAGTACTGAGAAGGGAGCACCCAGCAGGGACCAGTCATGTTCAGCCAAGTCACCTGCAGGCTAACATAAAAACTAAGCACCTTAAAAAAATAACAGAGTGCAGAATCCCAGACATCTATTATCCACAATGGCTATGACACAATTAAAAAAACAAAGGAAACATTTGAAAAATAAAAAAGGAATATGCTTCACAATTAAAACAGACCTTAGGATGAAGAGAAAAGATAGAGGATAAAAGATAACCTTGGGCAAACATAAACATACAAAGGGTGGAAAATATAATTGAGCGTATGTCCTACAAATAAAGAGGACAATATCTGAAATTTTAAAAAGCACCATATGTGCTTAACAGTCAATTAATGGGTACAGAAGAAAAGTCCAGTGCAGTTGCAGGTAAACCGATATAAAGCATTTAATGTGAAGAAGAGAAAAGTAAAATATGAGAGAAAAGCACTAAAGGCTCCATGATTTGCATACACTCTAGTGGTGGTCCAGATACCTGGCAATGATGTCCCAAAAGAAAAGTGGGAGAGGCAGTAGGATGAACTATATTTAAGAAAACATAGTCATTTTCTCTAAATCTGTTGTAAAACAACATGTGGATCCAAACCTTAAGCATAATTATGGGGAAAAATAAAAGATACAGATACATCATAGAAAAATTGCTGAAAACCAAAGGTAAAGAGAAAAATCTTCAAAGGGACTCCAAAATAAAGATGAGTGAAAATCACATACCAACACACAATGATAATAATAAAGTTGCCTTTTTATTGAAAGAAAAAAGTGAATGGAGAATTGTCTTTTTTTAATAATCAATCTTTTTATTGGGGCTCATACAACTCTTATCACAATCCATACATACATCAATTGAGTAAAGCACCCCTATACATTCATTGCCCTCATCATTCTCAAAATTCGCCTTCCACTTGGGTTCCTGGAATCAGCTCAGTTTCCTTTTCCCCCTCCCCCTCCCTACCCGTTCCCCCCTTCCCCCTGCTTCCTTAATAGTTTATAAATAATTATTATATCTTATCTTACACTCCCCGGCGTCTCCCCTCACCCACCTTCCCATTGCCCATCTCCCAGAGAGGAGGTTACACATAGATCTCCGAGATTGGTTCTCCCTTTCTACACCCCCTTCCCTCCCTGTGTCGCCATTCCCACCGCTGGTGTTGAGGGGTTCATCCGTCCTAGATTCCCTGTGTTTCTAGATCCCTACTGCACCGCTGTACATCCTCTGGTATAACCAGGTCCGCAAGGTAGAATTGGGGTCATGATAATTGGGAGGGGAGGAAGTGTTCAAGAACTAGAGGAAGGTTTTGAGTTTCATTGTTGCTACACTGAACCCTGAGTGACTCATCTCCTCCCCACTGTCCCTCTGCAAGGGATGTCCAGCTGTCTATAGATGGGCATTGGGTCCCCATCACGCACACCCCCTCATTCATGGTGATGTGATTCCCCCCCGCCCCTGCCTTTGTGTTTGATACCTGGTCTCCTCTGCCCTTTATGATCACCCATGTTGGTGTGCTGTTTCCGTGTGGGCTTTGTTGTTTCTGGGCTAGATGGCCGCTTGTTTGATTTCAAGCCTTAGATTCAGTAGTAAGGTAGCAGATGGACATTGGGCCTCATCACGCACACTCCCCCAATACAATAGCACCTCACCCAGCTAAACAGTCATTGCATGATACCCACCTTCCTGACATGATCACTGAAGACAGACGTGTGTGTAAGCAAACATGGTGAAGAAAGCTGATGGTGCCCGGCTATCAAAAATATCTAGCGTCTGGGGTCTTAAAGGTTTGAAGGCAAACAAGCGGCCATCTAGCTCAGAAGCAACAAAGCCCACAGAGAAAAAGCACACAAACTAAGCGAATACAAGGTGTTGAATGGACCAGGTAGCAGACACCAAGGAACAAAAACAATCACTGTGTGATCATCTTCCTCACATAAATGCTGGAGAATTGTCTTTTAAATGCTTAAAGAAAAACTCTTAATCCCAAATTTGATATACAGTGAAAATAACCTTTGAGAGAAAAAGGCAACATGATAATCAAAACATTTGCTGGGAAGCGAAGGTAGAGAATATGGTGCTGGAAGAAGAGACTACGAAAAGTCTAAAAAATACTCTGTGGACTGAAAGGAATGACACTGGATGGAAACTGTGTCTCTAGGAAGGAATGAAGACCACTGGCAAGGACCAGTGCTGCATGTTTATGCCAGTAATGCTCACGTGCTCCTTTAGTCACCCAACCATGTCCCTTTGCCTCTGTTAAAAGTTAGCGTAACACGCTTAAGAAAGTAGCAGAGAGCAGGACTGATTGAACAAACAACACCCCTCCCCCCATCTCGCAATTACTGCAGTGAAATACCATCAGTTTATATAAATATTCTCTAAGATATATATGTGTGTGTGAATACATAGCATAGATCTATATATGGTATATATATATATATTAGAACATGCACACTATATATATATGTGTGTGTGTGTGTGTTCTAAAGAAAGTCAGTGCAGTGTTGTGGGGCTCTAAAATGTGTATTATTTTTATATAGTAACAATCATATAACAAAAGTGTAGAACTGTGTACCCATGCAAGGGTCTTTCATTGTACACATTCTAGTGTCTGATGTCTATGGAAGGAGCCATGTTGCTGCAGCTGATTTTGCATTGGGCTGCTAACCACGAAGTTCATTTGAAACCCAGCCCCTTGGCTGGAAAAAGATGATACTTGCTGGTTCGGTGAAGATTCACAGCCTCAGAAATGTACAGGGTGGTTATACTCAGCTGACAGGACCGAAGCGACTCACCATCCAGGAGTTTGAGATTCATCTGGTAACTCCGTGATAATTTACCAACATGCTTAATAAACATAGTTACTAATCATAGTTAAAATAGTTGCTAACAATAGTTCACTGGGCTATGAACAATAGTCTCGAGTCACCAGATGCCCTTCAGGAGACAGGTGAGGTTCGCTGCTCTGGAAAAGATGATGTACAGTCTCAGACACAATATAGGGTCACTATGCATGGGAATCAATCGGTTGACAGTGGCTTGGCTTGGGTTTGGTACAACATTAACCAAGTAGACTGTAATAATCAGAATGTATTCAGAATTTCCTGAAAATCAAATAATGATAACAATAAGGCAGAATTTTAGCTGAAAAGTCAAGTACACACACACACACACACCACCACCACCACCACCACAACAACAACAACAACAGCAGCAAATACAATAAACAAGATTCAAGACACAAATCAGACAGGTAGAAAAATAGCAATATAATGACCCTAAATACAGCCCTATTAATAATAATATTATGTTTAAAATGATAAAATCCTATAATTAAGAAATTATAAGTTGTCAGGTTTAAATGAAAAGGTACAACAATATGCTGTCTACCAAGTTTGATCCATAACCTTATAATTATCATTCAAGTTAACACACTTTAATTTTTATTTATTCTTTCCACCACTTCTTTGTCAATTTGTTGTACTGTGGTGGCTTGTGTGTTTCTGTGATTCTAGAAACTATATTACTGGTATTTTCCAATACCACTAGGGTCAGCCAAAGTGAACAGGCTTCAGCAGAGCTTCCTGACTAAGAACAGACTACAAAAAAGGAACAAACCACAGAACAATTAGCTACTGAAATCCTTACACCAAACTCCAAGCTCACTGCCAATGGGTCATTGCTGATTCATAGGACACCCAGTAGGTTTCTGAGATTGTAATTCTTTATGGGAGCAGAAAACCCAGTCTTTCTCCCACAGAGCCGCTGTTGGTTTCAAACTGCTGACCATGAGGATTGCAGCCCACCTATCACCGCCCCACCCTCAGGGCTCCTTGTGAAAACCTATGGAGAACATCACAACACTGCCAGATACTGAAGACCTCGCGAGTAGCCGCAGAGCATTGTCAGAGATGAACAGCGCTCAAAGATGAGTCGCTCAAGTTAGAAGGCTCCCAAAATATGACTGACGAAGAATCAATGCATTTGAATGATGGTCATGGTAAAGAGTATTAAAAGTACCACAGACTGCCAAAAAATTAAATGACTAAATAAAGAAAAATAAAGAAATCTCTCTTGTAAGAAGTATAGTCACAATGCTCATTAGAAGCAATGATGGGGAGACTTTGTCTCATGTACTTGTGATGTGTTATTAGGAGAGACCAGTCCCGGAAAAGGACATCATGCTTGGTAAGGTAGAGGGGTAGTGAAAAAAAGAAAACCCCTCTGCAAGATGGATTGGCGTGGGGGCTGCAAAGATGGGCTCAAGCATAATTACAATTGTGAAGCTGGTGCAGGACCAGGCACTCTCGCTCTCTTGTCCACGTGGTTGCTGAGAGCCAGAACCAACGCGATGACATCTAACAACTTAAGAACAAGAGCAGTTTATTCTTTGATCCATGAATTTATTAGAATTATTCTAACATTTATAGTCATATGACGATGTTCTCTTTAGTTTTTATAATTAATTCATAATTTAATTGCCTTCACAAAATAATCCTGCCGTCTCTTTGCTATAAATTCCTTATCCTATAAATTTTCTTTGTGATTTAATAAATGTTCACATTTTGTTCATAAGTGCATGTGTATTTTCTGATTATTAGTTTCAGGGTAGAATATATTTCTATTAAATAAATCAAATTAGGTAATTGTGGTGCTCAAGTCCTCTATTAACTAATTTTCATCAGTTATTAATAACTGATAGCAATGTGTTGAAGATTTCTATGTTGACTATGACTGTGTACATTTTTCTTCATAGCTCTTCTATATTCTGTTATATATTGTTTGATGATGTCTTTAGAGGCCCTTGATTTTAGAATTCCCTCTGGTGAGTCAAACAGTATTTCTAACTAACAATATGATTAATTAACATTGTTATTTTATTAGTAGCAATATTAATGTTGCTACTCAACCTTTTCCCAAAATATATCTTGCCTGTCCTTTTTCCATTTCTCCTGAGCTTTTTAATTGTGTCTTAAAATCGGTGTTTTGTTGGTTATTTAATTCAATATAAACAAATCAAATACAAAATAACAATTGGAATTTTCATTTATTGTTACTTTCGTATTCATGATTACTGGTATATATGAATTTGTTTGCACCATTTTCATTCTAGTGCTCTGTTATTCCTGCCTATCCTCTTCTCCTCCAATCTCTATTCTAAAAAATTAGGGAGATTTATTTAGTTGTTTGATTTTAGTTATTTGTTCTTATTATTCCATTTTTTAATGCTGGAAAGGTTTATGAGTTATATACTTTATCACATATTCTACTGAACTTTTTCTATGTGGGTAAAAAATGCAACCATCTCCACATAGTATTAGAAGTTTAGCAGAATATTAAATCAGTTTAAATCTTATTATTCTTCCAAATTATATTTTATGGATGTGAATAATTTTCATTTGCCCCAAAATTATCATTAAAATAATTTTTGTCTTTAAAAAATACATATTCACCAATGTCTTCATTAGCCACTCTTTATAAACATATTAGACTTTTCTTCTAAGACTATATTTCTCCTTCCATTTATGTATTTATTTTTAGTTTTAACATTAAACTGCTAGTAAACAAATTCATTTTTGTTTTATTTATTGTTGTATATGAACCCACTGCTATCTGGTTCATTCTGACTCATAGAGCTCCTGTAAAACAGAGTAGAACTATTCCATAGAATTCTCAACTAAGTCCATCTTTACAGAAGCACACTGTAACTATGAGCTGACTCATAGTTACCCTACAGGGCAGGCTTTCTCACGTGGTAAATGCTTCTTTTATTTTTTTAAATCATTTTATAGGGAGCTCCTACAGATATTAGAACAACCCACAATTCAATAGATGAAGCATAATTGTACAATGGCTGCCAAGATCAGTTTCAAAACATTTCCTTTCTTCTTGAACTCTTGGTTATCAGCTCCCCTTTGTCTCCTCCCTCCTCTGCTCTACCCTCCAGGAATTATTATTATTGTTACTGTTGTATCTGACACCATCCAATGTATCTGTTCACCTACAATTCTGTTATCTGTTCCCTTTGAGTGGGCTTATACAGTCATCATGGCTACCAGTTCCCCCTTCCTACCCCGTCTCTTCACATACCCTCAGGGAATCATTATTCCTGTTTCTATTTCTGAAGTGTTGACCTGTCTTAGATTCCGTGTATCAAATGCTCTTAATTACACAAATGAACATATGCAGGGATAACAAGATTATTGAGGTAAAACTAAGACCATAGTAGTAAGGGGAGGGAATATTAAAGAACTAGAGGATAGTTATATGTTTCATCAGTGCTATTATGCACCCTGGCTATACCATCCCTTTTGTGTGATCATTTTCTAATACTTATGGAATTAAGAGTCTCTTCAGAGCCTTTATCTTTTGCATTTCTTTTTAGGGAGGTGTATCTACTCAAATTATTATCACATTTGGAAAATAGGTTGTTTTTCATTTTGTTGTTAAAATTTAGGAGTTTTATATATTATAAATATTAAATCACTATCAAACACATATCCTAATAATTTTCTCTTATCTGTAGTATGTCTTCACTTCTTAATAAAGGCATTTGACACACAAAAGTTTTATACTTTCATATTGTCCAGTTTACCTACTATTGTCCTTTGTTGCTTGTACTTTTGGCATCATTAAAAAGAAAATTGAAGTCATGAAGCGTTACCCCAATATTACTTTGTAGGAGTTTTATGTTTTTAGCTATTACATGTGTCATTTTGTACTGTCTGACCTCATCTTCTCAGATGTAGACAACTTAATTTTGTTTCTGAATACACCCCAGGGTTTACTTAGTATCTGATCATTTTTAATACTAAATAAATATTTGTTGAACATACTAGTATATTGTCCAAAGAAGTACTATACAAAATTTTCTTGGATTTTACCAAGAAAAAATAAACACAGATATAAATTTTTAAAAATGAATTAAATGAGGTAATCCTAATTATCAAAACTGTCATCTACCTGTCTGTCAATCTGTCTATAATCTACCTAACAAAATGCATATTTTTATGAAAGCAATTTTAGATATAGTTAGTTCAACTTTCTCCCATTATCTAGCTGTATATAATACTCTTATGACAAAATTTTGATTCATTAAACTACTTTTAAGATTTTTATCTATAAACATTAAAAAATCTGTCTGGTGTAGCAATACTCTGTTCGTTCTTATTTTCAATTTAATTGTATTTTTTTATTGCAATGTAAATTATATAATATAATTCATTTAAATATCTAGGCATTAGAATCTTAAAATCAGTATCATTCAATTCTGAAAATTTTGTATCATAAAAATAAACTCCAACATACTATCAAAAATAGTAATGAATCTAATGTAAAAATAGTGTAGAAATTGGAAGATAAAATATAATCAAAATATGTCATATTTATGTAATTGGGTATTTAATGCATTTTTATGCACATTTCTAAATCATTAGCGTCAAACTTTTGTTCTTTTATCTTTTAGAGTCAAGTTTTAAAATGTGCATTAGCACTGAAGATGTTGATTGCAGAACTAAATGACATGCCGGCAATTAATGAAAGATGCTAATTAAAAAAATTACATAAAAACTCTTTTAATCTTTTCTAATATTTGGAATGTTAATAGTTTGTAAAATTCACAAAATTTTATTTAATAACAAATTTAAGATAAATTATACATAATTATATTTTTCTATTTTTTTCAGGTTCTATTTCATCTTTATAGTCACTAAGTTTTGTTTCATTGAAACTGAGGCAGAAAATCAATCTGTAATCCTTCATTAAAATACATACATTTTAAAATCATTTTATTAGCGGTTCTTGCAACCCTCATAACAATCCATACATCAATTGTATCAAGCAAACTTGTATATATGTTGCCATCATCCTTTTCAAAATATTTTATTTCTCTATGAGCCTTTGGCTCCTCTTTTTTCCCCTCCTTCCCCCACCCTCCTTGCCTTGCGAAACCTTGATCAATTATATATTATTATTATTTTCATATCTTGCACCAATGACTGTCTCACTTCACTCATGTTTCTGTTATTCATCCTCCTCAGAGAGTGGGGGTGAGTAGGTTATAAGTAATCATTGTAAGTGGTTCCTCCTTTTTCCTCTTTCTCACCCTACCTTCCCTCTGCCTTCATGGAATCACTACTCCCATTACTGTTCCTGAGGGGTTTATGTGTCCTGTATTCTGTGTGTTAACAGACCTGGAGCTGCTTAGAGGTTTTTTCTCTTTTTTTAATGTATACCTAAATAAGATAGGCAGGATAACCAATCCAGAGGGAAAAATCATGGGGCTGATGGTTCAGGAGGGACATGGGAGAGGAGGAGGAGGGGAAAGGGAGTAGGGAGCCAATAAACTCAGGGACAAGGGAACAGTAAGGGATCTAAAATTGATGGAGAGAAGGGTGTGGAATGCCTGGTGGGGTCTGACCAAGTGTAATGTAGTCAAGAGGAATTACTGCAAGCCAAATGAAGGTTGGCTTCATTCATAATATTGGGGCAGGAAGAAAGTAAAAGGAAATAGAGGAAAGAACTGGGAGGGAAAAGACACTTATAGAGGTATAAATATAAGCATGAACATATGTAAATATATTAATGTATAACTATAGGGAAATAGGCCTAAGTAAAATATTTATATGATAAGGATTAAGGTAGCAGATGGACACTGGCCCCTTACTTAAGTCCTCCCTCCACACAATAACACAATGTTCTAATAACCTGGCATTTTGTGTTACTTACTTTCCTGACACAACCACTGAAGACAAAATAGGTGCATAAGTAAATGTGGTGAAGAGAGTGGATGGTGCCAGACTCTTAAAAGATATAACATCTGGGGTCTTAAAGGCTTGAAGTTAAATGAGTGGTCATCTAGCAGGGAAGAAACAATGCCCATATGGAAAAAGCACACCAGCCTCTGTGATCACGAGGTGTCAATGGGATCAGGCAGCAGGCATCAGAAGACCCCAAACAATTATATCAATGTGAATGAAGGGGGTTGGAGTGGAGAACCAAAGCCCATCTGTAGACAAATGGACATCCCCTCACAGAAGGGTCACAAGGAAGGGACGAGCCAGCCAGGGTGCAGTATGGCACCAAGGAAACACACAACATTTCTCTAGTTCGTTAATGCTTCCTCCTCCCGACTCTCACGACCCAGTTCTAGTTTACAAATAAAAAATTTTAATGGCATATTGGATGACTATTTTTCATTCTTTATTATTTTGCAAAGTCCTCTAAATGATATCTGTAAAAGAAATAATTATTTAAGTATGAATTTGCATGCCTTTCTACTCTTTCTCTGTAGGAGGATAGTGCATTTGTGCTTTCTAATAGTAGTAAGGTAAGATTTGATACTTGAAATAAAGGGCTAATTGGGCTTAATAATTAACTTAGTTACATTAATGCTGAAATAATTTTTATCTAATTGCAATCACATTAAATACAACAATTCTATTTAATATTTAGCCTTTGGCTAGACTATGGGCATAAAACCAGCAAAGTCCTTAAGGCAAATTGTTATGGGGGTTGTGATGCGGGTCCTTATATCTGATGATTGCCTTTTTTGTGGTATAAATATCCTTTGATTTTCTTGATGTTTTCATTAGTTGTTGTTAGTCAATTTTGACTCATAGGATTCAGTGATTTGCTTTAGATTAAACACTGATTTTCCAACCAGCAAAGTTCATAAGACACTCATATGTCTATATGAGAGAGCTTTATATCAAAGACTAATTGTATATTAAGGAAAACATCGCAGCCTAGTCCAGATCAAGTCCGTAAGGCAGATATTAGTCCATATGTCTGATACCAGTTCATAGACCTCTTCAGACTCATGCAACACATACAATGATGCTGAATGCAGGAAGATCACAGGCCTGTGGGTGGAAAGTCTTGTGGATCCAGAGGTAGTAGAAGCATCTCAGCACTGGCATGGGTCTCCACATGGCTCCTCCAGCTAGAGTGCTCTGGCTGGGATCAGTGAGACTACATGTGCTTTGTCAGCAGGAAGACAAAGCAGAAAGTGTGTGTGGCCCACATCCAGGGAGGAATAGAGGAGTTCTCAGAATCCTCAAGAGAAAGCTGTGCCCACATAGAGGCACCATTGATCATGACCTGATTGACAGGCTAGACTCCACTCCTTTGCTCAAGTTGTCAGGAGATTATGTAACTGCCATAGTTCTCATGAGTCAATATTCCTACAATGATCAATTCTTAGCTACTTAGATTTAGCAATTACTTTACAAAATTCTTGTATATTTCAAGCTACTATATGGCTCAGAAGCATCAAAGCCCACATGGAAAAAGTACACCAGTCTGTGTAACCACAAAGTGTAGAAGGGACCAGGTATTAGACATCAAAGAACAAAAAAATCATATCAGTGGGTACACACCTTCCTTATATGATCACTGAAGACAAATGTGTGTGTGTGTCTTAAAGGCTTGAAGATAAACAAGCGGACATCTAGCTCAGAAGCATCAAAGCCCACATGGAAGAAACACACCAGCCTGTGTGACCATGAGGTGTCGAAGGGATCAGGTATCAGGCATCAAAAAACAAAAAAATTATATCATTGTAAAAGAGGGTGAGTGTAGAGTGGGGACCCAAACCCATCTGTAGGCAACTGGACACCCCCTTACAGTGGGGTCTTGGGGAGGAGATGAGCCAGTCAGGGTGCAGGGTCGCAATGATGAAACATAAAACTTGCCTCTAGTTCCTAAATGCTTCCCCCCACCCCCACTATCATGATACCAATTCTGCCTTACAAATCTGGCTAGGCCAGAGGATGTACATTGGTACAGATAGGAACTGGAAACACAGGGAATCCAGGACAGATGATCTCTTCAGGACCAGTGATGAAAGTGGAGGGTGAAGGGAAGGTGGAGTAGAAAGGGGAAACCAATTACAAGGATCTACATGTAACCTCATCCCTGGGGGGTGGACAACAGAAAAGTGGGTGAAGGGAGACATCAGGCAGTGTAAGACATGACAAAATAATAATAATTCATGAGTTATGAACGGTTCATTCGGGAGGAGGGAGTGGTGAGGGAGGGGGAAATGAGCTAATATTAAGGACTCAATTAGAAAGCAAATGTTTTGAGAATGATGATGGCAAAAAATGTACAAATGTGCTTGTCACAATTGATGTATGTATGGATTGTGATAAGAATTGTACGAGCCCCCAATAAAATGATTTAAAAACTTCTTATATAACTAATAATCACTTTTCACAAGCTGGAATCAGCCAGCTCTATAAACATAAAATGGCTACAAAAAACATAACATGCTATACTCACACATTTTACTGTGAAGAATCAGGTAGCCATCTTCGGTGACAAGCACATCTTATGTGACTGTGGACCCCAAGAGGAAGCCATAACAAGTAGCAGAGAGAAGACTTTAGAGCAGAGAGGGGATCTGAGTGGTTGGATGTGTAGAAATTCCTCAGCTTGATAGAGACAGGATGTTGAGACAGTGGAGCTACAGATGCGGGGAAATCCTCACACAGAGACAGCACTTGATAAAAGAAGAAAGGCATAAAGAAAAGCATGCCTTTTAAATATTAATGTGGAAGAACCTAAGGAAAGGGCTGTATGTGGAAGGAGGTGGTGTTGTCTGAGGAACCCTAAATATGAGAATATTTGCAGGCCACATTGGGGAGCTTAATCAGCTTAGGTAGTGTGCTAACTTTGGCAGCACAGATACTAAAATTGGAATGATTCAGGGAAAAATAGAATAGCTTTGTGCAAGGGTAGCATACAAATTCATGCAGGCTTTCATAGATGTATGTATCTATGTATCTATAGCTATATCAATTGAGATAGAGATAGATGATAGAGATAAGATAGAGATAGAGATCTATATCTACTTGTCCTGGCTTCCCTATACATGCAAAATAAGGGAAACAGATATATATATGCATAGATATATATGGATGACATATATAAGAGCAAAATAAATACATATAGATACATATTCTTTGCCCTTATTATGTATGTACAGGGACCCTAGGATGGGTAGATTTATGAAGGTGGTAACTGAAACAATAATTACCTGGGGACATGGAAGGGGAAGGTGACAGACATAATCCACCTCTATGGTTACAAGAGGAAAATGTTCCAGAGTGGACTGGGGAGCCCTTCTTTATATGATGGGACCATAGAATTGCCTGTGTTAATTGTAACTCAATAAAACTCATTAAAATAATAAAATTTAAATGTTAAAATAGGCTTCACATTAAGCCTTGCTGTTTTTGTTGTTTTATGAAGAACACTTTGGAAACCAACTGAATAGTCATTTATACATAGGGGAAGAAAAGTGCTAAACAGACAACATCAGGAACTTAAGTATTCTATGAGTGAATTAATGAAACTTTGAACAGTAATGTTAAGTTTAAAGTGCTTATGCATAGGCTATCTTATTAAAATATTATTATTATGGATCACAACTTACTGTAAAGGAAATAAAAATCTTCACAACTAGACCAATAAACACTCTCGTTATAAAGAGTGAAAAGACTGAAATTGTCAACACAGGTTTCATTTTGCTTGAATCCATCAACAATATTAATGGAAGCAGCAGCCACTAAATCAACTAGTATATTGTATTGGACAAAACTGCTGCACAAACCTTCTTTGAAGTGTTGAATAGTAAGGGGTCACGTTGCGGAATGAAGGGCACCTGGCCCATGCCATGGTATTGCAACAACACAATGTGTTATGTGCATATGGAAGTTGGACTATGAATGAGGAAGACTTCAGAAGTATTGATGTAGTTCAAATACACAATTCTGAGGATGGCTCAGAGCCAGGTGTGTCTCTTTCTGTTGCACATATGTTGACTATGAATCAGAACTATATTGCGGGCACCTACTAACAATATATCATTGTTTAGATCCCAGGAAAGAAAGGTAAGGAAATATTTTAGTGACCATGATACACATATTTTCCTCAATCTGCTTTTTGTTCTATTTTCATGCTAGCAGTTATTGCTGGTAGACATCTTATTGTCATCTCTTTCTTTGCGTAACTAAGATAGCAAGTTATGTGGAATGTTCTCTTTGATCATTCTTCTGTATAATCTTGCTTCAGTCAGCTAATATAATACTTGATTCTTGATGTAGGAACAAATCAATTATGAGTAAGGAATATGAACAGGAGAGAAAACTCTGATTCCAGTGGATATTCTAAATCGTCTACTGTTTACAAAATTGCATATTTTATGGCAATTCAATGATTTTTGCCAAACATACATAAATAATATTTGAATCTTATTTTGCTTAAGATAAAAAGAACAACTCTTTTCAGAAAGCTGATTCTGTGTGCAAAGAATTTGTGTATTTTTCTTATCATACATTTGTCTCTCCTTGTCTTTTATGTATTTCTAAAGCAATGACAATACTTTATTCTCTATTTGAAATCTGAACTTTCCTAGGGCAATGATGGGGTCAGCACACATATAATGTTTCAAATTTATGCATCTCATACATGATTATCATGACATATAGAACAGTGGTTTCAGTAGAAATTCCACACACATTTTAGATTGTAGGTATTTGGTAGTTTATTTCCTTAGAGCATTCTGCCCAATATAAATGCAGTCACTGTTTCCAGTGACATGTTTATTAGCAAGGGCATTAGGAGTGGCAGTGGGGGTGGGAGGGTGCTGCAGGGAGATTCTCAACATCACCCATGGGGGTGTCTAGCTGTGAAGCTGCTTTTCTGGTAAGAAATCCAACCTAGACCAAACTCACAGCCCTTGAGCCAATGCTGACTCATTAAGATCCTCTATAGAGTCTAAGGGTTTCTGAGAGGGCAACTATTTATGGGAGTAGAAAGCCCAGTCTTTTCTCCCACGGAGTAACTGTTGGTTTTGAACTATCGATCATGTGGATCACAGCCCAATGCAAAACCACATATGGATACATTTTTTTTGGTGGCAAGGAGGGTGTAAGAGGCCTGGTAGGGCTTGATCAAGGGCAATATAACCAAGAGGAATTACTGAAACTCAAATGAAGGCTAAGCATGATAGTGGGACAAGAGGAAAGTAAAAGGAAATAGAGGAAAGAACTAGGAGGCAAAGGGCATTTATAGAAGTTTAAATACAGGCATGTGCATATGTAAATATATTTATATATGAGGATGTGGAAATAAATCTATGTGCATACATTTATAGGTTTAGTATTAAGGTAGAAGATAGACATTGGGCCTCCACGGAAGTACTTCCTCAATGCAAGAATACTTTGCTCTATTAAACGGACATTCTATGATGCTCACCTTCCCAACACGATTGCTGAAGACAAAGCGGGTGCATAAGGAAATGTGGTGAAGAAAGCTGATGGTGCCCAGCTCTCAAAGGATATAGCATCTGGGGTCTTAAAGACTTGAAGATAAACAAGCGACCATCTAGCTGAGAAGCAACAAAGCCCACATGGAAGAAAGCACACAAGGCTGTGTTATCATGAGGTGCCAATAGGATCAGGTCTCAGACATTAAAGAACAAAAAATCACATCATTGTAAAAGAGGGGGAGTGTGGAGTGGAGACTGTAGGCAACTGGAAGGGTCACAGGGAGGAAACAAGCCAGTCAGGGAGCATATAGCACCAATAAAACATACAACTTTCCTCTAGTTCTTTAATGTTTCCCCTCACCTCTGCCACTATCATGATCCCAATTCTACCTTACAAATCCAGCTAGACCAGAGGATGTACTGTGGTACAGAAGAATATTGTATGTTTCATCAGTGCTTTACTGTACTCTGGTTAACTCATCCCTTCCTTATGACTCCTCTGTGGAAGGACGTCTCATTGTCGACAGATGGGCTTTGGGTTTCTGCTCCAACTCCTGTTGTTTTCAACAATATGGTTCTGTTTGTTTGTTTTTTGGTTGGTTGGTTGGTTTCTTATGGGTCATCTGATGCCTGTTACCCAGTTCCAAGAACACCTCATGATCACATTGCCTGGTGTACTTCTTCCATGTGGGCCTGTTGCTTCTCTGCTACATGGCCGCTTATTTAACTGAAAGCCTTGAAGACCCCAGACACGAGATCTTTTAATAGCCTGGCACCATCTGCTTTCTTCTCCACATTTGCTTATACACCTATTTTGACTTCAATAATTATGCCCAGAGGGTGAATACCGCAGAATGACAGTTTGCTAAATTGTTTTTGTATTGAAGGAGGGTATGAACAGAGGCCTAGATCTGTCCATTACCTCAGTGCATAGTCAAATAAATATATATATACAAAGGCCAATACCTCTTTTTTAAAAGGAATTAATGTACTTCTATGTGTACACATCTATGCTTATACCTCTATCCATTGCTTTGCTTCCTAGATCGTTCTTCTGTTTCCTTTTACCTTCCTCCTGCTCCACCATCATGCTCACTCTACTTCCGCCTCACAGTAAATCCTCTCAGCTAGATTGCTGTTGCTACCACACCCCCAGGGTCTCTATGTCCTCCTGGTTGATGATTTTAATTCCCTACTCATTCCCCTGCCTATGGCATTGTTTGCTCACCACTCCCTTCCCCTGCCCTCCCTCCCCCTCTTTAACCCTCCAAGTCCGTCTAGTACCATAGTCCCTTTGCTTTCTCCTCAAGGTTGGTTCTCATGCCTCTCTTACATCAGTAGGTAAACAAACAATAACTTCGACCAAACAAAAAGAAAAAACAACAAAAACATACCTAATTCCAGGTCTGTCTACTCACCTGGAATGACTATCTCCCCACCCAGTTCTGGGGCAATTCTGGGAGCTGCCCTTCCTAGCCTGAAGTCTATTTTGAGGGTACTTTAGGAGCTTTGTGGTTTTGCTTTGCTCCCATAGCTAATCTGTTATGTTCCCTTCTTGGTTCGCCCCGCTGCTGGGAGTTCAGACCAGACTAGCTCTCCACGGTGTCTCCAGTGTTGTCGTCTGTCATGGGATGCTCCAGTAAGGGACCACTTGTCTTGAATTGTTGTTGGCCCCACAGTCCTCTCTGCCTTAGCAGCTCCATGCAGGGACGTCATACTCCAGGCTTGGTGTGCTGATACGGGGCCTAGACCGCCCTTTTCCCCTTTTCCTATTTGGTTTGTTTTGGGTGGGCATTGCATGTCTGCCCTCTCCCCAACCTGTAGTAGGTTTAGTGCTGCTCTCTTTTGCCCATACTCCTAGGAAGAGGGTAGTTTGGCTCTGTTTGTGACCGGCCATGTAGCCCGATCTTTCCATTCATTTCTCCACGTGGTTACGTTGCCCTCATGATTTGATTCGCTGTGGAGGGTTCTGCATGCACACTGCCAATTCTTTGGCGACATAACCAAGGCTCTTCCCCTGGGTGGGTTAGTGTCCTGCTCCCTCCATGCCATCAGCTCCTTTCCTTCCCCCTTTTCTCCTTCCCCTTCCCTCCTCTCCCCTCCTTTGTGTTGGAATAACATATACCTCCTTGGTTTGGTCTGACCTCCACCCGACTGCCTGTACCTCAACCCATGAGATAAGTGGATTTTCTTCTATATCTACTGGGTTGATTATACTTACCTCAGGGGACTCATATTGCACTTGTTCTTTTGTGATTGGCTGACCTCACTTAGGATAATTTCCTCCAATTCTTCCCATGAAATGATGTGCTTCATGTGATCATCAGTGCTTTTTAGTGATACGTAATATTCCATTTTGTGTATGTGCCATAGTTTACTAATCCACTCATCAATGGAAATTTAGGTTGTTTCCAATTCTTTGCGAATATGAATTGCGCTGCAATAAACATTGGTGTGCAAACAACTGCTCATGGTCTACTTCTTACCTCTTCTGGGTATATGCCCAGTAGAGGGCTAGAGGGTCAGAAGCTAGCTCAATTCCCATTTGCTTTAAATATTGCCAGATCACTTTCCACAGAGGCTGTACATTATCCACATGACCCCCAGGAATGGACGAGAGTTCCTATTTCATCAAATCCACTCCAACATTTGTTGATTTGGTCTAAACTCAAGGGTGTTATATGGTATCTCATGGAGGTTTTAATTTGCACTTATCTTATGGCTAATGATCAGGCACGTTTTCTCATATGTTTATTGACCATTTGGGTCTGCTCCTTAGTAAAACTTCTTTTCAGATCTTTTGCCCACTTTAGGGGGTTAATGGTTTTCCAATTTTTGCAAGCTAAACAGGGTATTGTATATTTTAGTAATAAGCCTGTTGTCTGTTGTGTCATTGCTAAAAATCCTCTCCCAGTCTGTGAGTTCTCTTGTTACCATCTTGATGAAGTCTTTTGATGCACATAGGTGTTTTATCCTTAGTAAATATCACTTGTCAATTGCAGGTTCACCTGTGTGTATACTCTTCCTTATTGCAGTTAGCCTATGTATTATATTACCAGGACCAAGGTTCTTAGGTTTGTACCAATTCCTTCCTTGATGGTCTTGATAGTTTGGGGTTTTACTTCTAGGTCTGTGATCCACCTTGAATTTGTTCTTGTGCATGGGGTGAGGTAAAAATCTTGTTTCATTTTTCATTGTTTCCAGCACCACTTGTCAAGGAGGCATCTGCCTCCCACTTGATGCTTTTTGGACCCTTATGGAAGATCAGTGCCTTTATGCTCAGGATTTCATTTCTGGATTTTCTGTTCTTTTCCATTGGTCTTACTATCTATCATTATTCCAGTACCATGCTGTTTTGACCACTATGGCTGTGTAGTCCATGTTAAAGTCATGTAAAGCAAGCCTCCAACTTTGCCTTTTTTCTTGAGGAGTTCTCTGCTACCTCTGGGCTTATTCTCTCTTCATATGAAATTGATGGTCATTTTTTTTTCATTTTTGAAGAAGGTTGTGGGTATTTGAATTGGGATAATGTTAAACATATATAGTGTCTTCGGTAAGATTGACATCTTTACTTGATTGAGTCTTCCAATCCATGAGCATGGGATGATCTTCTACTTGTGGAGGCTGTTTTTGGTTTCCGATAGTAGTAGGGTGCTGGAGTTTTCCTTGTATAAATCTTTTGGTGTTTTAGTTAAATATATTCCTTGATGTTTCAATTGGTTCTTGGCTATTGTGAAGGGTACTGCCTTCTTGATCTTCTCTTCCATGGTTTTGTCCAATGTATATAGCAAACCAATGGACTTCTGTTTGTTGATCTTGTATCCTGCCACTCTTCGATATTCCTCTATCACTGTCAATACTCCTGTTGAGGAGCTTCGGAGAGTTTCCATGTATAGAATCATGTTGTCTGCAACTAGCAATAGTTTCACCTCCTTCTCTCCCAGTTAAATACCTTCAATGTCCTTCCGCTGTAGTAGTCCTTCTGTTGTAGCTAAGACCTCCAGTATGATGCTGAATAGAAGTGGGGACAGAAGGCATCCTTATCTGGTCCCCTTTTTCAGTAGGATTTTTCCCCCATCTTTTCTCCATTTAGTATGAGATTGGCTACTGGCTTTTCATAAATAGCTTGAATTAACTTGAATTTTCCTTCCATTCCTATCTTCTTGAGTGTGCTAATTAGGAATACATGTTGGATGTTGTCAAAAGCTTTTTCTGCATCTATTGATATTATCATGTGATTCTTATTCTTTTTCTTATCAATGTGGTGTATAATATTGATGGATTTTTGGATGTTAAAACAACCCTGCTTCTCTGGGATGAATCCCACCTGATCATTGTGGATAATTTATTTTATGTACTTTTGGTATTCAATTGGCCAATATTTTGTTAAGTAGATTTGCATCTATGGTATATTTGTGGTAGTTACATAATCTGGTGTCAATTTGAGGATTAAGTGGGTAGGGGTGGACTGTAGCCTGTCAATCAGGATATAGCCAATGAGGCCTCTTAGAGGGCATGACCTTCTCCAGAGGATTCTGGGAATTCCTGTATTTCCTCCTTGGAGGTGGGAGATACTCTTTCTCTAGTCTCACTCCCTAGAAGACATCCCTGAAGAGAAGGCACATGGACCAACCCTGATGGCAGCCAGAGCCTCAGAACTAGAGAAGCCACTTGGAGAGTTCTACCAGTGCTGAGATGCTTACAATTCCACTGGATCCATAAGACTTCCCACTCACTGACCTGCATTCTGCTTGCATTTGGTATCGTTACAGGTGTTTCATGAGTCTGAAGAGGAGTTTATAGATTGGTATTGGACATATGGCCTAATATTGGACTTATGAACTTGATCTGTACTGGGTTGGGATGTTTTTTCAATATTCAATTGGTCTTCTATATAAAGCTCTTTCTTATACACATATGAATGTCTATGAATTTCTCTGTCTACCCAGACTAACAATGTTCATTAGAAATATAAGTCTGTAGTTTTCTATTCCTGTGGGATCCTTACCCTATTTAGGTATCAAAGTTATACTGGCTTTGTAAAGTGAGTTTGTGAGTTTGCCATCCTTTTCTATGCATTAGAATAATTTGTGAAGGATGTTTGTCAGCGATTTCCTGAATATTTGGTAGAATTCTCTGATGAATCTGTCTGGTCCAGGAGCTTTTTGTTTAGGTAGTTTCTTGATTGTTATATCTATGTCCTCCTTTGCTATCCATCTGTTGAAGTTCTTGACCTCTATGTGGGATAATCTAGGGAGGGATTCTTTTTCCAAGTATTTGTCCATGTCTTCCATGTTGTTGAATTCATTAGAATACAGACTTTCATAGTACTTTGTGATTACCCTTTTAATTTTGTTGGCGTCCTCTGTGATTTCCTGTTTCATCCCTCATCCTATCTATTGATGCTTGTTTCTTCCTTTCCTTAGTTAGGCTTGCCAGCAGTCTGTCAATTCTGTTGATCCTTTCAAAGAACCAGTTTTTTTTCTGTACAATTTTTTTCACTGTTCTCTTGTCTTTCCAATGATAGAATTCTGTCCTGATTTTACTTATTTTCGTTTGCTATTAAAGGGTTGTTCTGTTGACTCTGTTCTAGTTGCTGGAGGCTTTTTGACAGTGTATCAATCAAAAGTGTCTTTTCCTTTTTCATATGTACACTTATTACTATTAGACTACCTCTGATAACTCTTTTGCAGTATTCATAAGTTTTGATATGTTGCATTCTCATTCTCATTAGTTTCTAGAAACTTCCCAAACTCTTCTCTACTCTGGGCCAGTACCCATTTGTGTTGCAGAAGATAATAATTCATCCTCCAATTGTTTGCCCTTGTTTTTCTGGTCATCCTTTTATTGATCTCCAGTTTTATGCCAGGATATTCTGAGCAGGACGTCTGAGTTATCTCTATGTGTTTGGATTTACTGAGGCTCGACTTGTGCCCCAGCATGTGGTATATTTTCAAAAATGATCCATGAACACCTGAAAAGAATGTGAATTAATTTGAATTTGGATGGAAAGCTATATATGTCTGTCAGGTCCAATTGCCTAATAGTAGCGTTGAGCTGTGTAGACTCCCTTGCTGAGCTTCTTTTCCAGTAATCTATCTTTTCTATTAGTTGTGTTAGTCACCTACTATGATTATTGAATCTGTGGTTTTTTGTTTCATCTTTTGAATATTCATTTTGGCAAATTCCGTGGGTCTCTCATTAGGCACATATGTATTTATTGTGCTCACTGGTTCCTGGTTGATTGATCCTTTGAGCATTATACAGTGCCCCTCCTTGGTGCTTGTTATGGATTGCACCTTGAGGTCAATTTTGTCAGAGATTAACATTGCAACCTCTATTTTTTTTAAGTTGCTGTTTGCCTGGTATATTTTCTGTGAGCCTTTTATTCTTGGTCTATTTTTGTCTGCGAGCTTAAGATGTGTGTCTTGTGAACAACAGATTGATGGGTTATGTTTTCTGAGCCAGTCTGTTAGCCTTTGGATTTTTTTTATAATATAAAGCCAAGATTTTTAATTCAGCTTAATATTCAAGATAACCAAAGGGCTGAAGAAAAAAACAAATGCAATTTGGTTTTGAAAAAGTCATTTCAGTGACAGGAGATAATAGATGTGTTTTAGCTATTCAATGACCATCCACATGTGTTCCCAGAGGCCACTCAGTAGAAGTAGGTGCTACATAGTAACAAAGGGAGACAGGCATGGCAAGGCTTTTGTCTAACATTTGATTGTTATTTGCATTTATTCTGGTTCTCCATTTTTTGAGAGCTGGATGATGTAGGACATAACTTGATAAAAACCCCAAACTAAATCCACTCATGTAGAGTCAGTTCTGATTTGCAGGGACCCTATCGGACAGAGAACTGCCTTATAGTTTCCAAGGCTGAAATACATACATACATACATATATATATAGATATAGTAACTTAGGTGTGGGGTGTTTATATTTCAGATCATTAGTTCTGCACTACACATTCTAAACTACTAACCAACCCTCCATCTGCTTACCCTTCCTCTGCCCCTTGATTGCCCTCCTCCGTCTGTGGGTCACCATCTTCAAGACTGTAAATCTTCTTTTTTTTTCCCAAACACTTTTACTGGGGGTTCTTACATCTCTTATGACAATCCATACATTCATCCAGTGTGTCCAGCACATTTGAAAATATGCTGCCATCATCATTTTGAAAGCATTCTCTTCCCACTTCGACCCTGATACAGCTCCCCATTTATCCCCCCTCCCTTCCCCACCCACCCTTCCTCCCTCACAAACACTTGATCAATTTTAGATTGTTTTTTTCCATATCTTATATTGTCCTCCATCCTTGTGATAGATTCATTACCTCTTTCTTCCCCCACCCTCATCTGATCCTCCTGGTATCTCTACTCTCCTTGTTGGCCCTGAGAGGTTTATCTATCCTGAATTCCCTGTGTTGCGGGCTCTTATCTGTAGCAGTGTGCATGCTCTGGTCTAATCCATTTTGTAAGGTAGAATTGAGGTCATGATAGTGGAGTAAAGGAAGCACCAAAGAACTAGAGGAAAGTTGTATGTTTCATCATTGCTATACTGTACCCTGACTGGTTCATCTCTTCCCTGTGACTCTTCTGTGAGGGAATGTCCAATTGTCTACAGATGGGCATTGAGGCTGCACTTAATCCCTCCTCCCCCCACCCCGTTCATATTGGGTATGGTTTTATTCTGGGTCTTAGATGCCTGATACCTGATCCAATCGACACCTTATGATAATGCAGGCTGGTGTGTTTCTTCCATGTGGACGTTGTTGCTTCTCAGCTACCGTAGATGGATGCTTGTTTATCTTCAAGCCTTTAAGACCCCAGATGCTATATGTTTTGATCGCAGAGCACTATCAGTTTTGTTCACCACATTTACTTATGCACCTGCTTTGTCTTCAGCAATCGTGTCGGGAAGGTGAGCATCACAGAATGTCAGATTTTTAGAACAAGGTGTTCTTGTGTTGAGGGAGTACTTGAGTCGAGGCCCAATGTCCATCTGCAACCTTAATTTTTAACATATAGACATGAGTACATAGTTCTATTTCCCACTAACTATATATATTTACATATGTATGTGCCTATATTTAGGCCTCTATAAATGTCCTTTGCCTCCTGGTCTTTCTTCTATTTCCTTTTAACTTACCTCTTATCCCACCACTATGTTAGACTTTCATTCAGATTTAGTAATTCCTCGCTGCTACATTGCCCTTGATTGAACCGCACTAGACATCCTACAACCGACCTTCCTTCCATTGATTTTAGTTCACTGTTGTTCCCTTGAACCTGGGTTGGTCCCCTCTCCCCTTCCTTTCTCCCACCTCCCTTTTTCCTGTATCCCCCAGAACCTTTGGTCCCATTCTTTTCATCTCCTAATTATTTAACTTGCCTATCTTATCTAGATAGACGTGCAGATACATGAATAAGTGCAAAACCGGGCAAAGCCAAATAAAACAACAAAGGAAATCAAGACCAACAAAACAATAACAACATAAATAACAATAACAAAAAGAAAGCCACTGACAAAAATGGAAAAGCCTATAAATAGTTCAAGGTCTGTTTGTTAGACTTTACAAGTGTCTTTCTGTGGAGTCTGATGGGGTGCCACACTCTGTTTCCTGTCTGTTTGGTATTCCCTGGGAATTTCAAAAGTCTGCTCCCCCTGCTGCTCCACTGCATGCCCTCAGTCCTCACTCCAGCGTGATGGGGCCAGACTGTGCACTATTCCCACACTGTCTCCAGTGTTGTCCCCCACAGTGCCGTGCTTCAGTGAGGGACACCGTGTCCCATGGTGGGGCTGGCCCTAAGGTCCTCCCCGTGTGTTGTCTGCTCTGAGCAGGAACATCGTCCTCGGGGCTTGGTGGGCCAGGATATCCTCTCCTCTCTCTCTCTCTATCCCTTTGTGTTTCTTCCATTTGCTCTACTCCGATGTGCCCCTCTCCCCAAGCTGTAGCCCCAGTACTGTCCTCTGAAGTGCATTCTTCTGGGGGTGAGGGGGGCGAGGAAGGGGTATCAACATAGTCAGGATTGCGGCTGGCTCCATGGACCTCTCTACTGGTTCCCTGGTACATGCCAGTATTTTGTATTCACTTCTTTTCACATTGGGTTGAAGCTTGGTCTCTCTCATTCTCATGAGGAGATAATACCCTCCCCTTGGGTGGATCAGTGCCCTAATCCTCCCCCTTCCCATGTCTTTTTCTCTTTCTTTCCCCCTCTTATTTAGTATTGCCATATGCATCCATGGATTGGGTTTTGCCCCTGCTATAGTTTCTGGATCTCACCCCAGGGATGTATGTATATAGTAGCTTTACCCCTATGCCCCCACTTTTTTTTCTTTTTAAGCTTACCTCAGTGGACTCATGCTGTACTTGTCCTTTTGTCCTTGAATTACTTCACTTAGTATGATTTCCTCCATTTATGCCCATGTGGCAATGTGCTTCATGTGTTCAGCATGTATGTATGTATGTATCACAGTTTTTTGATCCATTTGTTTGTTGATGAAAATTTGGGTTGTTTTTAATTCCTTGAAATTGTCAACTTGCTGCAATGAACATTGGAGCACAGATGTCTGGCTGTGGTTTGTTTCTTGCCTCTTCTGGGTATATGCCCAGTAGGGGGATTGCTGGGTCTTATGGTAGCTCAATCTCCATCTGTTTCAGATACTGCCAAATTGATTTCCATAGTGGCTGTATATACTTACTGTTCCACCAGCAGTGGACAAGTTCCTATTTCCCCACAGCCCCTCCAGCACTTGTTACTTTCTGACTATTTGAATTGGGCTGTCTTTGAGGGTGGTAGGTGGTATCTCATAGTTGTTTTAATTTGAATTTCTCTCAAGGCTAATGATTGGGAACATTTTCTCATATGTTTAATGGCCATTTGAATTTCTGCCCCTGTGAAAATTCTGTTCAGGTCCTTTGCCCACCTCCTCAGTGGGCAGTTTTTTTCTTGTTGTAAGCTTACAAAGTATTGTAGATTTTAGTAATAAGGCCTTTGTCTGATGTGTCAATGCTAAAGATGTTTACCCAGTCTGTGGGCTCTCTTATTACTCTCAGTGAATTCTTTCGATGTACACAGTTGATTTATCTTCAGTATATCCCACTTGTCAATTTGTGACTCCTCTTTATTTGTTTCCTTCCCTATTTCTGATAGCCTATGTATTCCCTGTGCCAAGGTTCTCAGGTTTGTCCAAATTCCCTCATTAATGGCCCCAATTGTTTGGAGTTTTACCTCAAGGTCTGTGATCTACCTTGAGCTTATTCTTGTGTATGGAGTGAGGTATGGATCTTGCTTCATTTTTCTGCAGGTAAATATCCATTTTCCCCAGCATCATTTATTGAAGAGGGCAAACGCTTCCTATTTGATATTTTTAGGGGCCCTTATCAAAGATAAGTTGTATGCTGATGTTTATATTTCTGGGTCTTCAGCTCTTTTCCATTGGTCTGAATATCTGTCATTATACCAGTAACCCACCATTTTGACCACTGTGGCCATATAAAAGTCAGGTAGAGCAAATCCTCCCACTTTGTACTTCTTCTTGAGTAGTTCTCTGCTAATTCTAGGCTTTGTCCCTCTGCATTTGAAGTTGGTATTCAGTTTTTCCAATTCTTTGAAGAAGGATGATGATATTCATATCAGGATGGCATTAGCTTATATAGTTCTTTGGGCAGAACAGACATCTTTACTATATTGAGTCTTCCATGAGATATTCTTCCATTTGTTGAGGTCACTCTTAGTTTCTTGTAATAGCATTCTACAGTTTCCCTCATGCAAATATTTTGTTTTATAAGTCAGGTATATCACTAGATATTTCTATATTTGCTTGGCTATTGTAAAGGGTACTAACTTTTTAATTGCCTCTTTTTTATTTTGTCTGATGTGTACTGTGATCTGATAGACTTCTGTTTGTTGATCTTATATCCTGACACTCTGCCATATTCCTGTATCGCTTCCAACATTCTACTTGTGGAGTTTTGGGGATTTTCGGTGTATAAAATCATATCGTTTGTGAATAATGATAGTTTTGTCTCTTCCTTCCCCAGATGAATACCTTTGATGTCTTTTCTTTGTCTTGTGTTGTTAGCTAGGACGTCCAGTCTGATGTTAAATAGGAGTGGGGACAAAGGGCATCCTTGTCTAGTTCCCTTATTGAGTGGAATTGTTTTACTCTTTCTTCCATTGATTACCACTTTGGCTGTTGTTTTTTCAAATAACCTTTGGATTTTTATGTATAAATTGAGACCTTGACATTCAGAGCTATTATCATGATCTTGGAATTCATTGTTGTCATCTCATGTGTTTGTGCTCGAGTGTTCCCCTGTCTCCCTTCATAGCAGTGTGCTATGCTCATGTGGGGGGCTTCATTCTTTCCTTATTTTCCCTCTGAGGCCATGTTTTCTTGGTAATTGACATAGGTATGTTGGCTTCTGGGTGGAGTTGGGCTATATGGTGGCCTCCTGCTTGTGCTTGGTGGATGTTGGTGTTCTGACTCTAGTGAGTCAGCAAGGATCTTCCGCAGGGTTGGGTGTTTCAGTGTCAAATAGCCCACTTTTTATTGTCTTCTCAATTACAAATTTCCTGCCCTTTCTTGTCTAATATCTCACATTGTATCATTTGTGGAGCTCTTGTAGTATAGTGGTTACTCTGAGCTGTGATCTTCAAGGTCAGCAATTTGAGGTCTCAGGAGATAGATAGGGCTCTCTATTACCATAAAGAATTGTAGTCTCAGAAGCCAACAGAGACCATTTTACCCTGTCCTATAGTCGTTATGAGTCTGCTTAGACTTGATAGCAATGAGTTTTCTATTATTATATAAATCCCTATGAGCTATTTTAAGGAAGCCTGGTAGCACTGTTCAGTGTGTTTGGGGCAGCTTACCACAAGGTCATTGGTTCATACCCACCAGATTCCCCAAGAGAGAAAGATAACATTATAAATTCTATTTAGGGTTGCTATGAGTTAGAACTGGCATGGCGACAGCAAGGATCCAGCTATTTTAAATATGGACCACTATTGCTAAGAGGAATAATTTGAGTGCTCCTATATCCCATGCTTGCATGGAACGCTCGCCAGGTTTCAAAGGCAACATTGCAAAGACATCGTGATGCTGGTTCTGTAGTTTCATAGGATATTATAATTCCACATTTTTTTCAAAGCACAAGGAAGAGAAAAACACAATTAGCAAGTAGTAAATCTAGCTGAGATGATAAAGTCTGCAGCAAACAATTTTCCCAATGAGAAAATGTATATGTAACAAACCGAAAGTCAAGATAAGAGACAGGAATAAAAGAAGCAATTTTGAGCAGCGATTTACAAACCGATGGTCATTCTCTATGCACTTTGAAGCTTATTACAAACCAGTAGTTCTCTTTCTTGAGCACAAGCAAACTTCCTGCATTTCTTGGTTACCAAATTCCCCCTTATTCCATCTAGAATCAGTTCACTCCGCATTCCTCCTCCCTAGGGCACCTGCAGTTCTCTAAACTAATTTCTCTCACGTGTACCCGTGGGCTATTTGCCTGTTCTGTCTCATTTCTGCTGGTGCCTCAGGGAGTCCTTTCAGCATACTTTATGAGGGCAGGGACCCCTAACACAATACTTGCTTTTGCTTTCCATGAGCTCCATCTTCTATCCAAATAGTCAATTCTAAAGTGTGTTGAATGTCAGGTGTATGAGTGTTGGTGGAGAGGGCAGGGCAGAAGGAAGTCTTGCCAGGGACATTTCAGATGCACTCAGGCCACATAGATTGAGAGTGGGGGAAAGGGGAAAAACCCTGACGGTTGGAACTTCTTACTTCTAATGTACATGGAACACCAAGGGAGCTCTGCTTCTATGATTCTGATGAATGACACAGGCTTCTAGTCAACACTCACCCAATTGTTTCTTCTCTTTGGCAACATTGCCAATGTTGTCTGAGGTCAAGAAATTATGACAATAAGAATTTTACTTATAAAAATCAGATGCACTGAAAGACTATTTTTCCTTTAAGCAATGTTGTGGATGCAAATGAAATTTGTTCTTGTGTCTCTCCCATCTTCTATTTGGTAGCTAACTCTCCTAAGCATTGGCTCTCCATCAAGCTCCTTGTCTGCTGGCCCCCACCATTGGAAATGAAGTTTCCTTGCTTCCCCCCATCTCACACCATTTCATGTTTTTCTAATGACATATATGTGGAACGAGATACAGAAAGAACTTTCCTTACAAATAATCAGGGCTCCAAAACTGGTTGGATTTAATCATATTGTTATTTTCCATAGTGTATATAAATAAATTAATGGAGGCAGGAATTGAATTTTCTGGCTGGAATTTTCAGCACTGAGTGCATTACTCATGAGCATAGACAATGCTTTATAAATTTTCATTGAATTGGATTTAATAGCACTGTAGTTTTTGCTTTGGGTAATAGTAAGTCCCAAGCCATCATGTTAGTCTGCCCATTAAAATTCTCATTTCCTTAAATAATTTCCACTGAGTACTAAGGTCGATCTAGTGGTAATCCAGTTTGGGGAGTGAGAGATAAAGTTGCAATGAGAAGAAACAAATATGTATTCAGTGGGGCTTAGGTCATATCATCTGTGAAAGGAGGAAAGGCCTCTTCTTAGAAATGCTGTGCAGAATGAATTTTGTGTACTAACATGTATTCCGATTAAAGTGAGATTAGTATTGAGGAACCTGAGACAGGCCAATGATTTCTAAACAGAGCGATAATTCCAGGGTTGTCTCCAAAAATCTGGTGGATCTCTGGTTTCTAACTTTAAGCACTCACTTTCTCAGCAAATTATTACTTTTCCCTTAAATGACTATAGATATCAATTTCAAAAATTGAAATATGTAGCTTACAATATACTGACCTGTTTTTGGCCAGGTAGTACTAAATTATGGCTTATTTGAACAGGAGACAAAGTGTCTTCTCTATTATATCTTTATGAGAGAAAACAAAAGAGGTAAAGAAGAAATATTAGATAATGAAACATAAGGTGATTCTCCATATCACTGCCTCCCTTCTTAGTTTTTACAAACCTCAAGAGTTTATTCGTCTTATACAAGTATAGAAGTGGAAACGTATCAAAAACCACTCTGAGTACTTTCTGATGGAGCCGTGCTGTTCTAAAACATAATCCTGCAGGCTGTTGAGAAAGTTGCACAAGCTGAGTGGTTACTGCCCAGAAGTATATTTCACAATACTCTTATCTATGAGTATATAAGAATGTTATATGATGGTTTTTATTTTCACAATTTGTATTTAAATTCTTACAAATTATTTGCCATGACCTTTGGCTGCCTGAAAATGGTACTTTATATTCATTTTGGCATTTGGGAAAAAATGTTAACATTAAAAACAAATTAAAAAAATTCTCATAGGTTGTTTGCTCTTAGAAGTAAAGATGAAGTAAACACCCACTCAAAATTATCCAATGACAAGTTCTTATCATTTTATAACTCTTTTGACACTCTTGTATATATTTATACAAAAGATAGGTATGTGCTGGTTAAACATACAAGTTCTTTGCTATAATTACAATTATTTGAGAACATTAAGATACACTTGCATGTTTAAAATGGCTTTAATGAGATTGAGAATTTAAACACAGTTGAAAGACAGCTTCATCAGTGTGACCTGGAAAGCAGAGCACAAACCTAGCAAGAGTGACCAAGAAGTGAAAATGGTACAGTCAAAGCAAGCCTGTCCTCATCACAAGCGATGGTCATGGTAACAGTTTTTTGAACGCTTAATGCATTTTTTGGTGGGTCAAAGAGCAATGATAACATCTGCTGATAATTTGACCCAGGAAATTGTTTATAAGGAGCCAGTTGGTATTCTAATGTAGACACTGAAAAGATTATTAGCCTAAATTGTCATTCTATACTTTGGATGTTGATAAATTACTGAACATTCTATCAAATATTTTGGTGTATAAATCATCCCATTTTCCCCTCACATTTTTAGTACCTTGGGAAGCACATTCACTATTCTGGACCAATCAGGAAATTCTGTATATCTTTAACTCCCCAGTCACTATGCCCTTCATCCTCTGGTAAAAATTAGTCTTATTATATTGAATTTGCCTACTACAGATATTTCATATAAATAGCCGTGCTTATATTTGTTGTTTGATGTCTGGCTTATTTTACCAATAATCTTTTCATTGTTCACCCATGTTTGGTATGCATTCAAGTTTAATCATAACTCCATTTTGTCAAAATACCACATTTTGATTATCCATTCAGCAGTTGATGGAATTTGGACTACTTTCATCTTTTGACTATTATGAAAAATACTCAGTTATCATTAATAAACATGGGTCTCTCTGAGTTGTTGTTTTCCATTATTTGAGATATATAACTAGGAGTGTAGCTCCTGGGTCCTATGATAATTTTCAATTTTAAATTTTAAAGGAACTCTCAAACTGTTTCCCACTGGGATGCCATCATTTTACATGCCCATGTTCCATGCATGTGTGCTCTTGTATCTTCATACTGTCACCAACACTTACTAGTTTCCTTTATAGATTTTTTATTGTTATTTTTTAAAACAGTTATTAGCCAAGCTCGAGGACAAGAAAAGCAAAGTGGAACACAGAGGCTATATGGAGCAACATGGACTTGTCCGGAGAAGAGAAAGTGGCCCAGGTGAGCGCCAATAGTCAGTGCTGCTCCAGCTGGCCCAGGGACCCCTCCCTGCCGCGCTGATGCACGGCTAGTGATTTACCTGCATCCCTTTCATGCTAGGTGGTTTGAAAACCTTGTAGTAAGAAATGGAACCTCTCCTTAGGGTTTCCAAGACTGTAATTCTTTACTGGAAAAGAAAGCTTGACGTGCTATACTTGTGGTGAGAAACTCAACTTGTACCTAATCTACTGTGCCACCATGGGTCTTGAGAAGGCCAGCTGCAAGCAGTATTATGGGTAAAGGGAAATTACTGGGCGCTGATTTTGTGCATAGATTTCACAAATAAATCTTGGGCTTTCCCTGAAATCCATAGCCTGTTGGAAACCAGAATCTCACAATTTAGGCTCTGATACTATTCCCTGTTCAGCTTCAGGGTATATGATTTACCATCCTTCATTGTCTGTTCTTAAACTCTGCTAAAACTTGTTTATTTTGGGTGTGCCTGCTTGCATTTGAAGTACCAGCAACTTTGCTTCCAGAATGACAGCACACAAGCCACCACAGTATGATAAACTGATAGGCAAGTGGCGGAAGTGCCCCGGCTCCCCACCTATATGAGTATATATAGAGTTCTGTTAATTTATATCTATACAGTAACATTCCATGTTATCAGTTTCCAAAAAAAATCAAAGAAATTTTTATTAGGAAAACTTTGCATGGATTTCAATATTTTAACAAGATAAATTCATAGTAAATTGTTATATAACCCGTAATATGTGAATTGGACAACCCTGTTTGCTGAATCCAGAGGGGATTTTCCAAGAACTTGCTAATGATATTCAAATACTACAACCCTCAGTATGGATTATATCTCAATGTGAAGACAACAAAAGTCTATAGACCTGCATCAATAAATGAAAACATGAAAAGCAGAGAAAAGATGGAAGCTGTCAAGGTTTTTACTTTCCTTAGATCCACACTTATCACACATGGAAGCAACAGTCAAGAAATCAATGAGCATGTTGTATTGGGCAACTCTGTTGTACAAGATCTCTTACAGGGTTAAAGAACAAAGAGGTTACTTTCAGAACGAGGGTGTACTTTACTCTAGTCGTAATATTTTCAGTCATCACATATACATGTAAAAATTGAAAACTGTAAAGAAGACAGGAAAATATGCCTTTAAACTATTATGTTGGTGCAGAATAGTGAAATTACCCTTGACTGCGAGAAGAACAAGCAAATCCAACTGAGAAGAAGTACAACAAGATTGCTGTTAGGAGAGCAGATAGTGAGACATTTTGTCATTTTGTCTCACACACTTTATTCATGTCATCGGAAGGACCAGGCCCTGGCAAGAACAGCCTGCTTGGTAAAGCAGATCATCTGTAAAATGAGGAAGACCCTTCCTGAGATAGATTGACAGAGGGGCTGCCGAAAATAGACTCAAACCTGGTAACAATTGTGAGGATGACACAGGCCTGGGGAATATTTGTTCTGATTCGACATGCCTTAATAGCTACAATGACTCATCCTAATATACTGAATAGGATCTACCAGTAGTTTCAAGTCAATCTTATTTTGTGCCCTAATTGAAGAGGACAAGTGATTAACAGCAACAGTAATAGCCAACACCAGAGACATCTCAATTGGTTCTGCTCACACAATTCCTACTGAAAAATTAATGTTGAGAAAAATTTCTTACATGGGTGTCAGAACTGTTGTGTCCAAATCAGCAATGCGGAGCTCTCATTGGAAGCTGTCAGCAAGTCAAATCAAGATACTGACACATTTCTTAGAACAACCATAACAGGAGAAGAAACACATCACCGCTATGATCTGGAAGGCAGAGCACAATCCTGGCAAGAGTTACCAAGAAGTGAAAATGGTACAGTCAAAGCAAGAGTGTACTCATCACAAGCAGTGGTCATGGCAACAGTATTTCAGAATGTCCCATGCATTTTTTTCATTGCCTTTTTGGTGAGTCAAAGAAAGATGCTAACATTTGCTTATTAGGAGAGTTTTTTGAGGCTGTTATCCAAAACTTTCATAGAAAACTGCTCTGGCCAACTTTACCAGTCTTTTTTTAAAAACAATCCTTTCATTTGGGGTTCATACAATTCTTATCACAATCTGTACATACATCCATTGTGTCAAGCACATTTGTACATCCGTCGCCACCATCATTCTCAAAACGTTTGCCTTCCACCTGAGCCCTTAATATCAGCTCCTCATTTTCCCCCTCCCTCCCCCCTCCCTCATGAACCCTTCATAATCCATATATTATTATTTTGTCATATTTCACACTGTCCAAGTCTTTATCCACCGTGATCCTACTCACTCATCTCTTCACACCCGGGCACTTTCCTAAGAGTTTTCAAGGGAATCATTAGGTATTCACTTTACAGCCAGAATTCAGCTCCTTCTGGATTTTTTCTTTTTCTATTTAGCCTTAAAATAACTGTAAGTGGCACCTACTTTATTGAATTAATAATGTAAAAAGACTAAATTGGCAGTATTAAATCCCTATGGCACTCAGTTTTATCTTTCTTTTAAAAAATCATTTTATTGGGGGCTTGTGCAACTCTTATCACAACCCATCTATTGTGTCTAGCACATTTGTATATTTGTTGCCATCATCATGCTCAAAACATTTTCTTTCTACTTGAGCCCTTGGTATCACCTCTTCGTTTTTCCTCCTCCCTCCCCACCCCCCCATGGACCCTTGATAATTTATAAATTATTATTTTATCATGTCTTAAACTGTCCAATGTCTCCCTTCACCCACTTTTTTGTTGTCCATCCTCCAGATAGGGGGTTATATGTAGACCATTTTGATTGGTTCCTCCTTTCTACCCCAATTTCCCTCTACCCTCCAGGTATCATCACTCTCACCACTGGTCCCGAAGGGGTGATCTTTCCTGGATTCCCTGTGTTTCCAGTTATCATCTGTACCAGTGTACATCCTCAGGCCTAAGGATTCTCAGTTTTTCAAGGAGGTAGTAAATGGTATCATCACTTACAAAAAATTTTGGAGTTGGATGGAACTTATATTGAGAAATACAATTCATAATTTATCTTTTTAATTAAAAGTTTCCCTGAACTTTTTGAAGCAAAGTTTTCTTTTCCACTTTAACTTAAAATATATCTAAGATATGTGCTATCAAATGAGCAAATATAATTCCTCATAGATGTCCTAACATAAAACAAACAAGCACAAAATTAAAGGAACACATTTCCAAAAGCAGTAATGGATTTTGGACCAATCCTTAAGGTTCTTCATTAGTATACCCATCTCTTGTATATTATATGAATTGTTTGCCCTAAACTAGCTGGAGGGCCATATGGAACAGCAAATCAACCTTCAGTACAGTGCATTCAGGGGCGTGATGATTAGAGTTTTAGGAAACAGCATTTAATCTAATTGCAGTTTTTGGAAGTAAAGTGCATCTAGAAGTCTTATGGCATAATTGGGAGGAACCAAATGAACCCACGTGACTTCAGATATCTTGGGGTTGACCAGTACCTGTTGGAAATAGCTGCTGAAGCTGGAAAACTCCTGATAGGATTTTGCAAGACCCACGACTCCTTCATTACAACTGCCATGTTTCAGAACATAAATGGTGACAAAGCTGTGTGCCTCACCAGATGGTTTACACAGAAATCAGTGTATACTACATCCGTGGGAAAATACAAAAGGGAGGCTCAATCATTTCAGCCAAAACAAGAGTCATAGGCAACTGTGGAGCAAATCATTAATTGTTCCTATACAAGTTCAGTTTAAAGTTAAAACAAGTTCATAGGCACCAAATATGACCTTGAGCATATCCCATCTGAATTTAGAGACCATCACAAATACAGATTTTACTCAGTGAACCTAATCATCAAGGACCACAAGAGCTATGGGATGAAATCAAAGTCATCATGCAGACCAAAGCAAATGCCTGAAGAAATTCTGATGCTTGCTCTTGAGCATAAATTAGCTAAAGCAAATGGAAGAAAGGATTAAGTAAAAAAAAAAACAACTAGGCAGAACATTTCAAAGTGAAATGTGAAAAGACTTGGAATTATAAAACCAAAAGGAAAGAACACATTCAACATATCTCAAGCTGAGCGAACGGGAGGAAATTTGGATAAGAAGGGAAGAATCCAAACAAGATGGTAAAAATATTTAGAACCACTGCTCAAATAATCAACCATCTCAAGAGGTAGTGTGTGATCAAGAACCAATGGAATTCAAAGACAATATCCAAGATACACTGAAGTCCCAGGATTTGAGGGTGTGTTAGTTGGGTATATTAGATAAACAAATCCACAGAATCTCATATGTATAAGAGAGAGTTTTATATAAAGGGTAAGTGCACATCAAGAAAAATCCCAACCCAGTGCTGCCCAAGCCCACAAGTTCAACATTAGCCCATATGTCCAACACCAATCCACAAAGTCCTCCATCTCACAAAACACACACAATGACAACTACTGCAGGAGGAAAGCTGAATCAGTGAGTGTGTAAGCATCTCAGTGCTGGCAGGGGTCTCCACACGGGTGATCCAGCACCCAGGGCTGCATCGGGGGAGGTCCATGTGCTTCTCCTCAGGGATGTCTTGCAGGAAGTGAGCCTTGCCAGGTGAAGCAGGGAACTGGCTAAGGCAGCTGCATCCTGGTCCGGCCAGCACAAAGCAAGAGACCAGAGAATTAGAAAGGCCAGGCTGACTGAGCCATTTATCTCTCCACCCTTGAATTAACCCCACAAGTGTTTATCAGCAAGGTTGGCACAATAAACTTTAGCTATCTCAATCCACCCCTTGCCAATTTAGCACCTGTACATAATTCTTGAGCCTTACAATTTAATTAAGTAATACCTACACATTAATCCTATAATCCTGTGAATATGTGGCCCGACCTATGAAAGTTTGTAAGCCAATCACTTCATGCCTTTATCCTCCAATTTTGGGTATCCAATTTCTAGGGAATACCAATTGAAATGTTTCAGCAAGCCAATACACCTCTAGAAGCACTCATGAATCTATTCTAAGGAATTTAAAAGACAGTTAGATGATCAATTGACTGAAAGAGATACACATTTTTTCTCCTTCCAAAGACATATGTAGTTCCCCTTCCAAAGAAAGGTGACCCAGCAAAATATGCAAATTATAGAATATTATTCTTAATATCACATGCAGGTAAAATTTTGCTGAAGATAATTCAAACATAATGTAGTAATACATCAACAAGGAACTGTAAGAAATATAAGCCAGATTCAGAAGAGGATGTGGAAAGAAGCATATCACTGCTGATTTCAAAGAATTCTTGGCTGAACCTAGAAAATACCACAAAATATATTTACTTGTGTTTTATTGATATTGCAAAGGCTTTCCACTGTGTGAATCATAACTTACTATGGATAACACTGTGATGAATGAGAATTTCTGAACACTTAAGTATGCTCATGTGGAAATTGTCTATAGACCAAAAAACAGTCATTCAAACACAAGAAGATTGTTTAAAATCAGTAAAATTTTGTGCCAAGTTTGGATACTGACAAATAATCTTAAAAAAAAACTGGAGTATAAGATGAAAAATGTGGCATCAAGAGTCAAGGAACACTTATTAAAGCTTGTGATATAGAGATGTCACAAACTTGCTTAGTAAAAGTCTAGAGGGCTTGGAGCATTTGCTGATGAAATTCAAAGCATGAATCACTATTCAATGCAAAGAAATAAAGAAAATCTCATGACTGCACTAGTAAACAACATCATCGCAAATGGAGAAAAGATCAAAATATTGAAGGATTTCGTTTTAAAGCCACAGTCAACATGGAAGCAGCAGTCAAGAAATAAGATGGCAGATTTTATTGGACTAATTAGCTCCTAACAATTACAGTGTTAAAGAAGAAAGACGTAGCTTAGAGGAGATGACTGTGACAGCTGGAGGATGCGTAAGAAAGAACGAAGAAGCATTGACGCATTTTAACCCCATGTTAGCAAAGAATATTGAAAGTATGAGGGTCTTCCGGAGGAACCAACATTGGCCTCATGAATGTCTGTAACAAACATATGTAATCTGATGGAAGAATAAATCAATTTGTGTTGGAAGAAGTCCAGTGAGAATGCCTGAGGACGTATGGATGGGAAGACATGGCCTCAAGTACTTGAGGGTATTGTCAGGGGAGAAGAAATCCCTGGAGAATGAGATCATGCTTGTAAAGTAAAAGACCAGTGAGAGAGAAAAACTTTCCATAATATGTAGTGGCTGGAACGATGCGCTCAAACAGAAGCAATTTTAATGATGATGGAAAACCAAGTATTATTTCATTCTGTTGTACGCAGGGGTGCTATGATTTGAACCACCAACTCGATGGCACTTAATGACAACAAATAGGACAGAATGTATGTGCATATATTTACAGTAGTTTTTCCTTCATTTTATCTCCATCCAGTACACTTGCTCCCTGATATTAAGCTACCCACAAGTTCTAACTATTGATTAAAAGTTATTTTAGTGGTTTGAGAAGCAAAACAATGGTCAACAAGTGATATATGATACAGTTTTTTCTAGACTGACATTCCCCTCCAGCTGACATTTCTATCTGTGAAAGATGTTGATGATCCTTAGGAATTGCTGATCTTGGGGTGAACACCCTAATGTGTAACCCACAACACCATCAACTTGAGGGCAGTGAGCTTTTATTTGGATGCTCCCATGTACCAGCTTTCACGGACGTGCAGCATAGCCTGTGCCTTTCCTCAATGGATTGCTTTAAAGAATCTACTATCCACGGTGAAAAAAACATTAATTCTTGCACAGTATGGCATCTGCCGCCCCATATTTACTCAATTCCTCCCCGTCTTTGCCTTTTTAAGTAACCATGTCACATTCTGGCTACAAATCTAAATTCACGACTCCCTAAAATTTCTATTTCTAATTTATAACTTTCTTTTCACCATACATTTCCCAGGGCTGAAATGAATTATTATTCTTTGTGTGCCAAGAGGCCTTCTTTTCCTCCTCCAGCATTCTTTCAGAATCTCCTTTCATTAGCTTTCCCAATTAAACATAAGATGGCTTCTCATTTTTTCCTTGTCCTAACAGTGAATCTCCATATCGTGAGTAGCCACTCAAGTCTGAAATGTGCAGGCAGATATTTTCTTCTCTAATGTATATCCTTGCTGCAATACTCATTTTTTTCTATGTTGACTAGACACAAGATAATTAAACATTGCAAATATGAATTTTAAAACTTTTACTTCAAATTCCTGAAAGTGTTTCTGATGTACACTCTGTGTTGGCTCTCCCAGCCTCACTTAGACCAATTTGCTATTTGGAAATATTGGAAAGCTGAAAGTTACACTTTCCAGACTTCTTTGGCGCTAGCGTTCTGGATGTGATCCACTTTTGAGAACTTTGGAAAGCAGACGTGAACAGAGTTGATCCTTCCTTAGGAGCTGGATGATGTTGCTGGCAATGTGCTTTTGGAAATGGGTAGTGTTCCTCCTGCGGCCAGTCAGTGGCCATTCTGTAGGCTACTGGGAATTGGGAAACCAGGGTGGCATCTTCTTTATTTTCATCACAGCCCAAATACGATGGCCACAGAGATCCTGTTTTTATTATTTTATTCTGTATTGTTTTCTTTTTAAAAAAATCATTTTATTGGGGACTCGTACAACTTTGTTTGTCCTCTCATCAGTTTTATTTTTATTTTTTTAAAGTTTTTTTAGGGATTCATACAACTCTTATCACAATCCATACATATATCAATTATGTAAAGCACATCTGTACATTCTTTGCCCTCATCATTTTCAAAACATTTGCTCTCCACTTAAGCCCTTGGCATCAACTCCTCTTATTTTCCCCTCCCTTCCTGCTGCCCCCTCCCTCATGAGCCCTTGATAATTTATAAATTATTATTTTGTCATATCTTGCCCTGTCTGATGTCTTCCTTCACCCCCTTTTCTGTTGTCTGTCCCCCAGGGAGGAGGTCACATGTGGATCCTTGTAATCGGTTCTCTCTTTCCAACCCACTCTCCCTCTACCCTCTCAGTATCACCACTCACATCCCTGGTCCTGGAGGGATCATCTGCCCTGGATTCCCTGTGCCTCCCGCTCCTATCTGCACCAGTGTTCATCCTCTGGTCTAGCCAGCCTTGCAAGGGAGAATTTGGATCAGTGTCTTCCCCATAGAACAAATCAAATCTGTTCTAATCTCAGATCCTCGTAGCCTCCAGTGTGCTGTACTGTGTCCTAAGTGCCTGCTGAAAATACCTGGAATTGTTTCTAGTCCCCATATCCTGTATCCAGACTGACACATTTTCCCATTTCTTTTTTGTTTTGTTTTGGTCTGCTCTCAGAATGACATTTTCCCATTTCACAGACAATATGATATCCTTGTCCCTCCATGATCCAATTGCTCATCAAGCTTACACTAGTCTAGGTAACCTCAACTCCCATGTTCTCACCATGTAGAGTCAATCAATCAAATACCGCTATTTTTGTGGCGAGAACATGCTATTTATTCTGAAGTGTGTCCAACTCTCTTTACCTCACCTGAGCCTTTTTTTCCATCCCCAGTTTAAATGTCTTCTTCCACCTCCCGGAGTCATTAAAGCAAAACTAACTACTTCCCTTGCATCTGATATGCGGCTCTGTTATTGATCTTGTCACATCACATTGAAGTTATGTGGTTAGATGCTTCTCTCTTCTTCCACACTGTTTAATTTAAGCCCAGGAATCTCATACTTCATTTGGTTTCAAACTTCTAAAAAATTAATGATTATTATTTAATACCATTTTGAATGAGTAAATGATTATTATTCATGGATGATTATCAGCTTTATATTATTCCTGTCTCTTTTATATTTTATGTACACAGCAGCTGCGTATAAATAATAGTGTTCTGTTGGGTGGAAAGAGTATCTAGCAATGAAAGAATAAAGCATTTCAACTTTCCACCCTGGTAAGCAATATTTACACATGTTTTCATGCTGATCTTCCTCATTTAAAGTATATACATTTGCATGTGCTCTGATTCATAGCATGAATCTCAGAGGGGAAGATACACTCTGTTTAGATGGCTTGATACAGGCGCCGTGCATGTGGGTCCTGGAGGTTAATCACCTGAGTATTCAGGCACAATCACAATTTGTACTAGTGGGGTATTCTCTACAGGGACTTTCCCAGTCTGTTCTTCAGCAAACAAACAGTCATCTATGTGTTTTAAGGTGGCAAAGCTACAGCAGGTGGATAGAAGAACTATTTGGAGATGTAATATTTACTTTCAAGTGGGTTCATATTTTAAAGTGACATGTTAATTTTTATTACAGAACTTTGTCAATGTAAATATTAAAATAGAATTACATGTTCAGTATAAAATTTCACGTGGTACTTCCTCATTTGATCTGATCTTTTTTATTCCTTTTAAACCACACATATTTTAAGGGAACATCAAAGCAAAGAACATAGAGATGTTTAATTGTCTATATTTGAAAGAATTTGAAATTATTGTTGCTGAATATGGGCTTAATGTTTAAAAAAACTAAATTATTGACTAATGGGGAAAGAAGTTATTCTTACAAAGCATGAAAGTTACATTTTAAACTGGAAGTCTAACCATCATTTTATGTTTATATGTTTTCTTTATATCACAGATATCACAGCCATAATCACAGTAGTAAATGTGAAATATTTATTAGGGATGAGGGGTAAAATAAAACCAAAATAGGATATTAACAGATTTTGAACTGTTTTCAAATGATTTCTGAATTCCCTAAAGAAATATCTATTTACTCCCAGAGAAAACACACACCAAATGTTTTTAGTAAACTAGTTGCTTTCAATGCAGAGCATTCCAAGTTGCTGACATGAACCAAAATATAATTGCATCTTTGAGAATGTGGACATTAGAAGCAATGGGCAAAGTAAACATTTGCACATTTATGTTAATGGTATAGTAACTGAATTTAGAGTCCATTTGAAATATAATTTATATTCTATAGTTTTAATATCAAATAAAACGGAAAATACTGAATATGTATTTATTAAATTTAAAATACTGATTTTTTTATCATTGTTGAAACTACCTTAAAGAAGCAACATGAAATTCTACCTGAAATTTGTTTTCAATGTCAAGACTGATGACATTACACACACACACACACACACACACACACACACACGGAGGATAGGTATGAAAAGTTTATTACTCAAATAATGAACGTAAAAGGAGAGCAGACAAATTCCCCAAGCAGGTCTAAAATGGCTTGAGAGAACAGGGAAAGGAGACCGGCATGGGGTTTAACAGTAGTTAAATTTCGATTGAGTTGAGAGTTCCCTTTATCCTAAGTAAAGCAGATGGGGGGATAGACAAGGAGGGCTCAAATGCCATCAGCAGGCAGACATCAAAGATCAAGTTTGTGACACAGACATTCTTGGAGTTTTCTTGATTTGCTTATTTATTTTGCTCATTTAGGAGAAGTATCAATGATTTGTCCCATACAAAGCACCCACATTTGGTCACTCTGACAAGCATAGTGGATGATCCAAGGTTTAAATTCTTATCCTCGAATTATTACCAAACCATTACCATACCAAACCACATAACCTTTTAAAGCTATTCCCGCCTTGCAGAGCTATAATGAGAAATTAATAGGAATAAATAAATACATTTATGTTGATTATTAACTTCATTATCTAGTGCTTCCTTCTATAACAGAATTACAATAAATGAATGTAGATGATACCTTCAGGACCAAGGGTGTGAGGGGCGATGCTGGGAGAGTGGAGGGTGAGTGGGTTGGAAAGGGGGAACTGATTACAATGATCCACATGTGACCTCCTCCCTGGGAGATGAATGGCAGAGAAGGGGGAGAAGGGAGACTCCGGATAGGGCAAGATATGACAAAATATAAATCTGTGGATTATCAAGGGCACATGAGGGAGGAAGGAGCGGGGAGGGAGGGGAAAAAAAAAAGAGGACCTGATGCAAAGGGCTTAAGTGGAGAGCAACTGCTTTGAGAATGATTGGGGCAGGGAATATGCAGATGTGCTTTATACAATTGATGTATGTATATGTATGGATTGTGATAAGAGTTGTATGAGTCCCCAATACAATGTTTTTTTTAAAAAAAAAAAAACCCTGCAGCTATTTTCTCACAATTGAGGAGGTTGGAAGTTAGAATTCTGTGCTTCAGATGTAGGAAATGGCAGCGTCTTGCTCTGCTGGTTTTGCAGGAAGGCCCTTATCTCCTTCCAACATCTGTGGGTGCAGCGTCCCCTAGAGGTCTCTGTGCATCTCAGTTTCATCTTCTCCTGGGTCTAGGACAGTGTTTCTCAACCTTCCTAAGGCCACAGCTCTCTCATCCATTTCCTCATGTTGTGGTGACCCCAACCATAAAATTATTTTCATTGCTACTTCATCATTGTAATTTTGCTACTATTATGAATTGAGCGAACCCTGTGGAAGGGCCATTTGACCCCCAAAGGGGTTGCAACCCACCGATTGAGAACCGCTGGTCTAGGATGCTCTCGGCACAAGGATTTTGAGTCTAAAGGACACACTCCATTTCCAACTCTTCTTTGTTGGTGGTAATCAGCTCCCTCCTCTGTTGGCTTCTCTTTCATTTTATCTTCTGAAAAGTACATTGTAGCACCTTGCCATTAGATCTCCCTTTGGACCCATTTTCAATTTATTCTAATTTTATGAGATTCTCTGCTCTCTTTTAGATGAAGTTTTTCTATTTTATAAAGTCTTTGTTCCTGGATTCTTTGTTTTATGTAATTTTCTGTGTAGGAAAGCCAGAATAAACAGGTCTATAAGGAGAGCAAGTGGAGTAATAATTACCTGGAGTCAGAAAGGCAAGGTGAGTGGAAATGTGGAGTCATCACCCCTGGGTACAAGAGGAAAGAAAATGTTCCAAAGTTGATTGTGATCATGACAGCGCCCTTCTCAGTATCATTGAACCATTGAATTGTATGATGCTTTTTCTAGCTAAATAGAGTGATTTTTAAAATGTTATGCAGGCCACACTCAAGGGAAACACTCCTTGTGTTGGATCAAGATGCCACCTTTACAATGATGGACTCATCTATCAGATCACCCCATGCAGATGATTACATCATTCTATCACTGAACCATCACTTAGAATCATGGCCCAACAAAGTAGGCATGTATTTTGGGAGGACAGAAGTCAATTCATGATGGTTGTTTACCTGAAAACTAGGACCCACAGTTTCCTCCTCCTTTATACACGTAGTATGGGAGTCAGCTGATACCGTCTGAGCTCAGGTAGCTCAGCTCCAAGGTTCATGTGGAGCTTGTATAGCTTTACTTGTCTCGCATTCCTTTTAAATAGCAGGCTACTTGAATCAGAAAACAGGGGCAGTTACATGCAACTGATCCTATACAAAGACTCTGAAGAAAGCCACGGTGCCTAACCTCCAGCCACTGTACATTCGCAAAAGCAAACAACACGGTGAAGCCAACATATTAATACAAAAAATGTAACACTCATGTAACCTCTCTCCCTTCGAATGACAAAGGCTGTGGATAAAGGAGATATAGTGGGCACGTTGAGAAGAACAAGGGGAACAGTAATGAAATCCCTCACAAAATACAATCAGAAGGATGGACGTATTCAAATTTCCAGGAGAGGAGGGGCCCCAGCAAAGGGAGTAAAGCATTCCAGACATCTCCTTTCTCAGCGACTCGGGGCCAACATGTGCTCACATGCCATTAATTGTTTTTCGCTCTGTTTTATCTGTCCCCTAGCTAAGTCCGTGTTCTCATGGAGATACAGATATTGCAGTTTCTCTAAAGTTTCGATATATCTATAAGCAGATGCTCATAACTATTGTGAGAGTAAAAGTAGCATCAGAGGGAAAATGTGGAAAGGTCAGATGGCTAACCAGATATATGATTGTTGTTATTATTAACATATTCTTCATTCCAGACATGAGTTGCTCCTAAATAGCATGGTGATGTCCACACTCTGAACAGGAGAGATTACTGAGTGGGGACGCATTGGGGTTTATGTTATCTGGCATTGGACAAATATAATTATTTAATTGAAAAAAGTACTGAAAATGTTCCTCAGCTATTAAGAAAGGAGAGAAAAATCTAAAAGCAAAGCATCCTTTGCCATCACACCAATTTTTAATCAAGTATTTTAGAACTTTTAAAACACATTTTTTGTTGAGTGCTATTTAAAAAATAAACTTAGGGGTTAGATCTACATCCACCAACTCTTTTTCCCACGAATAACTGCTACCTTGGGTAATGGGTAGCAACAACCCATTTTATCCATGGGCGCTCCTTATCCCACTTCTGATGCTACTTTTGTAATAATTTCTTTTGTAAGAATTCATACCAAACGAGCCCCAAGGAGTTGGAGATTGAAAAACTCCCCCATATCCCAATCTTGCAAAATGATAGTTTCTTCTATTTCCGTCCCTCCCCCCCTGCTCTTCCTTTGAATATGTTCCCTCAGATCTCAGGGTTCGGCAAATCATGGCAGTGTCCCACAGAACTCACAAAAGAATGAGGAGATGCCTCGCATGGTGATGGTTGGTCTGTTTAGTGCAAAATTGGAAGGTCAAGCACAGGTAAGCCATAGACTTGGGCCAGAGGATGCTCTCCATTCCTGGTGCTTGCTGTGGTTGGATAACACCCCTGCTTCTCAGTGGGCTCATTTTACACAAAGAAGGGTGGCATTGCAGGGAACCCCGTTCACAGTTACTCATCAGTGAATCTTATCAGTATCTTCTCCTATTTCCTACCAGACCCACGCAAAGAAAGGTCATTTGGTAGGAGTTAGATGGTGCAATCAAAGTTCACCCAAATATAACAATCTACCCTCTATCCTGGACAGTAATTTACTTATGGCGCACACCCTCTAACAAGACGTTTCCAGTCGGAATTGGCTTCCTCCTTTCTTATTCAGCCGTGCTTTCCCCAGGCCACTCTAGACCCTCTTTTCAATCTTCTCTAGGTTGTGGCATGGAATGGTTTGCATCTGTTATAAGGAACAGCAACCATGATAACCATTAAACCAAGAGTGTGGTGTCAGTCATGCCCTCTACTAAGGCCACATCTTCATCTCATCCTACTCCGGTTTGTTAGAAGGTAACGCCTTCAGAATGGAACTATAGCCACAGGTACATGAAAATCTGAAGTAGAATATGCATCACATAAGGGAATATGGCTGGCAGAGCTATAAAAATTGACTATGACCCATATGCACACAGTGTAATTGAGTAAGAACCAAATAACCTTGGGTGTAGTTCAGTAATGCTCCATCCCTGCTTAAAAAAATACTTTCCTCAAAATTATCACACTCCTTTAATTATTATTGCCTCTGACTGCAAGAGTCATGGTTTGTTATTCTGATTAGAGGGTCTTTTCAGTAACAAGAAACAAATATTTAAGTCTTTAAAGGGAGAATCTAAGTACCTGTTTGCTTCTCTCTTCTAGTTGCGACAAGTCTTTACACAAAAACCAAAAATACACCCAAACAATCATTTGCCGGATTTCTTTTCATCAGGAAAGAAAAATAAATAAAATAAAATAAAGCAATATTTAATAATAAAATATTCTTTTGTTAAAGGGAGGAGGGGTAAATAAACTATTTATTCCAATAGATAAAAAGAAACAAACGATTCTTCTTATAGATCATGAACTCGAGAAAGATTATTGGATCCTAATCTCACTCACCTTGATATAAATACGTACACATTCACAAACTTCACATTTAACCTTGCTCTCTGTGGTATCCATAGTCAATTTTGTTTATTAACAACTATCATTTGTCTTAATGGTTAACCATGCCCCATACTGTTTTCTCAATGAAGTGTCCAGGTGAAGAATAATAGATTCAGGATCACTGAGTTGTTTCTATGGGAATGATTAACCTTCCATAGTCCTAAATGCACTTAATGTGTCATGCTTATAGTCACAAATATTATTTTTCAGAGTAGCAATCAGAAGCTTCTTTTCTTTCTCAATCTTAAATGTGTAAAATGGGTAAAATAAGCATATGCTAAAGATAGGTTTGAAACACTTCCCCAGATTTCATTTTACCAATTTTCACTTTAAAACAAACATATCACACATTTAAAAAGCAATATGATGCCTACATAGTCTGAAGATTGACTGTCTAAGTTCATTCTAGTCATTATATTTCAAAGTTGGTGACTGGCTGAGCATTAGCATTAATACCAATCGCTCAGCTTATAGTATCTCCTCTTTGGGAGCCACACAGACGTCTGGCTGAATAAGAACGGTCTGGGTTTCGTTTATAGAAAGCAAAGTACCTGGGCTCCTAAAAATACACCTGAGGACTCATAAAACTTATCTCTGTCTTGTTACCTTTATTATGTACAAACCTATGTTTTCTGTTACTTGCAACATGGGTCTTCCTGAGAATAAGTCAGTCAGGAATAACAAGAAGGACAGAGATTCTTTAGGAAAACTAAATTTTAAAAGAAATTTCATTCTTTCTTTCTCACCCTCCCCAACAAAAATGTAACATTTAGATTACCAAACCACAAAGTACTTTGTTGACTTCTGGAGCTTATATTTTGTTTATGGGGGTTTCACTTTTTTTTCCCACAGAATAAGAGAGCAAGAGAAAATCTTGAGAGTTCATCTAAATAAATTTTCCAGGTGAAATTGCCTGATTGCATTTTGTCTGTTTACATTGCTATTTTCTGTATCAGATAATTTTTAAAATTACATGCCAGAAATATGTGCAGTACAGTGTTTAGTTGGTGGTATAATTCTCACAAAGTAAATCTTTATTCACTGTGAACTTCATTAGTCAAAATTTCAGAGATTTTAACAATGTTTTAAAATGTAAAAATTGTAGTTTTTATCCCTTCCAATCAGATTCAGTAATAGAAATTTCAAAATTTTGAGCCATCTAAACTATTCCTAAGTGGCATCTTCTCAGTAACTATAATATGTAAGGATTTAAAATATTTAGGATTAAATATCACCATAAAACGATGGGGAGGAAGTGGGAAAAGGAAAATAAAAGGATGAATATAAGGAAGAAAAGGGGAGCCGGAGCATGGGGCACTAACCCACCCAAGGGGAGGGTATTGTTTATATCTCCACAGGGAAAGAGGGATCAGACTTCAACCCAGTACTGCAAGGTGTGAATGCAACATTCCACCATAGAGTAGGGAACCAGTAGAGAGGTCTGGGAGGCTGGCCCCAGCACCAAAAATTAAGTGGATTCCTGCCCCTCCCCCAAGAAGAATTTATTTCAAAGGACAACATTGATTCTGCAGCTCTGGGAGAGGGACATATCTGATCAGAGCACACGGGAGCAGATGAAGGGGGAGGAGGAGACAGTGGAGCACAGCCTGGCCCACCAGACCCTGAGGATGATGTTCCTGAGTAGAGCAGCCAGTCCACAGAGAGGACAACATAGCTGGCCCCACTATGAGACATGTCCCTCAGTGACCAATGGTGCTACAGGGGACAGCACTGGAGACACAGTGTGAGAATTGCACCTGACCTGATCCTACCACACCGAGGCAAAGCACTGGGGGAGTGCAGCAGAACAGCAAGGGAATGGAGTGGCAAGGTCCCCAGGGAATGCTGAAGGTGGACTTTGGGGCCAGGGTGGGGTGCCCCAACAGACTGGACTGGAAAACAGTCCTAAAGGTCAACAAACAATCGTTGAAGTAACTACAAGCTTTTCTTTCTTGATGTGTTTTGTTTGTTCTTTGTCAGCGGTTTGTTTTTGTTGTTTTGTTGTCTGGTTGTATACTGTTGCTTTGTTTTCCTCTGTCTTGTTTTTGTGCATGTTATTATCTCCACAGGTCTGTCTAAATAAGACAGGCTGGATGAACTAACTGGAGGAAAAACAACGGGACCGACAGTTTCAGGGGGACTTGGGATAGGGGGAGGTGGGGAGTAAGGAAGTGGTGTTAACAAACACAGGGACAAGGGAACAACATGGGATCCAATAGGTGGTGAGTGGGAGTGGCAGGCCTGGTAGGGAATGATCAAGGATAAGGTTACATAAAGAAGAGGTATAGCTGTAACCCAGGTGGGATGGAGCATGACAGTGGGGCAGGAGGATAGTCAAGGGAAATAGAGGGAAGAGCTAGGAGGCAAAGGGCATTTATAGAGGTCTAGACAAGGCATGTACATGCAAATATATATATATATATATGAGGATGGGGAAATAGATCTATGTGTCTATATTCATAGGTTTAGTATTAAGGTGGCAGAAGGACCTTGGGCCTCTACTCAAGCACTCCCTCAATGCATAAATACTTTCTTCTATTAAATTGGCATTCTATGAGGCTCACCCTCCTGACACAACTGCTGAAGCCAAAGCGGGCGAACAAGTAAATGTGATGAAGAAAGCTGATGGTGCCCGGCTATCAAAAGAGATAGTGTCTGGGGTCTTAAAGGCTTGAAGGGGAACAAGCGGCCATCTAGCTCAGAAGCAACAAAGCCCACATGGAAGAAGCACACCAGCCGGTGCAATCACTAGGTGCCAAAGGGATCAGGGATAAGGCATCACCAAAAAAAAAAAAAAAAAACTTACCATAGTGAATGAAGGGGGAAGTGCAGAGTGGAGACCCAAGCCCATTTGTCTGCCACTGGAGACCCCCTCACAGAGGGGTTTAGGAGAGATGAGTCAGTCAGGGTGCGATGCAACACCAATGAAGAATACAGCTTTCCCCCAGATCCTTGATGCTTCCTCCCCCCAGCTACCATGATCCGAATTCTACCTTGCAATTCTGGATAGAGCAGAGGTTGTACACTGGTGCAGATAGGAGCTGGAGGCACAGGGAATCCAGGGTGGATGATACCTTCAGAACCAGGGGTGTGAGGGGTGATGCTAGGAGAGTGGAGGGTGAGTGGTTTGGAAAGGGGGAACTGATTACAAGGATCTACATGTGACCGCCTCCCTGGGGGATGGACAACAGAGAAGGGGGTGAAGGGAGATGCCGGATAGGGAAAGATATGACAAAATAATGATCTATAAATTATCAAGGGCTCATGAAGGAGGGTTCAGCGGGGAGGTAGGAGAAAAAAAAGAGGACCTGATGCAAAGGGCTTAAGTGGAGAGCAAATGCTTTGAAAATGATTAGGGCAACGAATGTACAGATATGCTTTATACACTTGATGTATGTATATGTATGGATTGTGATAAGAGTTATATGACCCCCTAATAAAATGTTTAAAATAAATAAATAAATAAACACACTTTGATAATAATAATAATAATAATAAAACTATTTGTAATAAAGAAAAGCATACATAACTAAATGGAACACTTACAAATTAAAGATGCATTTGTTATATGGTCCATGGGGATTCTTACCAACCGAAAGAAAAATGTATAAAAAGGATAAATGTACAGAACAGTTGAAGGATTTACCAGTGGGCATTTTTTCCTACAGTTAACATTCACTCCTTTCCCAAGATCAGTATGACTTTTTTGAGAAGCTTCCTGTGATGAATGTTTATGATCTGATTATTATGCCTTTTTGATCACAAAGTTGGCAAAACTCACTTTGGTAGCCTAAACCTGGCTGTGGCCCTTGAAATTGTCTACCCAAATTCAACTTTGTCCATTTATATTTATGACCAGCAATTGATCTTAAGACATTCACAATAAAATTTAAAAGTGCCTAATAAGCTTGGGCTCCAATGTTTACCAAAGAGAAGCTCATCTCCATGTTTGCATTATCTTGGTAAATGTGCAAACAGTGGTTATATTACATTTCATTTTTCAATGATCTGATTTCTAAATCATTTTCTGTTATAAAGCAGCTTCTTAGGAACAGATTCTATGTTATATTCACCTCTATATCTCCCACACAAGTTTACTTCTATTTAGGCATACATAGATTATTGAGACAAATAATTGCATTATATGTTAATAATCTCATCAACTAATATTTAAGTAAATTTCAAAACAATTAACATTTCTTAAAGACTGAGAGTCTCTAGCATAGATTTACTTAACAATGTATTGATAGAAAGCTATGTGTGAGAGGTTCTGATCCCAATTATAGTCAGAAAATAGTACCATATGTCACTGTAAATGAATGTGGGTTTTGTCAGATCAGGAAGCAAAATCTAGACCCTGAATAACCAGAAATGGTGAATCATTGATCAAAACAAATTCCCTGAGCACCTTAAAATATTATTTCAATCCACATAAGTAATGTGCATACACCATTATAATAAATAATACAGCTTAAAAGGTGGCTTAAGTGCTACAGAGTAAGGATATTACCGTGAAACATTTACTTTTATGCTTTATGACTAATTTTCTCTACATATTGAACTATAATTTATGTGAACTAATTTATTAGTTGAGAATATTCGTTATTATGTCATGGTTGATAGAAGAAACAGAAGAGAGAGAAGCATGGGTATTTCTGTGACCTTGCCTTTCGTGATGTTCCAGAATCATTAGAATCTCATTTGCTCTCTCAAAGCAGTATCACCAGGGAGCCACGTTTTTGACAAGAGAAAGCCCTATCTCTTCTAGGAATGCCACAACTACTGTATCATAAATCAAGAAGCGCTAATGGGTTGGAGAGAAGGAAGTTGCTATAAGGAAACATAATTAAACCTCTCTTTGAAGGCAGTAAGTGAAGGTAACCAAATCCATTTATCCCTTCCATGAACTTCACTCTTCTGTGTGTTTGCTAAGGCTGTATCAGAAAACCAATTACAGACGTAGCTTCTGCAATCTGCTTGCTCTCACTAAGGAGCAGCTAATGTCCTGTAAACAGCACTCTGTTATCTCATTAATTGAAGCAACACAACTCAAAAGGGAAGTGTGTTTACTTTTAAGGTAATTAAAAGTAATGTTTGAAAGGATGGGGACTTTATATTAACCTGCCTGCCTTCCAGAAACAGTGAATGACCTCAAATTTTCATTTAACACTCAGATATTGAAATTCAGACTGTGAAAGTAGATAAATATTGAGTTAAATATGTGAAACGATTTGTTCTTTAAAGGCTTATAATTTAAGAAAACATTTGTACATAAAAGAAATCTTTATATTCTGAAGCAAAAGAACATCAAACAAATAGCCAAGAAGACACCAGCACCCTAGCAAGCGATTGTTGAAGGTAAAGATGGAGGCTGGAGCAAACCAGGGAAGCAGACACAAGGGAACGAGAACGACTCCTCTTCCAGCATTAACTCGGAAAGACTTAGTGGCTAGATTTAATCCACAGGGGTTTGGTGGTGTTTGACATGGGAACTTCAAAACAAAACATCTTTTATCCTGAAAAGAAAATGCAAAGACCCAAGACATTATCCTATAAATAGAGATCCTTAAGAAACAAGCGTTCTAATGCCCTAAACAAAATGTTCTCAAAGAAAGGTTTTCCCCTCTGAGAGGAGCGTCCAGAGAATCAGGGAAGAAGGGGGCACTTTCTCTCATCTCCACGTGCAGTACAGGGCTAGAAAATGACCACTAGGATTGCTAGAGTGCTGGCCAACTGTTGGGTCATGGAAGCTGGGCAAAGGCTACAAGAAGGGAAAGAAAACCGAGAGTCTTTCCTTTCTGTTGACTTGAATGCCCCCCTCCCCACCCAATATACTCAATGGCCAGCTAGAAATAACAGAAATGTGTACAGTTTGGAGTCTCTGATTCTGAAGCGAAGAAAGAGTGCACTTTATTAGAACATTATAGTTCCATGACTCAAATGTCTGCCTACAACACTTAAGGAGATTATTTGTCTCTGTCTTATTCACCTTGGAGCTCACTTCAGGAAGCACAGTCACAGGCGCAGCTCGGTGAACTGTATGATGGACTGAAGCAGCAACAAGGGCTCGTTGAAACTCCAGAGCTCAGAAGCAGATTATGTAAAGGCCCATAAATGAGCATTCCTCCTCTCAGCTGTCACTTTCTTGGACGCTGTTGGTTTTCATATTTCAGTGATACTGGGAACTAAGCTTGAGGATTTCAAAGACCAGTAAAGACATCTGGGGTAGTTACATAATCTGGCGTCAATTTGAGGAGTAAGCGTGTAGGGGTAGAGTCTAGCCCGTCAATCAAGAGATAGGCAATGAAGTCTCTGTGTGGGCAAGGTCTTCTCCTGAGGATTCTGGGAACTCCTGTATTCCTCCCTGGAGGGGAGAGACACACACTCTCTCTGCTCACTCCCGGAGAGACATCCCAGTGGAGACGACACACGGAGAGAGACTGATGGCAGTCAGAGTTTCAGAGCTAAAGGAACCATTTAGAGACCCCTATCAGCCCTGAGATGCTCACAACACCACTGGGTCCACAAGACTTTCCACCCACTGGCCTGTGATCTTCCTGCATTCGTCTTCATTGCAGGAGTTTTGTGAGTCTGAAGAGGACTTTATAGATTGGTATCAGACATATGGGCTAATACTGGACTCATGAACTTGATCTGGCCTGGGCTGGAATGTTTTCTCAATATTCCATTGCTCTTGTATGCAAACCTCTTCTTATACACACATGAGTGTCCATGAATCTGTTTCTCTAGTCTACTGAGACTAACACAACATCCATGGTGAAAAAGTTTCAGTGGAGCTACCAAACTAAAACAGACTAGGAAGGAAGACCTGGTGATCCACTGCTGAAAAACAGAAGCCAGTGAAAACTTTATGAATAGAAGCAGAATTGCCTGTACCTGTGCTCAAAGAAGACCCACTTAGGTTGGAAGGTGCTTAAAATACAACTGGGGCAGAGCTCCTCAAGGCAGAATTGGAATTGGAAATGGATTTCATGCTTCTGCAATGAAAATTTGGGGACATGCATTTTGATGTGGCATGACTCAGTATAAGAAGTTAATGCTGCAAACATCTAGAATTAATCATTAGCATGCGGAACGTATAAAATATCAATACAAGATTTTACAAGCCATCCAACATGACGTGAATGCATAAATATTGATATCCGAGGCACTTTTCTGTCATTTTGTCATACTGCAGTGGCTTGTGTGTGGCTATGATGCTGGAAGCTATGTCAACGGTATTTCAAATGCCAACCAGGTCACCTACAGTGATCAGGTTTCAACGGAGCTTCCAGACTAAGAACAGACAATGGAGAATGAAGGGACTGTCGACTCCTGAGGAATTAGCCACTGAAAACCTTATGGACAGAATCCCCCCAAAAAGTGCCAGATACTGAAAACCTCATGAAAAGATGCAAAACATTGTCAGAGACAGAGGGAGAAGATAACCCCCTCAGGTCATTTACTGATGGGCAGGACTCAAGATGAGTAGAAATAGCTGCAAACACCAATTAAAAATTGTAACTTTGAATGTATGAAGTATGAATCTAGGAAAATTGGAAGCAGTAAAAAAATGAAATGGAGCACATAAAAATCGACATTCTAGGCACCAATGAGCTCAAATGGACTGACACTGAAGGAGCACCAATTGAAATGTTTCAACAAGCTAAGTTAGCACTGGGGACACTCTTCTATGTCTGGAAATTTGGAAGACAGCTACTTGGCCAACTGTACCCATTCCCCAGAAAGCTGACGCAACAGAATGGGCAAATTATAGAACAATATTACTAATATCCCATGCAAGTAAAATTTTGCTGAAGATCATCCAGCAAGAGATGTGCCAGTACATTGACAGAGCATTCCCAGAGGTTCAGGCCAGATTCAGAAGAGGACAGGGAATGATTAAAACAATTCCTGATTCCAGCTGCGTCTTGACTGGTAGTAGAGCCTATCAGAAAGATGTGTTTTTGTGCTTTACTGACTATGCCAAGACATTCCACTGTGTAGAGCATAACAAATTATGGACAGTCTTGAGGAGAAGGGGAATCCCAGAACACTAGATTCTGCTCATGTAGGACCTGTACATGGATCAAGAGATAGTTGTAGAACAGAACAAGGAACTACTGCATGGTTTTTGTATGCTGAGCAAATAATCAGAGAAGTTGGATTATATGAAGAAGAATTCAGCATCAGGATTGAAGGATTGAATAACAACCTGTGATATTCAGATGACACAACCTTGCTTGCTGGGAGTGGAAGACTAGAAGCATTTGCTGATGAAGATCAAGAAATACCGATGAAGAACACAGCTTTCCCCCAGATCCTGGATGCTTCCTCCCCCCAACTACCATGATCCGAATTCTACCTCACAGGGCTGGATAGGACAGAGGCTGTACACTGGTACATATGAGGGTTGGAGATACAGGGAATCCAGGGTGGATGATACCTCCAGGACCAAGGGCATGAGGGACGATGCTGGGAGAGTGGAGGGTGAGTGGGTTGGAAAGGGGGAACTGATTACAAGGATCCACATGTGACCTCTTCCCTGGGAGAGGGATAGCAGAGAAGGGGGGAAGGGAGACCCCGAATAGGGCAAGATATGACAAAATAACGAGGTATAAATTACCAAGGGCATATGAGGGAGGGGGGAAAAGGGAAGGAGGGGGGGAAAAAAAGGAGGACCTGATGCAAGGGGCTTAGGTGAAGAGCAAATGCCTTGAGAGTGATTGGGACAGGGAGTGTATGGGTGTGCTTTGTACAATTGATGTATGTATATGTATGGATTGTGGTAAGAGTTGTTGGAGTCCCTAATAAAATGTAAAAGAAGAAAAAAAAAAAAGAAATACCTCCTTTAGTGTGGACTACAGCTTAATGTAAGGACAACCAAAATTGGTTTACCACGAACCATTAAGTAGCATCCTGGTAAACAGAGAAAATATTGAGGTTGTCAAGGATTTGCTTATATCTACAGTCAATACTCATGGAAGCAGTGTCAATAAACCAAGATTTTGTTTGGTAAATCTGCTTGACAAGACATTTTTAGCATGCTGAAATGCAAAAATGTTCCTTTGAATACTAAGGTGTGCCTGACCCAAGGCATAATATTTTTAATTGCCTCATCTGCATGTGAAGATTGAATGAAAAAATAAGGAAATCGAAGAGAATTGCATTCGATAAATACTGCACTAGGCCTCTTTAGAGCATTGAAAAGCAAAGGTGACACTTTGAAGATGAAGGGACACTTGACCCAAGTCATGGTATTTTCAGCGGCCTCCTATGCCTGTGCAAGTAGAATGCTGACCAAAGAAGACTGAAGAAGAATCGATGCCTTTGAACTGCGGTGCTGGAGAAGAATGTTCAAAGTGCCATGGACTGCCAGAAGGACCAACCAATCTGTTTGAGAAGAAGCACTGCAGTGCTCCTTAGCGGCAAGGATGGTGAGCCTTGTTACCTAATTGGGACAGGTAGGCAGGAGAGACCAGTCTCTAGAGAAGGACATCATTTTTGGTAAAGTAGCAGAGTAGTGAAACAAGAGGAAGCCCCTCAAGGACATAGATGGATACACTAGCTGCAACAATGGGCTCAAATATAGGGACAATTGTGAGGACGGTCAGAACCTAGAAGTGTATTGTTCTGTTGTGCATGAGGTTGCTATTGGTGAGAACTGACTCACCTAACAACAAAGGTGGGGAGTAAGTGGATGGGTGTGGTGGCAGGGGGTGGCTTCAGGGGCTTGAAAATTTGTAGAAAAAAATTACATCACCTTTAGTCCCATGTTTCTATGAACTTTTTGTAGCCCCATGAATAATTCAAAAAGTTAATAAAAATTATATTGTCTTTGAGTTCGATTTTTCCAGACCTATTGAAATCTCTTCATTTGTGTATCTCTCTGTATATTTGTATTATGAGCAACTTGTAGATTTTGTAGAATAGAATCTTGATATTCTATTCTATTGACTAATATTTATGAGAGAGGGAAGCAAGGTCTATGTATCTAATGTTTCATTCCATTTAGTTTAATTTTTGAATAGGCTTGGAATTTTCTGGTTACCAAGAAAAATACTACTATTTAAACTTCTCTTCTTCAAGTGAATTTTTAATGAATTATGCATGGAATAAATCAATAAGTTGAAGGTGAAGATGTTTTAGAAACAAAATTTGGATATGCTTCTCATATTTTTATGGAGTTAACTATTTTTAAGCATATAGTTTTTCATTTTATCTACAGCTTACCCATAGGGACAAAAAGGGAAACCAAATTCAATCTTCCATCCTTAGTTGAATGCTTAATTATTTATGCACAAGAAAATTCAGAACAGAAACATGCTTCTTTATGAGCTCTTTTGTCACTGAATTAGGAGGAATTTAATGAAATGCCTTTTACAATTTGTCTACCATGTTAAACCACTATAATATTTTCTCTCAATGATAATAAAACTAAGAGTTATGGGGTACAATATCTGTTATTAGTAGATTATTACATCGATGAAGTAAGGAAAAGCTGCTTCCCCTAACTTGCTAAGGTAGGACACACTATGGCGCCCAAAGGCTTCCAGCCTTTCCTCTGCGCTCCTCAGTAACTGAAGAACTTAATAATATTTGGAAGGTATGGACATACGACACTTTGATGGAATTTTTCTCCTATTAAAGATCTAATTGGAAACTTATCATTGCTATACATTTTAATAAAAGTCAATCATGATGGGGCCCCCTCATGCATGATCCCCCAAAACAATAGCACCTCGCCCTGCTAAACAGTCATTGCAGGATACCCATCTTCCCGACATGATCACTGAAGACAGACGTGTGTGTAAGCAAATGTGGTGAAGAAAGCTGATGGTGCCCGGCTATCAAAAGATATAGTGTCCGGGGTCTTAAAGGCTTGAAGGCAAATAAGCGGCCATCTAGCTCAGAAGCAACAAAGCCCACAGAGAAGAAGCACACGGCCTAAGCGAATACAAGGTGTTGAATGGACTATGTAGCAGATACAAAGGAACAAAAACAATCGTTGTGTGATCACCTTCCTCACATAATCGCTGAAGATGAAAGTGTGCATAAGCAAGTGTGTTGATGGTGCCCGGCTACTGAGAGATATAGCGTCTGGGGACTTAAAGGCTTGAAAGCAAACAAGCGGCCATCTAGCCCAGAAGCAACCGAGCCCACACGGAAGCAGCACACCAACATAGGTGACTGTGAAGGACAGAGGAGACCAGGTCTCCAACAACAAAGGTGGGGTGGTGGTGAGAATCACATCACCGTGAAAGAGGGGGAGTGCATGATGGGGACCCAATGCCCATTTGTAGACAGTTGGACACCCTTCCAGAGGGGTAGTGAGGAGGAGATGGACCACTCAGGGTTCAGTGTAGCAACAATGAAACTCAAAACCTTCCTCTAGTTCCTGAATGCTTCCTCCCCTCCCAATCATCATGACCCCAATTCTACCTTGCCTCACGGACCTTGTTATACCAGAGGATGTACAGCGGTGCAGTGGGGACCTGGAGGCACAGGGAATCTAGGCCAGACGAACCCCTCAACACCAGCGGTGGGAGTGGCGACACCAGGAGGGAAGGGGGTGTAGAAAGGGAGACCCGATCTCAGAGATCTATGTGTAACCTCCTCTCTGGGAGATGGGCAATGGGGAGGCGGGTGAGGGGAGATGCCGGGGAGTGTAAGATAAGATATAATAATTATTTATAAACTATCAAGGGACCAGGGGTGGGATCGGGGAGGGAGGGGGATGGGGGAAAAAAGAGAAACCGAGCTGATTCCAGGAACCCAAGTGGAAGGTGAATTATGAGAATGACGAGTGCAACGAATGTATAAGGGTGCTTTGCTCAATTGATGTATGTACGGATTGTGATAAGAGTTGTATGAGCCCCAATAAAAAGATTTTTAAAAAAAGTCAATCATGATGAAAAATCTTCCTTTTCCATCAAATCCCTTATTAGTCTTTAAAATTTGTAGAATGGTTCTTGTCTTTGAAAATTGTAGAATGTTAGAACTAACGGCATTTTACCAAGTAGTCATTTGGCCTTGCCTTACATTTTAAGAAAGTGTGGGCTACTGGAGGGGGGGTTGTTAAGAGACAGTGGTGCTCTGCATTTCAATTCATATTTTATAAGGTTCATATTTTATACCAGAATTGCAAGTACCTGAGGGTAGACTTTTGCTTTTATTCATCAGTAAATCATCAATGATATGATGATGTCCTTCTTGTTACGTGTCATCAAGTTGGTTCAAACTCAGAGACAATGTTCTCTTAATTTTAAATATAATTATTCACTGCTAGCTTCAGAACAAAGATGGCTCAGGACATACAACATTTAGATAACTGCAGATAAAATCCAGGGACTACAGAGTGTTACCATGCCGGTCCTTGAAGGCTAAGGAAATGCAGCCGGTGGTTATGCATCCTGCTGCTCTCAGCAAGTTAAAATGGAAATATTCTTCCCTCATATTTCTCATAAAGATTCACCCACCACAAAACACATTTGCATAGAAACCCCCTTCATGGCATTTCACAATAGTGAGAGTAAATTATAGATTTCTCTTACTTAAACTTTTCTTTCCTAGGAGTAACACTAACAGCCTTGTGAATGTGGTTAGATATTTTCTTTTTTATTACTTTTTATTTCAATGCTATTTTCATTGTGGATAATAAGAAATCTTATTTCTTTCTTCTGGGAAGAGTGTGTGTGTGTGTGTGTGTGTGTTTGTGTGTGTAAATTTTGATCCTCTTGGAAAAGGCACTATTAATCTAGATCCTCAAATCCGCAGAGGATTAATATTTCTTTTCCTTTTTTTAGGCTTCCTTTATTTATTATTTATGTATTCTTTAAAATCATTTTATTGGATGCTCCTACAACAATCCATCTGACCATCCATTGTGTCAAGCATATTTGGACATATGTTGCCACCATCATTCTCTAAACATTTTCTTTCTACTTGAGCCCTTGGTATCAGCTCCTCATTTTTCTCCTCACTCCCCACTCCCCCTTTCCACATCAACCTTTGATAATTTATACATTATTATTATTTTGTCATATCTTACACCATCCAAAGTGTTCCTTCACCCACTTCTCCACTATACGTCCCCCAGGGAGGAGGTTATATGTAGATCGTTGTAATCTGTTCCCCCTTTCTCCATCACCTTCCCTCTACCCTCCCAGTATTGCCACTCTCACCACTAGTCCTGAGGGGTTCATCTGTCCTGGATTCCCTGTTTCCAGTTCCCATCTGTACCAGGGTACATCCTCCCATCTAGCCAGAAATGTAAGGTAGAATTGGAATCATGATAGTGGAGGGTGGGGAGGGAAGCATTCAAAAACTAGAGGAAAATTGTATGTTTCATCATTGCTACACTGCACCCTGACTGGCTCATCTCCTCCCCACACCCTTCGGCAAGGGGATGTCCAATTTCCCACAAATGGGCCCTGGGTCCCCACTCCACACTCCCCCTCATTCACAATGCTATGATTTTTTTTGTGGGGGGAGTTTCTTTGATGCCTGATCCCTTTGACTCCTTGTGATCTCACAGGCTGGTATGCTTCTTCCATGTGGACTTTGTTGTTTTTCAGTTAGATGGTCCCTTGTTTATCTGCCAGCCTATAGGACCCCAGATTCTATATCGTTTGATAGCTAGGCACCATCAGCTTTCTTCACCGCATTTGCTTATGCATCCACTTTGTCTTCAGCAATTGTGTCAGTGTAGGCTGGTGTGCTTCTTTTGTGTGCTGGTTTTGTTGGTTCTCAGCTAGATGGCCGCTTGTTTATCTTCAGGCCCTTAAGACCCCAGATATTATATCTTGGTATCTGGGCACCATCAGCTTTCTTCACTACATTTGCTTGTGCACGCATTGTCTTCAGTGATCGTGCCAGGAAGGTGAGCATCTCAGACTGCTGAATTGTTAGAACAAAGTGTTCTTGTGTTGAGGGAGTACTTGAGCAGGGTCCTACTGTCCATATGTTTCCTTAATACTAAACCTATAAATAGATATATACAGATCTATTTCCCCCTTGTCATATATAAGTATACACCTGTATTTAGATCTCTATAACTACCCTTGCCTCCTAGTTCTATTCCTCTATTTCTTTGTACTTTCCTCTTGTCCCACTATCATTTTCAGCCTTCATTTGGGTTTTAGGAATTCCTCTAAGTTACATTGCTTTTCATCCAGCCCTGCAAGACCTCTTACACCCCACTTTCCACTGATTTTGAATCGCTGTTGTTCCCTTGTCCCTGGGTTTGTTAACACCCACTCCGCCCCCCCCCCACCCACTGCCTCCCCTTCTCCCACTGTTCCCTTGGAACTGTAATCCCATTGTTCTCTCTTCTGGCTTGTTTATCCCACCTATCTATTACAGGTAGACATGCTATGCATTTTCAAGCTCCTGTGCCATGTGAAAAACATTAGACCAGAGTTTGGAATGAAGAGCAGTCAAAGACTCCTTCAAAACAGAGAAGAAGTTATGTGTAGAATACATGCACTACTAGAATATTAAAAATTGCCACTGTGTTTTAACTGAAATAGTAACATCTTGATTAGATATTTATTACAGCTACATTTTATTGAATTCCATTTCTCTCAACATAAGAACTTGCCTATTTTGGAAAGGAATATCCTTAAATTAAAAATGATATTTGAATCTCACTCCTTAAAATACATAAATTAGCAAGTTTGTCTCTCACACTATGGTGGACATTACACAAATTTTGAGATCATTGAACACCATCTAACTCCCTTTTTGTATGACCTTCTTTCAGTGCAACTTGATTCAGGTGACTGAAATCCTTCTCGCCTTAGTTTTATCCCATACAAAATAGGCAAACATTTACCTATCAATGAGAATTGTTGAGATAATTTGTTGAAATAACATAGGCAAGTTATTTACCACAGTGAGAGAATTGATTTTTCAGAGTGGAATTAAGAGGCACAAGGTATTAATTAGAGATGATAGATATTCAATGTACATTAGTTCTTTTTTCTTCTTCTGTATATTCTAAAACTATGAATTATGTATATTACTTCCATAAATCTAAGTATATGTAGCACCAAATTAGTTAATTTTGTGAATGAGCTATCTAACATGATCGTTCGAGTATCCCAATTATAAGCTTTGTGGTGAAGAGGACAGATTATTGTCAGTGTAATTTTCAGATGAATATAGCAAATTTCCAGGTCATCATAATAAAATATCTGATAGTGATAATACTATGCTTTCTTCAAACCTAAATATTTGGAGAAATGAAAAGTAATTCTTAATATTAGCTTCATAGATTAACATGAATTATTCAAATTTCAAAATTAATTTGTACTCATAACTTTCTTGATAAAAAATTAACAGCTCTTCTGCAACTCTTAATTCATTATATCATCGTAATAAATATATCACCACTCACTATGTGCCAGAGTGTTTTTTAATACATCATTGAACTAAAGAAAATTATCAACTTTGGTGGGTTGACTTTTCAAGATGAAATAAAATGAACGATACTAAACATAAAAGCAATTGAAGCAGTAGTAATGACAATGATTCAATGCAGAAGGCAAGAGTGTGTATGTAAGATAGCAGAAAGACAAAGAGAAGGGGTCTAGTGCCTAAACGGAGGGATTGTATTTAGAGAGGATCATAAAACAATGATCACTCCAAGGGCTTATGGATAGGTGAGCAGATGTCATCATGGGAATCTGTAGCCGTCTTTTTCTCTTTGTTTGATTGTTCTCAACGAAATAAGCAAAGTCATCAGCAGAGAGTGCATCTGAGGAAGAAGTATGGAATACTAAAGAAAGAGGAGAAGATGTATCATAGCTAGAAACAGGATAGATTAGAAAGATATGATTGTTGGGAGCATGATGAGCCTGCCTGATGTGTGTGGTAAGAGATGGAAAATGTGATTGAGTTTAAAGTCAGCACTGCTGTGCTGCAGCTGTTTTGCTGCATGAATGCAGAAGTTCATATAACCAAAGTTCAGACTTAATTTTGAGTGCTAAAAAGAACCAACAAGTATACTAGTTTCTTATAGCAGTTTTCCACCACTTGTCTGTCAGTGTGTCATACTGTGGTGAAGGTACATTGCTAGGATGTCGAAGTCTATGTCATTGGCATGTCCAATGGTAACAAGAACATCATACATGAAGAAACCAAAGGAACATTAAAAACAGGAAAGAATAAAAATAAAGTTCAAAAGCGAATGGCAGAATAGACTCTGACACTTACTCTTGATTGCACAGCAGATGAGTCAAACAAAAGAAACAATAATCAGCTAAGGAGCTGAATAGAAAATAGTTTCAGAAGACAAAGTCAAATATTATAATTAAATGTTCAGAGACTTAGAGTTAGAAAACCAAAAAAGAAAACTCGCTAAGCCTATCTTAAACTGGAAGAAAAAAAAACTAAAGAAAGAAATCAAGCCTTGAATTGAAACCTTGAAAGCTTCTTGAGGCAAAATATTGAATGATGCAGGAAGCATCAAAAGACGATGGAAACATACACAGAGCTTGAAACAAAAAGAGCTAGCTGACAGTCCACCGTGTCAAGGGAAATAAGAACCAATGGTATTAAAGCAAGAAATCCAAACAGCACTCAAGGCATAAGCCAAAAGCCAGGCTCCAGAAATTGACGGTCTCAATGGAAATGTTTCAACAAGGTGATGTAGCCCTCACTCACCTCGACAGCTACATGGGCAAGTGATTGGGCAGATCCAGATCAGAACTAACTCCACAGAAAGATGACCCAACACAATGTTCTAAATACAGAACAATAGCATTGATATCACATGAAAGTAAAAATGTTGCTGGAGATCATCCAGCAATGGTTGCCCCAGTACACTGGCATGGAGCTGACGGGGGTTCAGAAAAGGGCGTGGGACGGGTGTTTTCTGTGTTGATGGCAGATGGCTGTTGGCTCAAAGCAGAGACTATCAGAAAGATGCTTACGTGTGTTTTATTGAGTACAGCAGGGCTTTCTACAGAGTGGATCATGACCATGCACAGCCTGGAGAAGAATGGGAAGTCCAGAGCCCTTCGCTGTGCTGACGGAAACCTGTACATGCTTCAAGAGGCCGCTGTGTGAAGAGAACAAGGAAATGCTGCATGGTTTAACATCATAAAATGTGTGCATCAGGGGCGTATCCTCTCACCATACTTATTCAATCTCCGTGCTGAGAAAATCATCCGAGAAGCTGACTTTCATGAAGAAGACAGTGGCATCGAAATCGGAAGGAGGCGATTTAACAGCCGTCAATACACAGACACAAATTTGTTTTCTGAAAATAAGAGGGCTTGCAGCACTTGCTTATGCACACCAAGCACGGTGGCCTTCAGTATGAACTGCAGCTCAATGTAAAGAAGATCCACATCCTCACAACTGGACCAATAGGCAGTAGGAACATCAGGACCAATGGAGAAAAGGTTGAAGTGACAAGATACCATCTTGTTTGGATCCTCAATCAATGCTCATGGAAGAGTGCAGAGACACAATTCAGTGAGTGAATCTGCTTCACAGTACCTCTTTAAAGTACTGAAAAGCAAGGATGCTATACTGAGGACTAAGGTGTGCCTGGCACAAGCCACGGTATTTTCAGTCATCTCATATGAATGTAAACATTGGACATTGAATAAGACTGGAGAAAAATCAACACATTTGAACTGTAATGTTAGTGAAGAATGTTGAAAAGAGCATGGACTGTCAAAAAGAAATAAATAAACAGATCTCTGTGGAAATACAGTCAGAATTCTCCTTAAAGGCCACGTTGGAGAAACTTTGTCTCAAATACTTGGAACATATTCTCGGGAGGGAGCCATCTCTGGGGTTTGGTCTAACAAGCATCATGCTTGTTAAAGTGGAGGGCAGCTACACAGAGGAGGGGCCTGGATGGGACGGCGTGACAGAGTGCCGCAACAATGGGCTCCAATATCCCACCTGCGAAGATTGCCCAGCGCAAGGTGGTCTTTCATTCTGTTCTCCATAGGGTCGCTGAGAAGGGAAACCTCCTTGACTGCAACTAGCAACAAAACCCGGTGTTTGTAAAGAAAAATTACCACCAACGTGGTATCATAAAACAACAGGGATTTAATTTTTTGCCGTCTGATAGCCAGAGTCAGAAATCAGTGTAACTGGGCAGAAAACAAGATGTGGACAGGGCACAATCCTTCCACAGGAGTTAGAGGGGAATCTGCTTCTTGTCTCTTCTGACAGCTGGTTGCCATTGTATTTGTGGATGCATCCCTTCAATCTCTGCCTCGGTCACCACATCAGCTCCTTCTCGTTTGTGTGTCATTGGCCTCCCTCTTACCATGAGACGAAACAAACCCAAACCACTGCCAGCAAGTCGTTGCTGATTCGCAGCGACCCTATGGGACATGGCTTCCGAGAACGTAACTCTTTAGGGGAGTAGAAAGACCCTTCTTTCTCCCGCCAAGCGGCCGGTGGGTTACAAACTGCTGCCCTTGTGGATCACAGTCCAGTGCATAGCCCTAGTCCACCACATAATCAATGAAGGGTCTCTTATGGCAGAGAGGTTAAAGTATTCTGTTATCAACTAAAAGGTTAGTGAGACAGCTGTGACAATCTGCAAAGAGTACAGACTTGGAAAGGCAGTTCCAGTCTATCCTACATGGTAAGACCACAAAATAAACTAGATAGCAATGTATCTGTATTCTGATTGATTGATTTATTGTACATGTGACTTAATTCAAGGTCCATCAGACAATCTAGACTAATCGCTCCATCTCACCATATTCAATTTAGTCACATCTTTAAAATATTTTTCCAAATGAGGTGCCATTCACAGATTTTAGGCAGTAAGATGTGGATATCTATGTTGGGTGGGATATTTATGAAGTAAAACAAGTATATTAGTTTCTTGTGGTAGAACTGAAACCCGCTACACAGAAAAAAGGGCAGGAAAGTTGATTAGGTATGTAAGAGAGAGATCATAATAATTCACCAAGGAATATAAGCTTTATTAGAGTTGGCATAATAAATTGAGAAAGTTGGAAAAATGAAAAGTGATGTTTAGGAAATGTGCATACATAAAATATAAATTATGGAGAGTTCACACTTACTGGTCATTTCACAGTCTAGTACATGGCTGAGCTAGCAGAGAAGGCAAGACCATTGCAGAGGAGGACACAGGGTAGCCACCAAGCAGAAAGATCCTCTTCATGTATATTGAAATGACCAAGTATTTGGAATTACATAGATAGAAGCAATAGACAGAAGAATAAATGAAAGGATGATAGAATTACATTTATGCAATTCAGTGCTTATACGATGTATGTATATGCAGGTGTAAAATTCCAATGTACTTTCATCTCATCCCCAGATAACTGAAAATTGTCTCTTAACTTTAAACATGTTTAGAAGAGTCCAGTCATCATTGACAGAATGTTTTTCCCAGCATGAAATTTCTGCCTTTTGAGGGAAGCATCTGTAGCCCAGGGTCGCCAATATGAACAAGGATGACTCTGTGTCTGAATACAGTGTGGCTGTCTGGGTTTAGTGAGGCATCTAGGAATGTTTATTTATTTTTCTTTTTTCTCCATCGAGCTGTGTCTTTTTTTAAAGCCTTGTGTTTTCTATTTATATTTTCTGTCACCTTTCTTCTTGCTGTTTGGCTGTCATCTGTCACTTAATTTTAGTGTGCGTTTAGACCGTTGCATTCCAATTTATAGCTAAAAAATGTCCTAGGTAGGACAAACAGAAAGACAAGCTAATTATAATTGTGTTCTAAAAATGATGAATGTGACTATGAAGAGGTACTCTGCTTCTGAATAGAGTTTATAAACTATAAAGTCTACAGATTGCCTATCTTATATGGCTATTTCTCACTTTCACTTGTGTTATGTATATTTGAAAACATGATATTATGTTCCCGTTCACCTAATAAATCTCCACAGAAACTAGAGGACTATTTATGTCTAATGTTTATGGACAGTATGCAGATTTTTTTCCTAGTGGCTTGAAGAAGCTGAGTTGCTTGCATCAGTCAGGGTCCTGTACAGAAACAGATGGTGCGCTCAAATTGGGTGTTTTGAAGAGAACTTAATAGAACACTATTTCCAAAGCTCTAAGCAAGGTTTAGGAAAGGCAATCAACAAAGATGGGTTTTTAATAGCTTGGAGTTATTAACAGGTAATTATTGGGAGTCCCTGGGTGGCATAAACGGTGAACACACTTAGCTGCTAACTGAAAGACCTGCTGGAGTCACCCAACGGCACCTTGGAAGAAAGACCTGCAGATCAGCTGTCAAAGAATCTCTCACTGAAAACTCCACGGAGCATAGTACAGCTCTGACATATATGGGGCTCCTATGAATCACAAGTTGATGTGGAAGGGCAAAAAGAGAAAATCCTTACCAAGATCTATAATACCTCCCATCAACTACTGCCAAAAGGAAACCAGAGGGCAAGTAAGCCCATGGGTTCACTTAGTATTTGTTGGACTCTTAGGAACAGAAAGGAGGTGGAAGGAACAGAGTATGGTAGAAGGTAGATTTAGAGAGGCAAATGAAAGACCTCTGACATGGTATATGAACTCTTAATAATAATAGAGACATTAATTCTAAGTGAACCTAGGTAGATGCTAACATACCAGAGTAGTTAAATCTTTGCAGTTCAACAATTATGCCTATGTTTCATCTGTTTTTAGGCACATGAATATGTAGAAATGAATGTGACAAAATCAGCAGTTCATACCTCAAACAACTTTCTAGTGCATATATTATTCAGGTACTGTGTTACAGGCTTAAGATATTGGAAAGAATGCCCCCTCCCCATTCCAGTCCTAGAGCAATTGTAATCAAGAAAGAGGGAGGAGATGAATAAATGGCATCTTATGAGCAATGCTGAGTGACATATGCCCATAATGTTATTAAAGTGCAATGGAAAATCCCATTAGTATTTACCGTAAGGGCATACGAAGGAGGATGTTCATGGGAGCAGACCTCAAGGTGAGAATTAAAGGGTGAATTTCCCAGTGGAAAGAGAACTTTCAAGGCAGAGAGCAATTGTTTGGTCAGGAAACAAGAGATTGTTATATAAGATTAAAGAGACTGTGTAATTATATAATTTTGTTTGAATTTATCAGGATTCATAAACAGAGGAAAGAAATTTGCAGTAACTGAACAGTGCTGTTCAGTAAGGTTTTCTATTTTGAAAAATATGGTTTAATTTATGTTGAACAGAGACTTTAATACCAACTGATGGGGAACATATTTGCTAGAGAAAAAGGGGAAAACATCTATATTCTTTGACACTGGTGTTTACATCAGCAATGTTAAAGAAAGGAATTAGTAAAATTATTTTTTAATTAATATTGAATATAATTGAGCACAATTAACCCTGCAAAGGCATTCTACTGTGTGGACCATAAAAATTATGAATAATCTTGAGATGAATGGGAAGTTCAGAAACTTAATTGTACTAAGAAACTTGTACCTGGAAGAAAAGGCAAACCAAACAAGAAAATACCATAAAGTTTAAAATCAAGAATGATGTTTGTCAAGGTTGTATCCTCTCATCATCCTCTCATCAGTTCAGAAGACTATGGTGTATATTTAAGGATTACAATGGGGTAAATATTGATAGATTTCCCTTGAGGGCACAAGATGATTATGGGCATTATTATACAGAAGTTTTAAGAAAAATAAAAACTGTGGGAAACAAGGCTAGGCAAGTTGCATCAAGCAATCTCCTTCCCTTCTGATGATGCACCTGCAAGTTTGTCAAGGGTTGTAAGGGCTGTCCTATAAGAACATTTCATTGGGAAAGTTTACTCTATCCACCCTACAACCCTAACCTTGTCCCCTTCTAAATTATTTTTGTTTCCCAAACTCTAAGAGTCTTCATAAGGAACTTGATTTGAATAGCTTGAAGTTGACAAAGCTGCTGTCTTTGTGTCGAGTGAATTGAAGAGGACAGATTTCTTTGGAAGAAGGCAGAATCAATGGGAATCCTACATTCAGAAAAGCGTGCAGCTATGTAGAGTCTGTGTTGAAAACAGTAGCTTCATATGCGGGTGTTCATTGAAATACAGGTTTCTATGATGGCTTGCAGTACTTCCTGACTGATCCTTGTTTGGGCACCCACTACTAGAAACAGTGACTCGAAAGAGAGCAGATTGTTTCTGAGGAAGTCTGGCAACAGCACGACTGTGCATTGAAAGAAACAAACAAAGCATAAAAAGCATTTATAGAATTTCTGTAAAACTCAAAGTCATCACACATTCTTTCTCTGATTCACCTCATCCCCAACTCTGACTTGCACACAATTGCAGTGAGTTTTTCTTGTTTCGTTTTAATCTATTTATGCAATGAGATCCTGGCTTCCACTCAATCTTTTAGTGATATACAATAGTAACATGTTTTTTAGGAATAAATAGTGAAAAGACAGCCAGCAATGAAAGAGGTACTCAATAGAAAAGCTCTTTGGGATCCAATCTGTATGGTACCGGGGACAATGCCCAGAAGGTTTGCAAACCAGTAGTGAGTACTATACACAACCCTCAAAATGTACTAGATGGTAAAAAGGAAAGAAAGAAAGGATGCAGTCTATAAAAAGCATTTTTATTTAGAATGCCAAAATCATAACATAAGGACTTCCAAAATAATTGAAAAGAAATCTCCGTGTCTTTCAATTGATGAAAGATGATTCCGTACATGGAAGACCCATTGCCTGAATAGAAAACATATCTCACCATGGGTATTTAGTATCTTTTTCCTTTCATATGATGATTTCTAAAAGGCAGGAGTGTGAGCTCACCTGAAAATTCCTTTCAGTGTTTCTATTTCATTGTAACATGAATCTTTTCAGGAAATCCTTCACAATAACCAAATCTTTGCTGCCATTTCAGGGATAAATCAATGGTTTATTTTACACATTTACTGACAAGAAAGACAAATTGAGAATATTACTGTAGCCTCATTTGCTGGCATACAGAAATTATGTCTTTTATATTTCATAATACAGATATCAATAAGTGGTTTGGGAGATAATATTCCAAGGCATTCTGTATAAATTATTATCTCCCAATGTTCTTTCCCACCATGCAAGCAAAGCTTCAAAAGATTAAAATGGTAAACCACTGCAGTTTGATGCTAATCCTAAATTTCAGGTAGAAAATACATATATTTACATTAAAGGCAGTAGTGGGAACCTGAAAATGTGTTGAATTTGTGCATTAAACTTCATTATGTATTTATGATTCATTCTTGTGAGAAAGCAAAAACAGAGTTACGAAACTAGTACAGAAAGCTCATAAAATGTGTGTCTGTTTTTGAAATTAGTTATCCTCAGTCCTGTTGCCATTTGATGTGCTTGATAACAGAGCATAAAAATCTGTCCAGGGTAATTGAACATTTCCGACGTATGAATCAAAATGTCAAATAGGAGGGATAAGGAAAGTGTTCTACTACCCACTACTACAAACAAGAACACAACGAAATCCAACCCAGTACCATCAAGTCAGGTTTCGCTCACAGCAACTTTGGTATTGTAATCTTATGTTGGACGGAGGGGACCTGCTCCAGAGGATGTCCAAGGCTACAGTCTTTACAGAAACTGACAGCACGTCTCGTTCCCACAGAGAACAGGGAGAGAATGACGACTCCGGGGGACCATTGAAAAAGAGCATTTACAGGCATTCAAGTCATATTGCATCAAAAGGAAAAAATGTAATATTTCATGCACATTAATTTTAAAGGATTTGATTTTTGTGGTATCTCTGCCTTTTACTAATTATGCATTTGTATGAAATGGTACATAGTTAGCAATGGAAGTAGTAGCATATATTTGTGTGTATGATAATTCCTCATTCCTGAAAACCTTCAGAAAGAAAATCAAAATTTTAAGTATAAATTAGAAAGAGATAATCCCTACCTACAAAGAAGCTAAATTCTTTTAGGATGGAAGAAAATGAACATACGTACAATAATTATATAATACAGTTTTCTTACACAAATTCTCTGCTCCCTCAGGACATTAATTATTATAATACGATCATGTATCATCTCCTCTCCCAAGAGCCCAAACACTGGCTTTGGAACACAATGCTTCTCACAAACCCCTTGGGCCCTAATTCAAACCCTTCTTTCAAACCATTAACTCTTTTGACTTCAGGAAGGCAATTCATCTACCTTCCAATAGTGGGACACAAAAACATTTCCTGAAGTATTTCTTTACATTCGTTTGAAGAATGTGACATGTAAAAGCAGCGTAAGAATACTGCATTACTCTGATTTCCATGGCAAGGATCCGTGGCTTTCAGTGATGTGAATTTACTAAACACAGAAGGCCTCCTTTGGGGAAGATCGGAAAGCATATTCTTTAGCAGTTGCTGTATTCTGCGCTGCAAATCATAGCAGAATGTTAGAGATTTCGTTTTTAAAGTCTGTCAGTGTTTTCATCAAAAACATGTATTAGCTGGAGTTTGCAAGTTGACATAAAATTCAGGAAGGAACTAGACACAGAGACATTTTTGAAAAGGTGCTATACTTTCAGTCCATGCAGACGACAAGGGAGGTAACAACACTGGAGTTTCAGGACCAAATATAGCCATGCTTTGCACATATTTAAGCGCATTAAAATAAACCAGAATTGTCCTGACTATTTTCCGATTCACAGGACATAAAAAGAACACGTCATTTTAGGCCACTGTCCAACCCCGTAGTCTGCTTTTGTCCAAAATCTGCTTTCTGTCAGGAGTATGCAGACAGCACTGAGAGCGGTTTCAGAAAGTTACCAATGCTGAGGTGTTACCGACAAAACTGTTCACCTTTGAAGGTGGCTACGTTCTAAGACATCCGAGAGCAATACCTACAACTCTTCCTATTCCTCCGATTTATATTTGTCTTTATATTAACAAGATTAGTGCATGTGATTTCTATATTGTTCATGGTGTAAAATAATTTCATTTCGTTTTGAAAACAAACAAAATAGTCTGCGCTCCTACTCTCGTGGTACAGAGGAAGCAGCGGAGCCTTTTCCTCAAGGTTCTTTGGAGGGGAGGTGTGCAAATCCTGCCCGCAGGGCTCTTCTACATTAGTGACAAGACCCCCATCCTTTCAGTTCTCCTGCTCTCAGTGGGGAAGCCCTGGTGGCAGAGTTGCTTACATGTGGGGCTGCTGAGTGAAAAGTTAGCAGTTCAAACCCACCAGCTACTCTTTTTCCAGGAGAAAGAAGAGGGTTACAACGCCAGAAACTTATGGCGGAGTTCTGGGCTGCCCTCTAAGGTCTCTCTAGGCATCAGAATCGACTTGGTGGACATAGTTTGCGTCTGAATTTGGTTTGCTTCACTGGGATGGAATCTCCTGTGCTCCCTTGAGCCCTCTCTATTCCCACCCGACTCCAACTGCTTGTCTTTAACCTTCACAGCAAATACTTGCTCAATATTGTCAGTGAGATGCCTTTCACAGCAAGCACGATTTTGTCCCCTTCAGGGACATTTCCCAAGGTGTGGAGACATATTTTGATTGCTACATCTGACAGGATGCTACTGGCTGGATTATATGAAGCAGCATTCAGAGGCAGGATTGGAAGCAGGCTTATGAACAACATGTAATGTGCAAGGAACACAACTTTGCTTCCTGGAATCAAAGACTGCATCCTTCAGTGGGGATTGTAACTCAATGGAAATAAAATCAAAATCTTCCCCGATGGACTAACAGGTAAAATCATGATGAATGGAAGAAAGATCAGAGTTGTCAAGGATTCTACCTTACTTGTACTCATAATCAATGCGAATGGAAGCAGCAGTCAAGAGATCAAGTAATCTGTTGGATTGGACCAATCTGCTACATAAGAGTCGTTAAAGTGCTGAAGAGCAGGAAGTCACTTGGAACATTAAGGTGGTCTAACCCAAGCCATGAGGTTTTCAATCACTGCATATGACAGTTGAATATTTAATAAGGAAGGCCAAAGAAAGATGGATGCATTTGGATAGCGGTGCTGAGAAGAATATTGAAAGCATAATGGACTGCCAGAAGAACAAACAAATCAGTCTTGGAAGAAGTACAGTCAGAATTCCCCATAAAAACAAAGATGGCAAAACGTATTCTTATATACTTTCAACATGCTATCAGGAGAGACCCGGCCCTGGAAAAGACATTGAGCATAAGGTTGGTGACAAAGAGGAAGGCCCCCAGGGAGATGAACTAGCATAGCGGCTGCAGCAAAGCACTCATACTTCACAACAGTTCTGAGTAGGGCGCCCGTCTGTTGTACACAGGGTCGTTATGGCATAGAAGCCACTTGAAGATAGCGCTATGAATAAGAACAACAATTGGCACCTAAGGGATTTGTGGGTGGCACATATGGCTAAGTGTTCCACTTGCATCCCCAAACTGGCAGTTTGGATTCACAGAGTCGCCTCGGTGATATGCTCTTGAAGGATCTGAGCCCTGCAGCCCCGGGGAGCAGTTCTATCCGCATATGTGGAATTATCATGAGTCACAATGAACTTGATGGCAACTGCCAACTACCGTCCAGTGCCGAGGGGTCAGGGCTTCTGCTGATAGTCCTGCAAGACAGAGTGTGGTCCACCACAATAATAAATGTTCCGGCTGACGTTATCAAATCCTTCTCTAGCTAGAAACGATTGCCATTTTAAAGCACTGTCAAGTCAATTCCAACTTATAGAAAGCATATGTAAAACAGAGAACAAAGGAAAACACTCCGTGGTGTAGCAATGATGAAGCATACAACTGTCCTCTAGTTCTTAAATGCTTCCTCCCACCCCGCCCCTCATGATCCAAATTCTACCTTACATATATGGCTAGACCAGCGGATGTACACTGATACAGATAGCAGCTGGAAACACAGGGAATCCAGGGCAGATGATCCCTTTAGGACCAGTTGTGAGAGTGGTGATACCAGAAGGGTTAGAGGGAGGGTGGAGTAGAAAAGGGGAACCAATTACAAGGATCTCCATATAACCTCCTCCCTGGAGGATGGAAAACAGAGAAGTGGGTGAAGGGAGACATCAGACAGCGTAAGATATGGCAAAATAATAATAATTGATAAATTTTCAAGTGTTCATGAGGGAAGGGAGAGTGGGGAGGGAGAGGAAAATGAGCTAATGCCAGGGGCTTAAGTGGAAAGCAGATGTTTTGAGAATGATGAGAGCATTGAATGTACAAATATGCTTTACACAACTGATGTCGGTATGGATTGTGATTAGAGTTCTATGAGCCCCAATAAAATGATTAAAAAAGGAAGAAGGAAAGAAAACACTGCCTGGTCCTGCTCCATGCCCACAATTGTTTTAATGCTTGTGCTCCTTGTAGCCTTGTCAATCCATCTTCTCAAGGGACTTCCCCTTTTTCACAGTCCTTCTACTTTACCAACCATAATGTCCTCCTCCAATGACTGGTCTCTCCTGACAATATGTCCAAAGTATGTGAGAGGAAAGCTTGCCAACCTTGTCTTTAGGGAGCATTCTGGCTCTACTTCTTTCCAGATTGGCTTGTTCTTTGGCAATCCATGGTCCTGTCAACATTCTCTGTCAGAATCATAATTCAAATTAATTGATTCTTCTTGTCTTTCTTATCCAATGTCCAACTGTCACATGCCTATGAAGCAATTGAAAATACCACGGCTTGTATCAGGTACTCCTTAGTCCTCATAGTAACATCCTAGCTTTTCAACATTTTAAAGCTGTCTTCTGCAGAAGATTTACCGAGTGCAAGTTATTATTTGATCTTTTGACTGTTGTTTCCATGAGCATTGATTGTGGAACCAAGCAAGACATAATCCCTTGACAACTTCAACCTTTTCTCCATTTGATTTCTACTCCATATTAAAGGGTGCAATTCTTGATTTTCATCGACAATTGCGTCAAGTCATCCTCACTTTTGGTATCATCTACACATCAAAAGTTGCTAAAAATAGGCATCACCCATTCCTGGCAGAGAGTTCTTATACAGATAGCCCCATTTATCAGATACTTTGCTCAGCATAGCGATTGAATGCATATCATGAAATGGCACACATTTCCTGATTTTAAACCATGCGTTATTCTCTGTGTTGTTCTCGCAAGTGCCTCTTGATCTATGTACAAGTTTCATATGAGAACAGTAAAGTGTTCTGGAATTTTCATTCTTCTCAAGATTATCCATAGTTTGTTATGGTCCATACAGTGAAAAAGCCTTGGCATAGTCAATTTAACATAAGTAAACATCTTTCTGGTATTCTCTGCTTTCATCTCAGATGAAAGCAGGAATGATATCAGCATTGGTAACCTCCATTCTACCTTCTCTTTTGAATCCTGTCTGAACTCTTGGCAGCTCCCTGCATATGTTCTGCTGGAACCATTATTAGATGATGTTCAATAACATGGTCCTTTCATGTAATACTGATATTGTTCTATAAGTTGAGCCTTCTTCTGGGTCACCTGCTTTGGCATGAGAGCAAATATGGATCTCTTGCATCCGTTGACCAGGTAGCTATCTTCCAAATTTCCTGGCCCAGAGTGAGTGCTTTCAGTGTTTCATGAGCTTTGTGAAACATTTCAAATGGTGCTCTATTTCAGTGGCTCTTGAACTTGTTCTTTCAGTACCACTGGTTCTTGCTCATATGCTATGGCTTGAAAAGGTTGAATGCCAACTGGTTACTTTTGATACAAGGACTCTATTTTTTCTTCTTTTGATGTTTCCTGACCCATTCAATATTTGCTCAGAGACTCAAATTTGCAACTCAAGGCTTGAATATCTTCTTGAGTTCTTTCAGTTGAACATATGCTGAGTGTGCTCTTCTTTTTTGATTTTCAAATTCTAGGTCTCTGCACATTTCATTGTAATATTTACTTTGTCTTCTTGCACTGCCCTTTGAAGTGTTCTGTGCAGTTTTTGACTTCATCATTTCTTCCATTTCCTTTAGTGATGTGAGATTTGGAGCAAGATTCAGAGTCTCTTCTGCCATCCACTTGATCTGTTTTTTCTTTATTTTAATAACGTTTGCTCTCTTTATGTATTATCTTCTTGATGTCATCCATGACTCATTAGGTTTGCTGTCATTAGTATTCAATGCTTCACATCTCTTCTTGAGATTTTCTCAAAATTCAGGTGGTATATACTCCAGGTTGTATTTTAGCCTTTGTGCGCATGTTTTGGATTTTATTTTTCTTCAGATTTAATTTGAACATAAAAGAACAACTGACACTCTGTTGCACAGTCAGCCCCTGGCCTGATTTTAGCAGCTGATATTGAGCTTCTCCATCGTCTCTTCCCACAGATGTGGTCCATTTTGTTTCTATGTATTCCATGAGGGGAAATGCACGTGTATTGTTGCCTTTTGTTGTTGATAAACAACCTTTAAAAATTCATTGGTCTCACAAAATTCTGTTATGCAATATCCAGCTTCATTTCTATTCTGAAGACTGTATATTCCTATACTGTACTTCCTATGTTTCTAACTCTTTCATCCTTATCACCAATAATTAATTATTCATGCATGTCAATTGAATAATCGATTGAGTTCAGATTGAAGATGGTTGAATTCTTAGATTTCTGCCTCACTAGGTTTAGTGGTAGGTTTATAAATTTGAATAATAGTTGTATTGACCCGATTTCCTTGTATTCAGATAGATATTATTCTATCGCAGACAGACTCAATCATCAAGGTGAATCCTGAAATGTCCTTTCTGGGTCTTCCAATCCAAGAATATTATTAGACTACATAGTAGTCTACATAGTAGACTATACTCTGACTTATACTGGGTGACATAAGTTCATTTCAGCTCATTAATTTCTAGATTATCAATACCTATGCATTCCATTTATTTTGGATGACTTTCAATTTCCCTAGTTCATACTTTGTATACTCCAGATTCTAATTTGTTATTGATGTTTGCAGACACTCTTCTAGCTTTGAGATGTGCCCTATCAGCAGGTGAATTTCCTGATGGCGTTACTCCCACAGCCTTGGCTCCATAGGTGTCATTTTGGTTGATTCTATTTTTAGAAGGCAACTCTTCCTCAGTTATATTGCGAGTGCCTTTTGACCCGAGGGCCTCATTTTCTGGTATTATCTCTGACCATGTTCTGCTTCCACTCATGAGGTTTCCAGAATCCACTAATGTCCATGCTATCCATGAGATTATCAGTGGCTACTGCCTCTGTAGTGGACAGTTGTTCCTTCTTCATTGTCGGTTCCTGTCTGATGCTCTGCTGAAGCCTGTTCACTTTGTGTGAACTTGCAGGTATTTGAAATACCAGTGGCATAGCTTCCAGCAACACATGGTGCCACAGTACAACAAACTGACAGAGAAGTGGTAGAACTAGAAGTGTAGAATAACAAAGTCCAGCTAGAACACACGCCTGCTGTGATTGACTGCCAACCCCTGGAATGCTTCACTCTGCGTACTCTACAGTTTCTGCGTATTATTATTGTCAAATGCCATTTAGCTATTCTACAAAGAAATATCTCAAACTGAACTAATCAGTAGGATGTGTGCTCTCTGAAGGAGTTTTTGGTCTGTTTTATTGTTCAGCATCCATGGTGCAATCCGTGCCTGTAGTTCTTCTTCAATTAACATGAGTATAATGAAGAAATGCAGACATGTGCCTCTGCTGGGATGTGGAAATAATCTGCAGCTGCCTCTCTTCGGTGTCATCCAGAAATGGCAGCTTCAGTTATTTAATTGGAGCTTAAATCTACATAATTAAAAACCTACATAAATACAGAACTACATAACTTAAACTACAAACTACATAACTTAAAACTTACATAATTTCCTCACCATTCCTCTCCCCCTGCATCCTCCAAGCCTCTGCTAAAATTAAGCCCGCCCTCCCTTCTCCTTTTAATTTATCACACTCTGTGAACTTCATTTTCATTAGCTTCACATATGTTTAGAAAGGGTCCTTCTAAAAGAAATGACCCATCTTTCTTTCTACATTTCTTCCACTGCTAAACTTCTAGAATAATTATGAGCTCCAATTCCTGAACAAGTACCTGGTGTTATCTTTTGCCATCTTAATGGGCTAGCCCCTTCTCTACAAATACTGCTCATCTGAAACTCAATAATACAGTTTTAATTGCAAATTGAAAGAAGCCATTGTCTTTGACAGTTCCCTTGACCTCACATAAATTTTTGACATGGTCTTTGGCTCTCCTTCATGGAATTCCTTCCCATAGTTTCTAGGAGATCACGTGTTTCTGTCTTTTCACCTTTATCACTGAATATCTGATCTTTAATTTGTTAGTGACAATCCATATTCTTTCCTCTACCTAAACTGGTTTTTCTGCCCAAGTTTTTGTTGCTCTTTACAGTTTTTTGGCTCTTTTTAGATTGCCTTAGCCTTCTTATTCATCCCTCTCTAAATAACTATCAAATCTCTATCCTAAACACTTATCCTACACTTTTAATCACTGTCTTAACTTGTCTGCAAATTTCAAATGCAAGATATACAGACAGTAAATGACAGTTTTCTCACCACCTTCTTTCATGACTCTTCTGCTGGAGCTCCAAAAACCAGAAGGAGCAGAAGTGGCCGAGGTTGGGGAGACAAGATGCATCACTGACTATGTGGTGTCGAGACTGTGGCAGTTACAAAATTTGCTGTCAACTTGAGTGAAGGGGTGGACTGTAGTTTGTCAATCAGGTCATAGCAAATGATGCTTCTGTGCGGGCATCACCTTCTCCTGGGGATTCTGGGAACGCCTGCCTTCCTCCCTGGAGGTTGGAGACACACTCACTCTCTTCTCTGCTTCACGTTCCTGATGACAAGTCACATGGAGCCACAATGATGGCAGCCAGAGCCGTGGAGCTGGAGGAGCCGCATGGAGAGCCATGCCAGTGCTGACATGCCTCCACAAGACTTTCTGCCCACTTGCCTGTGATCTTCCTGCTTTTGGCATCAATGCTGGTGCTGCATGAGTCTGTAGAGGAATTTATGGACTAATGTCAGACTTATGGGATAATATCAAATTTACAGACTTGATCTGACTGGGCTAGGGTGAGGGTGGTTTCTTAATATACAATTACTCTTGGATATAAAACTCTCAATATATAATTACTCTTGGTTATAAAACTCTTACACACATACAACTTTCAATGAATTTGTTTCTCTAGTAAGCCCAGACTAACACAGAGACTCAGAGGAACAGCCCCAACACTATGGGGGACCTGCTCCTTACCTGGACCAAGATTACAGAACTGTGGAACAAAGTTGCTGATGTAGAAAGAAAATGTTTGGGAAATGATGATGGCAACGTATGTACAAATATGATCGATATAATTGATGCATTGAATGCTGTAAGAGGCCCCAATACAATGATTAAAAAGAAAAGCAAAAACCAAAGTTGCATGCAGGTTGGCTTCCTAGCCCATGGAGACAGAGGGCACAGCACCACATGGCTGAGACACTAAGAACCAGAGAGAAAGAGATGGTTGCTACGTGGCTGAGATACGAAGTGGAGCTGCCTGAGGGTATCAGTGACTGCATCCTTATTGTTCAACTCTCCTATTCCAAAACCAGACTCACAGCCATCGAGTCAATGCGGACTCACAGCAACCCTATAGGGCAGGGTCAAACCCTTGTGGGTTTCGGAGACTGCAACCCTTCAGGGAGTGTAAAGTTCATCTTTCTCCAGTGGAGCAGCTCATGTTTCAAACTGCGGACCTTGCAGGTCACAGCCCAATTCACAACCACTATGCCATCTAGGCTCCTAACTTCCCTATTGGATCCCCTTAGCCCCGACTATTGTCTGTGCCTTCCGTGGGGCCCTTGCAATGATTGTCAAACCCAGCACAGATGTCAAGTGATGCGGGAGGAACTGTTGATCTCAAAAGAGGTCAAGAAAGATGTCGCTTGGAGGCACTTCTGTTCCCTGCTTCCTTGCAAAGGGGATGCCAGAGGAGGTCATGTGTCCTGCGTGTATTTATTATAGGGTATATGGTGTAGAATAAAGAGCCATAGAGGTGAAAGGACTCTTTATCAGCTGGAGCAGAAAATAAAATAATGGAATTCTGAGGACCATTGAAGATCTTTTTAGAAAATGCATCTTGCTGACAAAATGTTGTGTGAAGCCCAGAGTGTCTGTATCTTTTGATCGTTCATTCCATCAAGTTTTCCTGGTCATTGAGTGATTTTTAAAAATGAATGAATAAATAAATATAACATCTGCATTCACTATTCTACAGAAGATATATCATTTAAAAAGTGTCCATATGTTGAAATGTCAGATAAAACATTTTACTTAACTATTAATTATGGTATTTATGGTCATGCTTCATCAAAAAGCTAGGATCCTTTTCTGACCTAAGCAAATGAAAGGGTCATTTATGTATCATAGAAAATTATTATGTCAATGACCAACAAATTTACTTTTTATAGGCAAAGAGGTTATTTTTAAAATCTCTTTAAAAAAATCAGAGTAATTTAGAAACAAAATCCTAACTGACATGTGGAATTGAATTTACATTTGTATGAAAGAGGGTATGATTGTTTTGTATCCAGTCAAGTCCCTTCATTCCAGAGAAGTTGAGTTGAGTGTAGATCTGATAAGTACACTTAGGTTATTATGGAATTTTCCTCAGTGGTTTACTATACAAACACCCCCAAAACACAAAAAAAGCATCTTTCAATAAGAAGCCCTTGAAAAACTATCACAAAAATTAATGAGCGACTACCTGATAAAACAAAATAATTAAATTGTTCATCAGTATAGATGCAGGATTACAATAAAAATATTAAATGCTTTTTTTCTCAGATAAAACATCTGGGAGCAATACACATATACCTTCCATTTAGGTGGAAAAAAGGATATTGGAAAAATAATTTGATTGCGAACTTTACTTTTGAAAGTCAAATAACCCATATGCCAATATTTCAGATATCAACATCTCTATATATCTTTGAGTCCATTCCAACATATATACTTATTCTGGAAATACAGATGTCATTATTTTGACATGTTAGTGATTTTGCACTAGTAGATAAAAAGTAAAACTTCTGGTTCATGACTATGCATATGAGTTCATACGCATAATCATTAGAAACCTTGCACTGTTTCTTCACTAATTCCTGATGTTAACTTTAAAGCAAAAGATTCTAGAAGTATTTCTAAGGACAAATTTACTTGCATATCAAAGCAATGCAATTTATTTTGAAATAACAAAAATAAAAGTGTTTGTACCTTTAAAACTGGGTGAATTAAATTTTTGACCTGACAAGGATTTGAAGTAATTTCAGGATAGACTCTTTGAAGATAAGAGAAATTATTAAAACAGATAAACAGAACATGTCTAATTTCAGACACTTCCATATCTAGAGAATTTATGAATATACATTTTAGAGTCTTTATCTGAGGCCTTCTACAAGTTACAGCGCCTTGAAAATCATGGGTTTCCACAATGGAAGATGCTGTAAAAGTGCCAACTGTACTTAATGAGACATTCAATGAGATAATGTTTTTAAAAGGCACTTGGTAAATGTTGCTTTATTCTTTCCCTTCCTTTTCATTAGCACCATTATCATAGGAAGCACTGTGCTCTGGCAGCGTTTCTTAATTCTCCTTGTTGCAGACAAGTAAATTAGGGCTCTTCATAAGATAAAATTATATTGGTTTCCTTCCTATTTGAAGTATCTGTATCTTTGGATAAACAGCCATCCTGACATATAGATACTGTCTCTACGGAACCTTTCAGCTCCTTTACTAAGCAATTAGCCTGCATGCATTTGGTTCTGTACTTAAACAATTTATAACGTGCTTTGTGTACTGGGAGAAATGAAGCATGGGAAGTAAAGGGTAAGAGCTTATTAAAGTACATTTTTAAATTCAATAGTGTTTTTTTAGTTTGAAGTAAAATTTTAATTGGAATGGGAGTGTTTGGGACTATCAATAAGATTCACTGTTAGTGAAAAGTGTAAAGTTTGATGGATTCATTAGGATAGGTCTTTTGAGTACTCACACTGGTGCTTTTAGCTTTTAAAATAAATTGCATCAATTATGATTTAAGTTTAATGTTGGTAAAAAGTTTCTAGCCCATGTTTATAATTAATGTCTATGAAGCTAAAATAGACATGGTGCTTAGCTGTACTATTATGCTAAGGGTCTTTAAGTTAAGTTCCTAATAATGGACATAAAAATTAAGGAAACCTGATGGACCAGAGCTGAAGCACTTGGTTGTAACTGCAAGCACCCAATAGGTGCTCAATGGGAAGAGGATGTAACACACTACTTCATAAAGGTAACAGCCCTAGAAACCTTAGGGGGCAGTTCTACACCATTTTCTAGGGTCTCCATGAGTGGAAATCCACTTTGCTCTCATGGATTTTTTCATAATTTTTAACTTTAACTTTGAGAATCCAAAACAAGCAAAAGGAGAATGCTTATGTGTTTATCCTCCTTCTGCCTCTAATTTGGCCCCTTTATTTGTAAAACAGAAATGATAATATTGACATGTACTTTCATTACTTTTTGGAAGATGGTCAAAGAGATGCTGAAAATAGTCAGCACACGAGGGCATGTAAAACAGTATTGCTACCAGGGATTTCAGTTCACATACGCTTGCATGTAGCTATGTGATCAATGGGTGGCTGCAGATAAGCTTGCTCAGTAATACATTTGTGTTAGTCTCCTTAGGATGCCGTAGGAAAAAGGGGCTACCTTTTGGAGGTATCTAAGTATTTTAAGGTCAAATTGTAAATAGAATTCAAGGGGACATCTTCTCAAAGCACTGAAGCATTGCAACAAGCTTATGAACATATTGCCCTACACAGAACATTCTATTTTAGGTGAACTGAGCATGTTAAAGATGGTTTGGAAGATTTTTGAAGATGAGCCAAGAGAGGGAAGAGCATCAGCCTTGAAAAAAAAAGAAGAAACTATGTCATAATTTCAGAAACTGATGCTGGAATACAGTCGAATTACCATAGACTTAATAGCTGCTGAAGCTGGGCTCTCACTTAATTCAGAATTTTCAATTTTATGGGAACATTTTGGCATGCACATGTTTTTGGCTGAATGAGTACCAAAACCAATGCAAGAAGATCAGTTAGCTCAGAAGCAGATCTCATATAAATCTTTTAAGCAAGATTAAAGCTAATGGAGATCATCTTATGGAATGAATTATAATGGAGTATGAGTGTTGCATTTACCAAAACTATTCAGAGAACCCTGGAGGTGTTTTTAGGTAAGCATTGGAGTATGAACTGCAAGGTCAGGTTCAAACCTACCAGTTATTTCTCCTTAGAAAGATGAAGTTATCTTCTCCCATAAGTAATTACTGCCCTGGAAACCCTATATTAGGCTACTATGATGTCTTAGCAGTGAGGAGAGTGAGACTTCCTCTCACACACTTTGGTCATGTTATCAACCAGCCCCTGGAAAAGGACATGGCGCTTGGTAAAGTGGAAGGGATGCAAGGGGGTAAGACCTTTGATGCTGCGACTGCAATAATAGGCTCAAACATAACAATTATGAAGATGGCACCAAGTGGACAGCGTTTTTCTTTTTTGCACATTGGCTTCCTAAGGGTTAGAAGGGTCTTGTTGGCACCAAACAGCAACATGGATTGGAATGGATGTGGTGGTACTATTTAGGGTTCTTTTATTCTGTGTGTTTTTGGTCTTTTGGTTGTGTGTGGGGTGGGGGGGGCGGGGGGTGTTGGTAATATCAGAGAGTGTACTCCATTCAAAATAGAGGATTCTGAGAGAGGACCTGATGTACCAATTAATTTCAACATAGACTGTCCATCTCCGAAGGCTATCATGACAATTTGGGGTACTCCAAAGAATCACTGATAGCAATGTGCAGTAAGCATTGGACTGCTAATCCTAAGGTTGGCGATTCAAAAAGATGAACAGACTTGAAAATACTATATCGGGGTGCTACGAGTCAGAAACAATTTAGTGGCAGGTTCAGCATGATCACATGACATGTTCTGGAATTCCCATTTGTCTCCATGTTAACCATAATTTGTTCCGACCATTCTCATGTTCTCTATTTTCAGTAAAGATCCAGCTGACATCAACCATGGTATCTCTCATGCCATATCCTCTTCTAAATTCAATTAATTTGATGACAATTATTAATGTACTTCTACAACCATTGCTGCATTATTGTGTTAGACTGGGTTGACTAGAAAAATTCAGGAACACTCATATACGTATATGAGAGAGCTTTATATCAAGAAGTAATTATATATCAAGCAAACATCCCAGCCCAATCCAGACCAAGTGTGTAAGTCCGATACTACTCTATAAGTCCAGTAGTATTCCACACATCCCTCTTCAAACTCCCGCTGCCGCGTGCAATGATACCAAATGTAGGAAGATCACAGGTCAGAGGGTGAAAAGTCTTGTAGATCTATCCAAATGGCACTGGATGCATCTTCAGGCCTCTGGCTGCCATCGGTGTGGCTTAAAGTGGTTTGTCAACAGGAAATTGAAGCAGATTAAGAGATGGGAGGCTTCCAGGACCCTCCTTACGAGAAGGCCATGCCCACAAATAGGTGCCATCAGGCTATGACCCAGTTGGCAGATTAGACACCACTCCACCTAGTTATCAAGTTGACAGGAGGTTATGTAACTACCATAATGATCTTAGACAACATTTTACTTGTATGTGATAGTAATGATATTGTTCAATAACGTTCACATTCTGATGTGTTCCCTCCCTTTGGAAAAGGCAAAATGGTGGCTCTCATCTAGCCAATTGGTCAGATACCTGTCTTCCAAATTTCTTACCATAGAAGAGTGAAAGCTTCCAGTGCTTTACTCTCCTGTTGGAGCACCTCAACTGGTATTCCGTCAGTTCCTGGAGTTCTCGTTTGACAATGTCGTCAGTGTAACTTGAACTTCTTCCTTCAACACCATTGGTTCTTGATCACATGCTACATTTGAATGGTTGAATGTCAAGTACTTTTATTTAGGATAATTACTACTTTTATTTAGGAAAATTACTTTCCTTATTCCACCTATCTTGACAGTTCTTACATCATTCAGTATTTTGCCCATAGATTCTCTCAATATTGCAATTTAAGGATTAAAATATTTTTACTTCATTTTGCGTTAGATATGTCTGCATATCCTTCCTTTGGGGTTTTACAGCTCTTCAGTCTTCTCAAATTTCATTATAATACTTTTAACTGGCCTTCTCAAGTTGAAATGTTCTGTTTAGTCGTGTCCTTCATTTCTTCCATTTGTTTTCATTGCTCTACATTAAAGAGCAGGTTTCAGAGTCTCTTCTGATGTATGCTTCGGTTTTTCTTGTTCTTTGAAGGACCTTATGTTTTGTTCAAGTAAGATATTCTTTTCTATATATGGCAGTCTCAATGCCATCTCACAACTCCACAGATCTTCTGTCATTAACGGTGGTAAGTTTGTCTTTGAGATATTCTGAAAATTAAGGTGTAATATATTCAAGGTTGTATTTTGGCTCTTATGGATTTGTTCCATTTTTTAAACTTCAACCTGTACTCACACATGAACAATCCCTGGCCTGTTTGTCAGTGAGCCCCTGGTATCATTTTGCATATTAATATTGATCCTCTCCCTCATTTCTTCTCACAGATGTAGTCATTTTTAATCCTGTGTGTTCCATCTGGTGAGGTCCATGTGTAAATTCACTATTTATGCTATTGAAAAAAATTTACAATGAAAAATTTCTTGGTCCTGCAAAATTATATCATGCAATCTCCTGCTTCATTTATATCACCAATGTCTTAATTTCCAACTACTGTTTCTTCCTCTTTATTTTCATCTTTCACATTCCAATTACCAATACTTATTAATGCATCTTGATTTCATGTTTAAGCAATTTCAGACTGAAGAAGTTGGTAGAATTATTCAATTTCTTCACCAGTACCTTTAGTGATTGGTTTGTAAATTTGAATAATAGTTGTATTACTTGGACTTCCTTATAGATGTGTAGGTATTATTGCCCACAGTATTGTACTTCAAGATCAATCCTGAAATGTTCTTTTTGATGATGAGATTTACAGTTCCCCTTTGACATTTAATTTGTCACCATTTCCTTCCATAAGAAACCATATGATGTTCTTATTCAAACTGGCTAATACAAGCCAAGTTCAGCTCATTAATGCCTAGGATATCAATTTGTATACATTCCATTTCATTTTTTATTATTTCTAATTTATCTATATCCATTTCAAATTCTGTGTTAGGTCAGGTTGACTAGAGAAACAAGTCCAGTGATACTCGCATATGTGTAAGAAAGACGTTTGTATTAAGATATAATTATATATCAAAGAAAAACATTCCAGCCTAGTTCACCTCAAGTCTATACATTTGATACTAGTCCGTAAAGTCCCTCTTCAGATGCATGCAGCCACATGCAATGATGCAGAATGCAGGAAGATTATAGGCCAGTGGGCACAGAGTGCTGGGGATCCAAGGGTGGTGGAAGCATCTCCAGGGCTCTGGCAGCAGCCAGCATTATTTAGCAAGAAGGGGAAGGCAGAGAAATAGAAGGGAGGTTTCCAGAACCCTCCTTATGAGATGGTATAGTCCTAAGGGGTCACCATCAGGATGTAACCTGATGGACAGGCTACATTCCAACCCTACACTTTTATATTATCTTCAAATTGACATGAAATTATGCAACTACCACACATTCCAATTATTCATGGATGTTACAAGTGTTTCTTCTCATTTGGAGTCATGCTCCATCAGCCGATGACATTTGCTCCATCGTCTGAAGTTGGACTCCGTCCACATCCTCGTGGTTGACTCCATTTTCAAGACCCATTTATTCCTCATGGCCTGAGTGCCTTTCTGTAGGAGCTGCTCAACTTCAAGTACTGTATCTGGCAACGTCAGCCACGACTCACAAGGTTTCAGTAATTGATTCTGCAGAAGTAGTCAATCTAGCCTACTATTCAGTACTGTATTTGGCATTGTTTTGCTACTATTCATAAGGTTTTCAGTAGCTAATCTCGTAGACATGGACAGCATATACCTTCTTCATAGTCTGTTCTACTTGCTCAACTTGGATGACCCTGCTGGTATTTAAAACACCAGATCCAGAGCTTTCAGCATCACAGCAACAAAAAGCACCACAGTTCAAAAACAGAGGAGGTGTGACTTGCATCTGAACGCTGGGGCTTGTGAACGAAGCGAGAAATCAGATATTGGCAACTGTTGTCGAAGCTGAGCAATTTGTAGTAGTAACCACGGCTACTATGTGGAGTATCAGGACTTAGATCTCTGACATTTTTCAGAGCTTAGAGTAGATGATAAATTCATGTAGGAGAAGATTGGTCTTAGTTCCACAGGATGGAAACAAATGAAGGCAGATGACAATATTCTACTGTCTGATGGTACAACTGGTTAGGTGTTTAAATACTACTGGTCAGTTGACGGTTGTTACCCATCCAGAGACACCTAATGGACCGACCTCATGATCTACTTTTGAAAGATGACAGCCTTGAAAACACTATGGGGCAATGTTACCTGCACAAATAGAGTCACCATGAATTGGAATCAATTCCGTCAATGACTTTTCCCATGAATGATGCAAGAAAGGAGCATGTACATTTTCACACTAGGATACATGTAGTGGACCTCTGAAAAAGACGTGGCCATGCAGGTACATGCTCTTCAAATATGTTCTCTAGGAAAAGATCTCAAAACAAACAAACAAAAACGAGAACTTAAATTACGAATCTACCAGGTAACAGAGATGTTTGAAGCAGGCACCGACTGGCAAGTTGGAGGTAGGAAGCTTGCACAGAAATGCAGCAGGTCCTCAGTTGGACCCAACTGGGTGCCTCCAGGCCATCCATCTCTAAGCACTACAGTCTATGGGACTAGAGAGATAGAGATGACCTAAGCCTTCACTGGGTCTCAACAAGACTTTCTCTGATCCTACAGAAGATAGTAACTTACCTCCTCCACTTATGTGGTTGGACAAACATGGGCTGGAAAATGATGAAACTGACTGGGCCCATGCAAGGGAAATTAATGCATGAAAGAATAAAGTTTATCATCCCCCGACAGTGATAGGGTTCAATGAGTCACATAGTCACACATCAGTTTCTCATAAGTGACAGATGCTTCAAATTGACTGTGAACCCTATTCTGAAATTGGCCTCCAATGAAGATGCCAGCTCCTGCCCTCCTACCGGAACAGAGATGTTTTCACGGAGAGAGAGAGGGAGGTAAGTTTCCCAGACAGTCTTTCTCCTCCCTCTGTGGTTAACTGGCTTTGGAAGACTGCTGTTGTGATCACTAGACCACACCCACTAGCAACCATGGCAGTAAACCATAAGCTTGGGATCTTGACAGAACATAACAGCCACATCTTGCTTGTCATCAACTCCTTCTCTGAAGCAGACATTGCCACACGACCCACCTCTCCGTGTGCCTCCAACAGCTACAGCTAGTGCACAGGAAATATTATCTAGTCCAATACTACCTGACCAATAAACAGAGATAAATGTAAAAACAAGACCATACCTAGAAACAACATGTAATCTCTGGGTACATGAGAAAATAAGGAAACACGGCACAAACAAGAGACCAAAACCACAGGGCAATTTTCAGACAAGGAAAGGCACTAGGGCTACCCTTGAGGAAGTTCAGAATGATGCTCAGCTGCTGTCCTCAGTTGGAGGGGAAATCGGGACCTACAGGAAATACAGAAGAGAAGATAGAAGAACTCAGGAAATGCTACAAGTATAATCTGATGAAACAAATGAAAATTTAGGAATAACTCAACAACTTGAAAGAGAGATCCAGGAAACATGCACTAAGGTATTAGGTATAAATAATACTCTGAAATAACAAAACAGTAGAACTGAAGCAATGAAAGCTCAAAGTAGCAAACTCAAAGACAGATTTTTCAAGACTAAACTACAAGAGCAGTTTATGAACCACACATACACAAATCCTGAGGAACATATGAGAATGTTGTGGGATACTATCAAAAGACCCCGGTGGTATAGTGGTTACAAGTTGAGTTATGATCTGCAAGGTCAACAGTTCAAACCACCAGCCACTCTACAGGAGACAGATAAGGTTTTCCACTCAAAGTTATTGTCTTGGAAACCTGTTTCCGTCTTGGAAACCCAAAGTGATCGTCTTGGAAACCCAAAGGGACAGCTCAACCCTGACCTATAGAGTTGCCATTAGTCAGAATTGACTCAATGGAAGTGGATTTTTTAGTTTTCTCAAAAGGGACAGTTTATGTTTGATAAAAATTCTAAAACAGAAATAATAAAAATAAAAATGTGAAGTCAAATAAATACTGAAAGAAAATTTCCTTAATATCATTATGAAACAGAAAATAACCATTCAAGAGACTAAAAGAACCAAAATAGAATTGATCCTAAAATAAATCACTACAATCTATCATTGTCAAACTTCTGCATCAAATAAGAGTCCTGAGTTCAACTCAGGAAAGAGAAAGGCAAGAAGTGTGTTCTTTGAAAATATTGACAAAATTGACAAACCACTGGAAAATATCACAAGGGGAAAAGAGAAATATTATGACTAAGAAATGAAATAGTTGCTATCACAGCAAATCCAAGTGCAATTGTAAAAATAAAATTATGAAATATTATGAATGACTGTACTCCAACTAATTAAAAAATCTAGAAGAAAAAGGACAAATTTAGAGAAGCCCATTACTTCCCTACATTAACACCGACTGATACAGAAAGCCTGAACAGATATATATCACAGGAAGAAAGAGATCAACTCTTAAAAAATATCCAATGAAAGGTCCAGAACTAGGCAAAATTCTTTACATTATTAATTGAAGCAATATGGGTGTCCTTCCAAGGCATTTTAAGATTAAGGAGCTAAAAGAAATTAGGAGTAAAATTCAGACTGTAAGGTGGATGTCCCCAGAGTTTCAAAGGAAACTCCCATATAATTCCTCATTTTGTAAGAAATGAAGCATAGTCATGATGGAGAAGAACAATTTGGTGAAGCTCTCCCGGGAATCATTTTCTGTAAAATCTTTGGCGAACTTTCTCAAGATATTCTTTTCTTTCTTTTTATCAAAATGTTCTTTTTAATAAGTAATTTTATTGTTCTTTAGTTCTCCAGAAAATCAACAAGCAAAATGTTTTCAGCACACCCCCAATTTTTTGTCATGACCTTTGTTCCTTGATGGTATACTTTAGCTTGCTTAAATAGACCACTTTCTCTTTTTGGTAGCCATGCTTAGTATGTACTTTCTCTTTGGACGCACACTTGTAAAGCTGTGCCTCGTACCCTGTTACAGCTCTTTAAAAACATGCTCCAGGGTCTTGGTTCCACCTGGCTGCAACACCCGTGAAAACTTTTCTGATGTCTGCGATTGAACTTAGTGCACAAGTTTTGTCACAAGTCTAATGGAAATGTTGCTCGTTGAATTTTTCATTTAGGAATATGTCAGCTGCACCAATTGAGATGTCGATTGTGTTGCCTATTGGTTCTACTGACTGCAGGTCCTCTTCATTAGGCACAGACAAGATTGTTTCCTCACAGATTGGCATGGATTGTCTGTTGCTGGGGGCTTCATCTTCAATGAAGTCTTGTCCTTTTAGAGCCTTAAAATGATTGAACTACTGAATTGTTTGTATGTTAATTATATCTCAATGGAAGTATTATAAAATTAGAGAAATGAGTTTTCAATTTGTAAATTGCAGATTTCTCTGAGGACATTGTTCCCATAAATTTTATGTAAACTATCTATACTTTCACTATAAATTCTTCCACTCAAGCTTCACCACAAATTTTTACATTTGTTCTTAGTTCCATTTTAGCAGATATCATATTGCTCTTATGGGGGCTTTTAGATTACATGTTACCAAAGTTAACATGCATTCGTTTTGTTGAAAATTTGTCTTTGAAAATCATGCATTATTTTAAAATAACATACACTTATTGTGAACATTTTGAAGTCCCTCCTATGTGTTAAAAGGACACTGAAGTGACTAGTCTCTGTTTGTCGGGAGCAGGGAAGGGGGAGGCAGGAGGAGGAAGGGGGAACTGATCACAGTGACCTACCTCTAACCACCTTTCAGGGCGATGGATAACAGACAAGGGGGGGTGGGGAAATATCGGACAGTGCAAGACATGAAAAAATAATAATTTCAAAATTATCGGGGGTTCATGAGGGAGGGAGGGGAGAAAATGAGGAGCTGATACCAAGGGCTCAAGTGGAGAATAAATACTTTGTAAACAACGATGGCAACATATGTACAAGTGTGCTTGAGAAAATGGATGGATGTATGGATTGTGATCAAAGTTGTATGAGCCCCCAATTAAAAAAAAAAGAAAAGATTCAAAAATCATTGACGGATATAGCTCATGTGGCTAACTACACCCAAACCAACGGCCTCCGTTACCATGAGACGAGGAGAACTCAATCATACCCTGGTACTATCACTGAAATTTGCTTTCAAATATTGCACAACATAATCCTGATCAAATTATTATAAATGTTAGATTTTATAGAGCTGTAGAAGTTGAATAAATCTCTGGAACTTTTGCCCTGAGATAATTTATAAACTTTAATCCAAAATATCCCTGAGTTTGCCTAAACCCAAAGAAGTTTGGCTAAACTAGTACGGATTTTCATCCTTGAGCATCATACGCTTTTAAAAATACCTATATGGGATCAAAACAAAAATGACAACAAAAACCGAGAAACAACTCCGAAAAGGAAGGCAACAAATCATTGTAAAGCCCCCAAATGTTGTCAATGTCACTGAATTGTAAAGGTAGAAAGGATCCAATGGGTGTGTGCTATACTCTATATATGCTCCATGCAAAAAGTAAAGCCACAGATTATATGAGATCGATATTAGTTTTACCCTCCTGCGACCTGTTCATCGATTCCATACGGGGTACTTAGTACATTTTGTTGTAATGTGTCCTCTTGGCTGTGGCAGGCGTGACCTTGCTTATCATTCCTACAAACCCTTTCCACGTGGATTTCCTAAAGTTCTTCCTGTATCCCTCTATCTTTGCCTAAGTATAACCTGGACTTATCACCTGGCTCCAAAAGAGCGGAAGTAGAAAGTATTCCACACTACAGTCAGGGCTTGACAGTCAGAAGGCCCAGGATGTCATTTCTTCTACATTGTCTTTTTAAAAGTGGTCACACGTTCATTTCAGTCAAGATAGAGGGCGTAAAACTCCACCAGGACATGGGTGTGCAGAAGACACAGCAAGAATGAGTAGCGTTATTTTTTGAGGCTCGTGGGTATATGCCCGCCAAATGCCACCGATTGTTCAGATGACTTTCAGTAGACAAACATGACATTTTATGATGAAATGAGCAGAGTGGCGTATCAATTTTGAATTCAAATTCTCATATAAGTTATGTGCTGCAAAGTCAATTTTTTGCCATAGAGTATCACTCTCAACACACATCTAAATTTCTTGGAATTAAACTGATCATAAAAGTTCAATGTGCCATATGATGTTTATGGTAATTTCTTTAAAGGCTATAACAAAGATGTGTATATTTGAAATAAAATTAGTCTTTACTCTTTACCATAGAACTCAGAACTGTAACTCACTGTAGGAGTGTAGGTTGCCTCTGAGCATTAAAATGGAAATACGGATACTATGACAACACAGTCTGAATTTTCTGCTTTGCAGACACCAGATTTATTTTTAAATGGTGTGAATCAAAACTGTGCTGAGAAGCCAACTTCAAAACATAAAGGAAAAACTGGCAATAGAAGGATTTTGCTGGTTTGGCTGAAGTGAACGCTCTGTAGCATTTCATTCTAGTGGACCGTCTGACTGTGAAAAATCTTTCCAATTGTAATTCTCACTGATTTCCCAAAAGGGAATTATGAACTAAAGTCAGTGTTGCAGGAAATGCCACCTATCCCTTAAAAGAAAATAATAAAAATGATTTTTTATCATGCTTAAATGGAAAAAACATACGATCCACTTTGGGGTCTTCTTTCATTGCTTGACAGAGTAGGTAAAGAAATAAAGCTGGGTTTTATCGTAACTTTTAGGAATGTTTGCTTATCTTTAAAGATGGAAAGATAAGTATCTCTGAACATATGTTCACAAGAAGAAGGAAAACATGATGAGGTCAAAGAAGATACAGAGGATAACAATGATGCTGATGATGGAATATTCCAAGTCCGATGAGAAAGTTGAGAAATATATCATTAAAATATATTTTGTTTCTTTCTAAGTTACAATGACAAAATTTCAAGTGTGATTCAGTTTCAAAGAACTCGTTGTCAAAATATTATGTTTTAAACAAATGAAGCAAAACCACAAAGTTAGCATAATGAATCCGGCATTCATCTGCATTTTTTGCCTTAGCATTTTTCCCAGCAGTTTTAGCTGTCAACAGTCTGATGAGCACTAGCACCTAGGCCTTAAGCCTATGATGATATCACTTCTTACGTACTTTAAAAGGTAATAGATAATTCTACTTCGTAATTTTTTAATTTGAAAATTTAGAAGACTATTTTGGCGATTGACACCACTACCATGAATTTCTTTTTGTTATTATTGTTGATTTTAATCAAATCACGATATTAACATTTGAAATGTTAGTGTGTGATATATCTAGAAATGTCTATAGTATTCAAGATGAAAGATAATGTATCAAGATGTTTCCTCTCTGTAACACTGAGTCACAATGATGTGATTTAAGAATTCAAAGAGGTTAGCACTTTTAAAAAAATATGTAGAATAGCTACAGAGTGTTATTTCATTTTCTGTGAATTCCCTGGTGTGCTTTGGGAGAGTACAAAAACATTTTAAGATGTGTTTTTAAAACAAGAAATATTATATTCTTAATTGAGTTTTGTTTAGTGGTTTTAATTGCATAAATAAAATTAAATCAATTCAACTATGAGGATTTTCATTTGAATATTGCATGAAAAAGAAAATAAGCCATCCGTTTGAAAAATAAAATGATGTTTAATGTGATAAATTTCAAACAAATATGAATATTTGGGTGCAGTTATATGACATCATTTTATAAATTGTTTCTTTCTCTCAGGCAATTAAAATTAGTAAATATTGTTTATGATTTTATTTATATATTGAGAAAACCACAAAATGGTTATCAGTTTAGAAAATAGTTATTCATTGAGGTGTTGACTTTACAGTAAGGAAATAGAAGATAGATACATGATAGTTAAAACCTTAGTAATTTTTGAAATGATCATACATAGATACCATAGTTTGTTTTTCCTTAATGTGCCTCTAGATATGAAGACAACTGTTTTTTAAACTATACTATTTTATTGTTATTGACTTTTATAGTTATGTGCTATTTAAATTTTATCAGCTAGCAATTCTGGCTTGGCTCTCTTTCTAACCTTTCATCTCATATGAATTTTCACTGGACCCTTTCCTTTGTATAAGCCTTAATAAGCTGGAAGGGACAAATGGATTCTAAATCAAATACATTTTCAGGGGTTTTTCAACACCTTTGCATATTATCTACCTCACTGCTTACAGTACCCAGAGGGGACCCAATAAATGCTGTTGAGTGAGTACTTCCTGTCTATTTGGAAAATGAGGGCAAATATCTAACATGCTTTGGGTGTATTTCCAAGCATCGATATTTCTTCTCTGAGGAGTTAGACCTAAGAAATGTAGCGGTGCTTTAAAGTCAAAGTATCTGATGCTAATCCATCAACACTCATACTCCATCTTAAGGAATTAAATATTTTTAAAAAGAACATGGAAAGCAAATAGTATATTCATGACTCACAATAACAGAGATTTGTAAAGAACATTTGTAATCAAACATGAAATTAATTGCATGAATGTAAATGTTCATGAATATAATGAAATAAAATATACTTTTGAAATAGATATTTTGAAGTCAAAACATGTAAATCATTTCATGGATTCTCTTAAAAATAAGGACAATGACTGTAACACTATTTGCTCTTCAGAAAAATAAATGGTGTTGTCAGGTGCCGTCACGTTTGTTCTGACACGTAGTAACCCTGTGTATACCTGAACAAAACACTGCTGGTCCTGCAGCATCCTCATAGTTGTTGGGATTGAGCCCATTGCTGAAGCCACTGTCAAAATGCTTATCACTGACATATCATCCTCTTTGTTGCTGGCCATCTACGCGACCCTACATCATGTCCGTTTCCAGAGCCTACTCTCCTAAGACATGTCCAAAGTGCATGAGATGAAGGCTTATCATCCTCTCTTCTAAGGAGCACTTGGCTGTTCTTCCCACACAGGCTTGTTTGTTCTCCTGGGAGTCCACAGTACTTCCAATACCATTATTCAAATTACATCTGTTATATGTGGTCAGGGATAGTTCATCCTTGCTCTTCAGCACTTTAAAGCACTTTAAAACAATCATTTTATTAGGGACTCATACAATTCTTATCACAATCCATACACACATCAATTGTGTAAACCACATTTGCACATTCATTGCCCTCATCATTCTCAAAACATTTGCTCTCCACCTAAGCCCCTGGCATCAGCTCCTCATTTTCCCCCTCCCTCTCTGCTCCCTGCCTCATGAATCCTTGATAATTTATAAATTATTATTTTGTCATATCTTGCACCGTCTGATGTCTCCCTTCACCCAACTTTCTGTTGTCCGTCCCCCAGGGAGGAGGTTATATGTAGATCCTTGTAATTGGTTCCCCTTTCCAGCCCACCCTTTCTCCATCGTCCCAGTATCGCCACTCACCCCACTGGTCCTGAAGGGCTCATCCACCCTGGATTCCCTGTGTTTCCAGTTCCTATCTGTACCAGTGAAGATCCTCTGGTCTAGCCAGATTTGTAAGGTAGAATTGGGATCACGATAGAGGTAGTGGGGAGGAAGCATTTAGGAACTAGAGGAAAGTTATATGTTTCATCGTTGCTATATCGAACCCTGACTGGCTCATCTCCTCACTGCGACCCTTCTGTAAGGGAGTGTACAGTGGCCTAAAAAATGGGCTTTGGGTCTCCACTCTACACTACCCTCTCATTCACAATGATATGATTTTTTGTTCTTATGATGCCTAATACCTGATCCCTTCGACACCTTGTCATCACACAGGTTGCTGTGCTTCTTCCATGTGGACTTTGTTGCTTCAGAGCTAGTTGGCCGCTTGTTTACCTTCAAGCCTTTAAGACCCCAGATGCTATAGCTTTTGATAGCTGGGCACCATCAGCTTTCTTCACCACATTTGCTTATGCACCCATTTGTCTTCAGCGATCATATCAGGGAGGTGAGCACACAATGATATTATTTTTTGTTCTTTGATGCCTTTTAAATGATCTCTCTAGCACCTCGTGATCATTCAACACATTTTCCAAATGAAATACAATATTGATTTCTTGGCTGCTGGTTCCATAAGCATTGACAGTGGATCCAATTAAAATTAAATTCTTGACTACTTTGATCTTTTATTCTTTTGTCATGATGTTTCCTACGAGTTTAATTGTGAGGATTTTGGGGGTTTTTTTACATTTAGATGTAAAGGCATACTGAAAACTCATTTTTTATTTTCATTAGCAAATGCTTCAAGTTCTTTTAGACTTTGGCAAAGAATGCTGCATCATCTGCATATCAGGTTTTCAATTAGCCTTCCTCCAATCCTCATGGCTTGTTCTTCTTCTACAGTCCAACTTCATGAATTATTTGTTCAGCATACAGATTCTATATGTACTATAAAAGATAAAACCCTCGCACACAACCTTCCTGATTTTAAATCACACAGTCTCCTTTCTTCTCATCAAATGACTGGCTCTTAGTGTGTGTTCCAGTTTTCCATGAGCACAACAAGTGTTCTGGAATTCCTATTATTCGCAGTATTATCCATAATTTGTTATGATCTACACAGTAGAATGCCTTGCATAGTAATAAAACATGAATAAACATATTTCTTGTGTAGCAGCAATGATATACCTCATCTCACATACTTTTCTGAATCTGGCTTACATTTTTGTCAGCTCCCTGTCAATGTACTCTTGTAATATTTTTCCTTTTTTAATCTTCAGTCAAATTCACTTACTTGTTTGATTATCTGCCCATTGCACTGTGTCACCTTTCTTGGGAATGGGCGCACATAGAGTTCTCTGCCAGTCAGTTGTCCAGGTAGCTGCTTCCATATTTCTTGGCTTAGATGAGTAAGGGCTTCACTGACTTGTTGAAACATTTCTATCGGGATTCCATCAATTCCTGGTGCCTTGCTTTGGACTATTTCTTTCAGTGCAGCTTGTACATCTTCCTTCAATACCATTAGCTCTGATTGTACCATTTCTTTGGTAGAAGATTCAGTATCCGTTCCATTTTCTTTTTTATGCTTCCTGCATCTTTCAATATTGCAATTAAGGTCTTGAATGTTGCTTCAACTTTTCCCTTGAGATATGCTGAGTGTGTTCTTCATTTGGGGCTTACTAACTCCAAAGTTTTGCCCATTTTTGTTATAATGCTTTGTTTTGTCTCTGGAGCTGCCCTTTGAATTATTTTTGCTCCGCTCTTTTATTTCATTGCATCCATTTGCTTCAGTTACTTTAAAATCAGGATTAGGCTTCAGTGTTCCTTCTGACATCATTTTGACCTTTCCGCTATGTATAAAAATATTAGCATTAACTATGCTCTTGAATACATGGCTCTACTAAAGTAATAAAATTAAAGGTAACTTATATGGCTATTGTTACTATGATTAATTGAAATATTTATTATTTTTCAGTAATGTTTTATTTTTTACTCTATTTTAAATTATGTTGTCATCAGGGAATATATTATACTTTGAATAATTTTACTACATCTATTAATTATATACTTTCTTTAATTTGACTGAGAATTATGATCTATATTTATATGTATAATAAGTTAAAGAGTTAGGGTAAATCGATTGAATCCAGACATAATTAGTCAAATTGGTGAATACTTAGGCAGATCTTTGGGAGAAAGATGAGGCTTTTTACTCTAGTACAGACTTACAGTCTCAGAAATGTACAGGGGTAGTTCTAGCCTGTCCTAAAGGGTTAGTATGAGTTGGAATTGACTTGATGGCAGTGAATTTTGGTTTTAGGCATAGCTCACATGACCCTAGGTGTGATGTAGCATAGCAGGAGATGACAAAATATGAATAAATGATATTTTCAAAGGGCATAGTTATTTTTCATATTGTTGATGAAAAATTATATTAAATTGCCAAATTTCAGTAAGTTGGTATCACACTTGAGAAAAATGGTTGAAAAAATAGTTTTCATTCACAAAAGTGAATGAAATTTCTGTATGCAGCTCTAGTAAATGCTTGTTTTGTTAACAAGCTGCTAATCTTACTCATGAAATTGGTAGTTTTTATGTTATGGTTCATGAGTAGATTAAAGCAGTATTGGTTGTCATTTTCTTTCGACCCTTTCTATTGTTCTTTTTCTATTATTACATCAGCACACCATGCACTGTCAGAAATCCAGTGAGGTGGCATCATAATTTAGGTCAAAAATAAGACTTCAAAGAAACACACTTAAATAAATAATGACTGTCTGTCTGTCATTTATAACGTGGTGAGGGTGCACTTTGTTGTTTATAAGTGCCACTGAATCACTTCTGACCAAAAGCAACCTAAAGCCTTCTCCTGCACCATCCTCACAGTTGGTCCTGAGCCTGAGCCCATTGTTGCAGCCACTGTTTCAATCCAGCTTTGCTAAGGGCTTTCCTCTTTTGTACTGCTCCTCAACTTTACCAAGCATGATGTTCTCTGTCATGTCTCACATGGCAATATGTCCAAAGTATGTAAATGAAGGTTTGCCATCATTGCCTCTAAAGAGTAGTCTGGCCATACTTCTTCCAAGACAAATTTGTTTGTCCTTTTAGTAGTCTGTAGTATTTTCAATATTCTTCTCCATCACCACAAATCAAATGCAATGATTCTTCTTTGGTTTCCTTATTCAATGTCCAACTTTCACCTGCATATAAGGCAATTGAAAATACTATGGCTTTGGATTAGCCACATCTTAATTCTTAAAGGAACACCCTTGCTTTCAATACCCGAAAGAGGTTTTGTATAGCAGATTTACCTAATGCACCACATCTTTGGATCTTTTGACTCTTGCTTCCATGAGCATTGATTGAGGACCAAAAGACACAAAATCCTCAACTTCAACTTTTTCTCCATTTATCATGCTACCTCCTGGTCCAGTTGTGAGGATTTTGGTCTTCTTTCCTTGAATCATAATCCATAGGCCTTCCTCCAATCCTGAAGCTACATCCTTCTTCCTATACGCCAGTTCTCTGATTATTTGCTCTGCGTACATATTCTGAATAAGAATGGTGAGAGGATGCAGCTCTGGTGCCCACCTTTCCTGATTTTAAACTGTGCATAATTCCCTTGTTCTTTTAGCTCAACTTCCTTTCTACCTGTGTACAAGTTCCTCCAGGGCCCAGGGAAGTGTTCTGGAATGCCCATTCTTCTCAGGTTATCAGCAGTCAAACGGATTCTTTAAATTTTCAATACTGTAACTCAAAGCTTGAGTTTTTTTTTCAGTTCTTTCAGTTTAACATATGCTGCATATTTTCTTCCCCTTTGGCTTTCTTAATCTAGGGCATTTTACATTTCATTAAAATGCTTCTGCTTCTCAAGCTTTCCTTTGAAATTTGTTCATCTCTTTTACTTCATCATTTGCTACTTAAGTCATCTTTACTAATTAATATTTTAAAGACACTTATTTAAGCACCTAAATTTTCCAAAAGTATTTCCTTTAACACCTGAAAGGAACTTTCTAATAAAAGTTTGATATCTCTAAATGTTTAATAATACTCTTGGAATTGTGTTTGCAGTCCTTGGAAGCTATTTGTAGGCTATCGCCCTTTTAAGACAATGAAATTGTTCCACTTCTCTGTAAGTGCAGTTTCCACAACTAATTCCCTATTAAGATCCAAACTGCATGGGTACCCAATGCATGATGGTAGCAGGAGCAAAATCCTCGAGTTACTTTGAATTGCAGAACTATTTAGATTAGAATGCATTTTAATAAGGTCCTTGGATGATTTAACGGATGACGCAGCTACAGAGTCAAGATTGAAAAGCACTAATCTCTATCTTCACACCATCCTCAATGATAAAGCTGGAACACAAATCTTTGATCCCTTCTTGGTGTTTACAAGGCTCTTAGCTCATGCTTTCCAAATAGCTCTCATATTTTCTTGGGTCCTTCCTCATGTACAAATCCTTTTTTTTATCTGGGCCCATGTTAGAGAACATACTTTAAAGCAACACTGGACTGAACCCCACATCCCTACTAGAGTGGAACTACACTTACAAGGTCACAAATTTTAAAGAATTCCTTTTAAAATCTAAAGGAGAAAATATATATATATGTCCTCATTTTTGACTCATTCTTTTGGTATGAAATTAAAATGATTTAAACTTACTATTATACATTTTCAGTGTGAAGGTTTTATGAAAGCATCACAAGTTATTTACTATCTTCCTATCTTCCTTATGGGAGTGATCATATGTTGCAACCTGGATTACACACTTGAAGTTGACTATAAGTGAATTCTGAAGGTATTATGAATTAATTTTTCTAAATCAGAATGATTTCCCTGTCTTGAAATCTTCAAAAATACAAATGCATAGGGAAAAGAATTGTTGGTGGTTTGGGATGCTCTGACAAACAGTGAAGTGGAGAATGATTTAGTACAGACCTAGGTTCACAGACAGACTTAGGATGACTCTGATTAAATAAGGGGGAAATCTTGCCAAGAAAGAACTGCTATTTATATATTATATAAATCCTAATTCAACCGCAAACATAACTAATAATATCCGAATGATGACTTGAATTATATAATCAGTGTTAAGTGAAGTATAATATATGGAAATTTTCACTAACTTCTTGGCTTAACTAAAAATAATCTCAATATAGTGAGGAATTTCATGTGTGTCTTACTATGCAATGTGTCTTTGAATCTGATTGTATTCAAAATTCATCTTGTTAAAACCATGTTTACTCATTTTTCTACAACTATAGGCCTTTTTTTGTTTTAACTTCCCCTTCTTCCTCCTCTTGGGAAGAGTTTCAGAGCTGAATCTATCACAGATATACATGTGTTTGTCGAGGGAAATGAAATTAAATGGTTTGAAATAACATCCATCGGTAAGAAATTGATGAAATTTTTTGAAATAATGCTTATTAATATAATGAAATATTTTGCACCTAGACAAAATGTCATGTGAAGCATGTCTGCAAACTTGAATGGAGACACAGAAATCGTGTTAAAAACAGATACTGAGTAGATTAAAACTTACAGCGACAACCAAGGACAAAGTAGACCTACCCCATTGGGTTGTCTAGGCTAAAGCTTTACAGGACGTTCTCCGCTGCTCTTTACTTTAAGTACTGTGCCATGAGGGTCCCTCAGCACTGTAATTTAACATCGAAATGTCGATTGATGGATAGGTTGGTGGATGTGGAGAGATAGAAAGAAGGATGAAAGATAAAGCAGACGGGGGCGGGGGGGAGGGCAGGAGAAGGGAGGGGAACCTGGATGAAGAAATAGAGATGTAAATCCCCTTGGGGGTCTTTTTGAAAAACTCAATAGGCATGAGGATTAAATGCAATTTCCAGAGACACAGAATGAAATATTGGGGATGAGATTTTTTTTATTTCCTTCTAAATAATCTCATATTCTTTAACTTTCTCCTGAATGTTTAAGATCTTTCAATTAAATTCCGCCTACTTCATTCTTAGCCATTTGGGTTGATATTGGTAGCTGCCATTGAGCTGTTTTTCTGACTTAGGGCAACCTTCGCACACCAGAACGGAACACCGCACTGTCCCTTCACCAGCCTCACAACTCTTGTTAAGTGTGAGCCCGTATATGTCTGGGTAGACTAGAAAAACAAATCCATAGACACTCAGATGTGTAGAAGAAATAGCTTCATACCAAAGAGTAATTGTATATTAAGAAAACATCCCAGCCCAGTCCAGATCAAGTCCACAAGTCTTATATTAGCCCACCAGTCTATAAATTCCTCTTCAGAGTCATGCAACACATGTAGAGAAGCAGAATGCAGGAAGACTACAGGCCATTGGGTGGCAAGTCTTGTGTATACTGTGCCACTGGAAGCATCTCGTCACTGCCATGGGTCTCCATGTGGCTCCTCCAGCTCCAGGGCTCTGGCTCTATTGGTGTAGCTGCATGCAGCTTCTCAACAGGAATGTCTTGCACAGGGAGAGTGTGTGTCCTGCCTCCCAGGAGGAAGACAGAAGTTCCCAGAATCCTCAGGAGAAGGCCTTGCCCACACCGAGGCCTCATTTGCTATGACCTGATTGACAGGCTAAACTACACCCCGTCACTCAAGTTGACAGTAGATTATATAATTGCCACAGAGACCATTGTTTCAGCCACTGTGTCAATCATCTTGTCAAAGATCTTCATCTATTTCACTGCTTCTCTACAAAGGTTGATGTCTTTTACCAGGGTCTATTCTTATTCTCCCACTTAAACCTATGTATTGCTTTCTATCTGAAATAGCTTTCTATTCCTGTTTTTTTAAACAATTTATTAGGGGCTCATACAACTCTTATCACAGTCCATACATATACATACATCAATTGCATACAGCACATCTCTACATTCTTTGTCCTAATCATTTTCTTTTTTTTCCTCCTCTTTTCTTTTTTTTACATTTTATTAGGGGCTCATACAACTCTTATCACAATCCATACATATACATACATCAATTGTATAAAGCACATCCATACATTCCCTGCCCCAATCATTCTCAAGGCATTTGCTCTCCACTTAAGCCCTTTGCATCAGGTCCTCTTTTTTTTCCCCCTCCCTTCTCTATTCCTATTTTGCCATTCTTTTTTTTAAATTCAAATTTTACCTCCTCCAAGTAAGAAACTGATGAAATAGACTCCATCTCCTAGATATGACCTAAGGTATTTATTCTCCAAAGTCCAATATGAATTAAGTCTACTTCTAAATTAAATGTTCAAACTAAATACTTCCAACATGAGAAAACAAAGCTAAAATGAAAATGGTGTCTCTAACAATCATGATTGCAAGTTAAGTGTCAACATTTAGAAGAACTATCCCAGAAGAATAAGTATTTTAGGGGGAAAAACTAAAAGTAATTTGGGAGGCAAATATAATTTAAAATATGTCCTCTCTAGACAATTAATTTTATACTTAACCAATTATTAATGCAGCACACAAAGAGAGTGGATCAGTACTTCATCTCCTTGCAGGCTTCAGGACTATCATTCAACTTCTGAATTTTTACCCCCTCAATTAAATAGGTAGTTACTAATTTGCATATTACTGTAGCAATTTCCTCTAAACCCGAACTACAAATTCACCCTTTAGTAACCATTTCATACTGAAAGGATACATCCATCCTCTCCCACGTTGTTTATAGCTTTACTGGAATTGCCTTCTTCAGTGCTATCCGTCTCCATTGTGATTGCTTCACTTCCCTTTGTTTAGCATCTAGCTCAGTTTCACACAGAAGTGGGCATTTAATAAATGCTACCAGCCATGTAAAGATAATGAGAACAGTTAACTGTGCAGCTGAATTCCATTCAAGTGCTTGTTGAATATTTACTGTGTACATTATGTTATATGTTAATGGAGGCTGTAAAATGATTCCATTTACTCATCATTACGATGAAGCTATTGAACTAGATGATCTCTAAGGTGACTTGTGAATCTAATGTGCTATGATTTTAAGTATAAATTTCTAAGTGAGAGAACAAAGTATTTAACTTCAGGTCAGGTGAAAACAATGCTGGTATTTAAAAATATTTCAAACTTTGGGTAAATATTTAAGTAATGCAAAGAAAAACAATCACATCAGACACATCAGACCAAGATCTTATTACTAAAATCTACAATACTCTACTAGCTTCCAAAAAGGAAAAAAACGAATTACCCATTGAGGAGGTGGGCAATGGACCTGAACAGAAGTTTCCCAGGGGCAGAAATCCGAATGGCCAACAAACATATGAGAAAATGTTCCCAATCTTTAGCCAAAAGAGAAATGCAAATTAAAACAACAATGAGGTACCACCTAACACCCTCAAAGGTAGCCCAATTCAAAAAATCAGAAAGCAACAAGTGTTGGAGGGGCTGTGGGGGGACAGGAACTCTCATCCACTGCTGGTGGACTTGTAAGTATGTACGACCACTATAAAAATCAATCTGGTGATATCTAAAACAGATGGAAATCGAGTTACCATATGACCTAGCAATCTCCCCACTGGGCGTATATCCAGAAGAGGCCAGAAACAAACCAAGGCCAGACTCCAATGTTCATTGCAGCACAGTTCACAATTGCAAGGAGTTAGAAACAACCCAAATTTCCATCAACTGACGAGTGGATTTAAAAGCTGTGGTTTATACATACAATGGAGTACTACGCATCACTAAAAAGCAGCGATGAACATATGAAGCACATCGCTGCATGGGACGAACTGGAGGAAATCATGCTAAACGAAGTAAGCTAAGCACAAAAGGACAAGTACAACATGAGTCTGCTGAGGTAAGCTTTTTAAAAATATGAAAAAGGGGCATAGGGGGAAAAAAACTACTTTAAACAAGCATTCCTGGGGTGAGAACCAGGTAGTATGGCAGGGCCCAGACCAAATCCAGGGATAAATATGGGAGCCAACTGAAAAGGAGGTGGGGAAAGGGGAAAAAATAAAAACTAGATGGCTAGCAGGAGCACAGGGCCCTAAACCACCCAAAGGGAGGGTATTTTGTTTATATCTCCACAGGGAAAGAGGGACCAGACTTCAACCCAGTGCTTCAACATGTGAATGCAACATGCCGGCATGGAGTAGGGAACCAGTGGAGAGGTTTGAGGGGCTGGCCCCAATCCCAACTACGTGGGCACCTGCCCCCCACCCCCACGCCACCGAAGGATTTATTTCAGAGGAAGGCACTGAATCTACAGCTCCAAGAGAGGGACATACCTGATCTGAGCACAAGGGAGCAGATGAAGGGGAGGAGGAGAGAATGGAGCACAGCCTGGCCCACCAGGCCTTGAGGATGATGTTCCCTCTCAGAGTAGCCAGTCCATAGAGAGGACCACATGGCTGGCCCCACTATGAGACACAGCATCTATTGCTGACCCATGACCCTACAGGGGACAACACTGATGACACAGTATGAGAATTGTGCCCAATCTGATCCCACCACACTGAGGCAAAACACTGAAAAAGTGCAACAAAACAGCAAGGGAACGGAGCGGAGAGGCCCCCAGGGAATGCTGAAGGTGGACTATGGGTCCAGGACATGGTGCCCCAACAGACTGATCTGGAAAACACTCCTAAAGGCCAATGAACAGTGCTTCAACTAACTACGAGCTTTTCTTTCTTGTTGTGTTGTGTTTTGTTTTGTTTTTGCCATGGCTTGTTGTAGGTGTTGTCCTGTTTTGTATTGTTGCTTGGTTTTGCTCTGTCTTGTTTTTGTGCATGTTGTTGTCTCCGCAGGTCTGTCTAGATAAGATGGGCTGGATGAACAATATGGAGGAGAAAACAACAGGACTGGCAGTTCTTGGGGGACATGTGAGAGGGGGAGGTGGGGGGAAAGGCATTGGTGTTCACAGACCCAGGGACAAGGGAACAACAAGGGTTCCAAATTGGTGGTGAGGAGGGTGCAGGAGGTCTGGTGGGGTGTGATCAAAAGTAATGTAACCAAGAGGAATTACTAAAGCCCAAATGAAGGCTGAGCATGATAGTGGGACAAGAGGAAAGTCAAAGGAAACAGGGGAAAGAACTAGGAGGCAAAGAGCATTTATAGAGGTCTAAATAAAGGCATGTACATATGTAAATATATTAATATATAAGGATGGGGAAATAGACCTATGTGCATATATTTATAGGTTTAGTATTGAGGTAGCAGATGGACATTGGGCCTCCACTCAAGTACTCCCTCAATGCAAGAATACTTTGTTCGATTAAATTGGCATTCTATAACGCTCACTTTCCTGACACAATCGCTGAAGACAAAGCAGGTGAATAAGCAAAAGTGGTGAATAAAGCTGATGGTGCCCGGCAATCAAAAGATATAACATCTGGGATCCTAAAGGCTTGAAGGTAAACAAGCAGCCATCTAGCTCAGAAGCAACAAAGCCCACTTGGAAGAAGCACACCAGCTTGTGCAATCACAAGGTGTCGAAGGGCTCAGGTATCAGGCATCATCAGAACAAAAAATCTTATCATAGTGAATGAGGGGGTAGTGCGGAGTGGAGACAGGAAGCCCATTTGGACATCCCCTACAGAAGAATCTCGGGGAGGATAAGAGTCAGTCAAGGTACAATATAGCAACAATGAAGCACAATTTTCCTCTAATTCCTAAATGCTTCTTCCCCACCCACTATCATGATCCCAATTCTACCTTAAAAATCTGAAAGAATGCTTCTTAAACAGAGTTGATTTTTAGGTGGATCTCAAAGACTATGACACAAAGAAATTGGTTGTGCTGCTTGCTGTCAAACTGACTCCTACTCATTTTAACCAGATAGAATAGAACTGCTCATAGAGTTTCCAAGCTGTAATACCTAGCAGCTGGCACTTAACAATTGCATCACCAAGTTGTTCGAGTAGCAGCTAACAGAATTTGAGTAGGATTGGATCCTGTGTTGACAGCCATGAAGCACTCCCATATTCATTGCTGCTCTTTTCACATAAGTCATATAACCCTTTTTCTGTGGCTTAGCGGTAGAATGAGAAGAAGGCAGAACAATTTTCACTCAGAGTCTGAGAGGAGGGAACAAGGAATCACAAGGGATGAGTAGATTTGAGGCTCCATGATCGCTTTGAAATGCCTTAATGACACTGCAGTTTAGGAGAGAGGCAAAGTTCAGACAAGAACTGAGGAGATGTGAAAAAGAAGAGAGAAGTGAGGGTCTAACTAACGTCTAGGGGAAATGGAATATTAAATTGGTATGATGCAGTTTGTGTTAGCTTTCTAGAAAACCATTACTAGTGACAGTCATAGAAGAAAAAACTATATCAAGAAAGAAATTTGTATCCTTCTAACTCAAACCTGTGAGTCAGATGCTAGCTGGAGATCCCTCTGGACTCACACACATGCTAGCTGATGAAGCAGGAAGATGAAGCCGGAAAGGAGATCAGGGGCCAGTGGGGGCAAAGTCCAGTGGATCTCAGGTTGGTAGGAAGATAACAGGATTTGGACAGTTTCCAAGGTCAGCAGGCACAAGAGCTGCTATCCCCAGGACCTCGGTCAAGGAAGCAAGCAGGACAGAGAAGAGCAGCGAAAGAGAAATCGTTCTTAACAAAATCTCTTCACACGGTCCCCCAATCACAGCCCCCAGGAGATGTCAGAAAGCTGCATACTGACTGAGATACTGGACTCCACCTCTATTTTCCCATACGGGTAGCCAAGTTGACACAAAACCTAGCTATCACCTTGGAAGACAAAAGATCCAGAGCATGGGGCACAATTTCTACAACTTCTCTCCAATGAATTATTTAGATTTATAAAGGATACCTTTAATAAAGAGTTGCTTAGAATTCTATATTTTTCTGAGTAAAGAGCTTACCATAGATATGGGAAATGGAATTCAGTTAAATAATTGGCTCAGGATGGCCAAAAAAGATTCTCACAATCAAAAAGGTGAGTAAGGCACCACTCAGTGTGGCTTCCTTTTTAAGAGCATCTTAGGGCTATTCTTCAGGCTAACTCCAGGAAAATAAATTGATCTGGTAAAGTAGTAGAATCCACTTTGTAAAGGATATTAATAAACAATTTAGAAACTATTTTTCTCTTTCCCTTTCTCCCAATGATGGTTCATAAGGCTTGAGAAGGTGACACAAACTAACTCCATTTAATATAAAACTATTCTTTATCACCACTAACCCAAACCCATAGCTCTCTGGACCCTCTTTTTCATACTGAATTAAATGGACATATTATTTTCTCTCCCTACCCAGAGGCAACTCAGCCTGAACCTGAGTTGCAAAAGCTTGAGTTTTCAACTGAGTGCAGTTTTCTTTCTTTTTGCTTTCCCAACTTTTTTATTTGTCCATACGTTACATATTATAGAACTCAGTAACTCAATCGTTCAGTCATAGCAAAGGGCATTGCATTGTGTAGTGACCACCATGGCAATCTTAGAGCATCCTCCCTCCCTCCCTGGTTAAATGACCTTTCAGATGAGTGCGCCATCACAATCCATTCTAGTGTTCTATCACCCCTCACCCCTCCCACCGGCTTCATTTGTACTACGAAATCCTCTTCTCCTCCCTACCCCGATCCTCCATCCCTGCATTCCCTGCAACCCCTTGGATCAGTTATTCTCTTTATGCATCCACCCCTCCTGTGCTTCACAGCTTGGAATCCCAATAGAAAACAATAAAACACAAAATCACGCAAAGATCGTAAGGCTAAAATTATAATAGTATAAAGACAAAAATACAAATAATGTGTATGAAGGAAAAGACCCCCATCAATATTCAAAAAGTAAGGGAGGAAATTTATGTCATGGAACAAGTAAGAAATACTTGCTCCCAGAACAAATTCAGGTTGTGTCTATAAGGGGAGTCAACTGCCCAAGTATCAAGTTCAAACCAGCATAGTCAAGATTCCAATGGTCTCTCTCTGCCTGGTAGTAACACTGTTTGAGACTGTTGCCTTTGGCTAGAAGGGATCTGCCAGCCACTCAATCTGACTAGATACTCTGCAAATGGATATTGGGCTCCCACTGTCCTCCATAGCCTTCTATAAGTTGAGTGTTCAGACCTTTAGCTCTGATAATTTTCTCTTTTCCATATTCAAATTTCGTAATTGTCACCTTTGGCTCACACAAGCAGGTGTGCTGCTTCTGTACTGACTTAATTGACTCCTCACTTAGATGGCTGCTTGTTTGGATACAAGTCTTTAAGACTCCAGACACTATTTCAGTTGATAGCCAAGCACCATCTACGTTCTTCATTACACTTTGCTGTAGCGCCCTTATCTTCGGTGATCATTTCATGAAGGTGAGTATGGAGCAGGCCATGACATAAAAGCTAATTGTTGTTAAGCTAGAGCTAGGATTTAATGTGAGTCCCAAACCTATGCCGGGATCTATGTTTTTGTTTCTTGTTTTTAAATTTGCTGGTACCATGGAAGTTGAGGCAAATGTCATATCATTCTATAGTCCAATCCTGTCAAATATGATTGTAAAATTGCCTCCATAATCAGTCTCTAAATATACTTTTCCTTCCTGGACTTCTTGACATTGTCTCCTTCTTATTTTCCCCACACCTCTATATTGCCCCTGCTCCCACCCCAAACGTGTTGCATTTTTCTCTACCTATGGACTGAGTGCAATTTTCGTTTGTGTTAAGCCTGGCAGACTTTTATCCTCCCACTTCACTTATTCATCATTCATGTCTAAAGAAATTAGTTCACTTATACCAGATTATCAGATTTAATTAGTAAACTAGGAACATCATACAAATGATTTTATTTTTAGTAGCTTTCTACATATCAAGTTACAGAACAATTAAAGTTCATGGAAATTTTTAGCAGAACTATCTGGTAAATAGGATTAAATGATGTTATCTGAGTGTGGGAAAATCTTATGGTATCAAATAAATTGTAGAGCCTTTTTAAATATTTGCCAGCCTCATCTCATATTCGAACTGGAAAGAACCAGTTATCAGAACAGATATCTATTTCTAACTCTAACATCTCACATGGTAGATGTGAACACTGAGTTGAATTTTGCTGTGGATAAAGATGTACCCTTATATTGATCTCAAAATTATATTTTGATGTAACTGTTCTACTGAATGATAATGTATTATAAATAAAAAAGCCAAAATATTTCTTTTAAATTACCACAGAGTGTTTATATCCCCCCACCCCCATCTCTACTAACCCAGCTGGCATATGACATTGTTCTGAACCATGTTAAGGCTTTGCTTATTTATTTTTTGTCTGGGTATTTCTCATAGACATTCATACGTAGTAAGACTAATTTAAAAATATTTTTTTCGGCTGAGTAATTTAATCAACCTGAACTTTTAAGCCTCTCAAGACCTGAAGAACAGGTTGATATAATTCCCTTCTAGTCAAGCTTTTAAATAGAAGAGCTACTTGATACAGTCCATTTATAGCTGTTCTTTGTTCTTTAATTGTCACAGACTTGGATAAAGTAAATTTTCCATGTTATAACACTGCTTCAGGCATAGATTAGTGAGGTATTTTTTGATGAATAAATCTGAGACTACACTTTTAACTTTTCCACATAGAATCTATGTACATGTGACTGTATGTATCTGTGTATACACACAGAATCCCAAACCACTGGCGTGGAGTTGAGTCCAGCTCACAGCTACTCTCTTGGACAACATAGAAGTATGTCTGTGGATTTCTGAACGTGTGACTCTTTAAGAGAGCAGAAAGTAGACGGTGCAAGGCATGAAAATAACAATTATTTATATTTTATCAAGGATGTGCAAGGGTGGGAGGGTGGGGAAGGAAGAGAGGGGAGAAGAGCTGATACCAAGAGTTCAAGTAGAAAAAAATGATTTGAAAATGATGATGGAAACATATGCATAAATGTGATTGATACTATTGATGCATGGATTGTTATAAGAGCTTTAAGAGCCCCCATAAAATTATTTTCAAAAAGAGAGAGAGAGTAGAAAGCCTCATCTTTCTCCCTAATAGTGGCTGGGAGGTTTAAATCGTTGGTCTTGTGGGTTAGCAGTCCAATTTGTAATCCACAACACCACTAGGTTCCTGTAGACACATCCATGTAGGTAGAAATAACCATATAAACATGATTTGTAATTATATGTCTATATACAGCTTTTTCCTTATCCTTTAAATCATTATGTGATTAAAAGTCAGCATTTTAAATCACTTCCATGATTAAATAGAAATTTTGAATAATCAAAGTCAAATCTACTATAGCTTATGATTGCATTCTTATCAGATAGGTTATGTCTAAATGTCTGAATCTCAAATTGTATATTTAGTTTTTTTAATGCTTCTAAATATGTCTACTTTTTTGACATACTTCTATTATGACTTTACAGAAAAATTTTAGTGAAATGTACAAGCCATATTTTGAGTCATTCATCCAGAACTCATTTATCACTTTACTCTGTCCAGAGCTGTAGAATGGGAAAATCTGAGCACTACCTGCCATTTGCCTTGGGGACCCACAAAGAACTGAGTGAGTTGGGATGTGAATGTACAAAGACTCCCTTTTCTGGAGCATCTTGGCCCAAATATGTCCCAGAGCAACTTGTGGTCTAGGAACATGCTCCCCACCCCACTCCCATTTTCCTGCTCATGTACCAAATCCTCCTCAGAGCTACTTAGCTAAGGTTGTGTGCTGTATGGATTTACAAAGTCCACTTCTATATCTGTTCCTGGTGAGGATAGAAACATTCCTCTCCCTTGTACACAAGATGGGTGTGTGCAGACCATCTTCTTGTGTCCTCTTCAAAGCAAGGCCCTCTGGCCAGGGAACTGATGTACACCATTGAAGCTGGGCTGCCATTGGCTCTATGTAATTAGAGTGATTCTATCTACGGTCTGCGTGTGACTCTTCCTTTTCTTGGCAACTCTTAGCATCTGTAAAGTCCTAATCTACATTATTATTTCCATTCGAGGGAACCCTGCTCTAGAGGGGTCACTCGCTCAACATGGGCCCTACACTCAGCTCTGAGGATGCAGCCAGGGAACGAAGGAAACACATTGCTCAGGGGGGAAAGCTACTTAACACAAAGGAGCAAAAGAGTTATACAATTATAAGGTTACGTGTACAACCAATTAGAGTACAGTAAGGAGGGTAAGTAGAGCTTACACAGATTTCACTAGAATGTGGCATTATGACACAGACACACGTGCACACACACATATGGGGATCCCTGGCGATGTAGTGGAGTCATACCTTGGGCTGCTAACCACAAAGTTGAACCCATCAAGAGAAAGACTAACAGATGTAGCACTCGGAAAAAGAGAATACTCAATACACTCAAAGCACTATAGTCCAGAACAAGGACAGAGAAAGTGTAAATGAAGGATAGGATGTTAGGACAGTCAAGAAATAGGAAGAAGGAAATTCCTTAAGTCCTTGAATAACCGGTGGGAAACTCTTGGTGAGACAGGAAACCAGTGAAAATTCTGAGCAGAAGAGTAATACGGTCTGATGATTTTAATCATATTAATAAGTTGTCTGAGCACAAGGGTGAAAGTAGGCAAGGCTGGTGGAGGCACTATGAACATCAATGTTTGCTTGTTTGTCTAGAGAAAGAAAGAAAAGAGGAAAAGAAAAATCACAGAAGGAAGGGAGGACAGAAGGGGGGAAGAAAAGAATAAAGGAGACAAAATGTTCAAGTTCTTAAAATATCAATGTAAATATTGCTTTGTAAATATTATAAATATGCTTTAAAATTGTTTAAATATTGTAAATATGCTTAAAATATTTTAAATTGTAAATACGCTTAAAATAAGTGTAAACATATCAATCAAAAATGCTTTAGGGTAGGTAAATCTATACAGTAACTGGATACATGATCCCATCATGGGGGCATGGGAGGGGAGGTTGGGGGGGGGGTGATGGGAAATTAAAAACAATGAGTCCAAGATGGAAGGAAATGTTCTAAAACTGATTTCAGTGATGATTATACAGCTCTTCCTGATGTGACTGCACTATAGAACGATAAGATATGTGAATTATATGCCAATAAAACTGCTGCGAAAATTGCTTTAAAATGTATAGAACCATAGTTTAGATCATTTAACTTTAGAAATTAATACACTAAAAAGAAATTAAGGCTGCTCTCTATAGAGGAAAAGAATCCTGATGGCATATTGGTTTTCATGTTAAATCAACAAGTGCAGAGCCAGCAGTTTGAACCCATTAGCTACTCTGGGAGAAAGATGAGGCTTTCTGCTCCCATACAGATTTACAACCTCGAACCACATCGTGGCAGGTCTATTACACCCGAGGTGCTGTCATGAGTCACAATCAATATGCATATTTATGAGCTTGAGTTTGATCTGATAGCAAGTAATCAAGGTTAAGAAACCTACAGAAAAGAAAAAGACTGTTAGTACTTCAAGGTCTGTTTGTTGACCTTTAGGAGAGTTTTCCAGACGAGTCTGATGGGGTGCACGTACTGATCCAAAGTCCATCCTTTATACTCCCTTGGGACTTCCTTGCTCTGCTTTCCCTGCCGCTCCATTGCACGCCCCCAGTGTTTTGCCTCAGTGTGGTGGGCAAACACAGTGGCACGCCCCCCACTGGGTCTCAGGTGCTGTCCCGTGTAGGGCCATGGATCAGTGCAGGATGTCACATCTCGCCGTGGGGCTGGCTATATGGTCCTCTCTGTACATTGGGCGCTTCAGCCAGGCTGTCGTCCTGTGAGCTTGGTGGGCCCAGGTGTGCTCCACTCCGTTCTTCCTCCTTCCTTTGCTTCAGCTGCCTTCTGGGTATGGTGAGGTCGGGCTAATTATGGTTAGGGCCTGCGTATGGTCCAGTCACTTTGTGGATTCCTCCATGCGTTACATTGCCCTTCTGTTTTTGTTTTTTTTTCTGTCTTTTTGTTTTGTTTTTTTCTATTCTTTTAAATTTTGTTTGTCAGTGGCCTTTTGTTTGTTAGCTTGTCGTGTTGCTGCTTTCAACGCTATGTTCTTATGTGCTGCTTTGGTGCTGTCAAAGCCGTCCACAATTTTATTCACATATTACTGTATCTGCAGGTTAACCTAGATAAGATAGGCTTGACAAACAATGTGAGAAGAAAATAACGGGACCAACGGTCCCGGAGGGACATGAGAGTGTGGGAGGTAAGGGAAAGGAGGAGGTGTTGGCCAACCCAGGGACAAGGGAATAATGAGTGGTTCAAAACCAGAGGAGGGAGGGGTTGGGAGGACTGGTAGGGAGTGACCAAGGGCAAGGTAACTGAGAGGAATTAGTGAAACCAGAATGAAGGCTGAACATGGTAGTGGGACAGGGGGAAAGCGTAAGGAAATAGAGGAAAGGACTAGGAGGCAAAGGGCATACATAGAGGCCTAAATACAGACATGTACATATGTAAATATATTTATGATTATGGGGAAACATACCTATGTGCATATATTTATAGGTGTAGTTTTAGGGTAACAGGTGGACATTGGGCCTCCTCGCATGAATTCCCTTAATACAAGAGCACCTTGATAGGCTAAACGGTCATTTCATGATACCCACCTTCCCGACATGATCCCTGAAGACAGATGTATGCATAAGCAAATGTGAAGAAAGCTGATGGTGCCGGCTATCAAAAGATATAGTGTCTGGGGTCTTAAAGGCTTGAAGGCAAACAAGCGGCCATCTAGCTCAGAAGCAACAAAGCCCACAGAGAAGAAGCACACAAGCCTGTGTGAACATGATGTGTTGAAGGGATCATGTAGCAGACACCAAAGAACAAAAACCATCATTGTGTGATCACCTTCCCCACATAAACACTGAAGATGAATGTGTGCATAAGTAAGTGCAGTGAAGAAGGCTGATGGTGCCCAGCTATCGAGAGATATAGCATCTGGGGTCTTAAAGGCTTGAAAGCAAACAAACGGCCATCTAGCCTAGAAGCAACAAAGCCCACATGGAAGCAGCACACCAACATGTGTGATCATGAATGGCCGAGGGGACCAGGTTTCAAGCACTAAAGGCAGGGGAAAATAATCATATAATTGTGAATGAGGGGAACGTGTGATGGGGACTCAATGCCTATCTGTAGATAACTGGACATCCCTTGCAGAGGTGGAGTGGGGAAGAGATGAGTCACTCAGGGTTCAGTGTAGCAATAATGAAACTCACAACCTTCCTCTAGTTCTTAAACGCTTCCTTCCCCAACTATCATGATCCCAATTCTACCTTGCAAACCTGGTTAGATCAGAGCATGCGCAGATGTACAGATGGGATCTGGAAACAGAGGGAATCTAGGACAGATGAACCCCTCAGGACCAACGGTGAGAGTGGTGATACTGGGAGTGAAGGGGGGGTTGGAAAGGGGGAACCGATCATGGGGATCTATATATAACTTCCTCTCTGGGGGATGGGCAACAGAAAGGTGGGTGAAGGGAGACACTGGGCAGTGTAAGATAAGATAAAACAATAATTTATAAATTATTAAGGGTTCATGAGGGAGAGGGGCGCAAGGAGGGAAGGGGAGGGAAAAACGAAAATGAGGAGCTGATTCCAGGAACCCAAGCAGAAGACAAATTTTGAGAATGTTGAGGGTAACGAATGAATAAGTGTGCTTTACACAATTGATATATGTATGGATTGTGATAAGAGTTGTATGAGCCCTAATAAAATGATTTTAAAATAAATAAATAAATAAATAGATGTACATAATCCATTCCATTACATGAACTTTAAAAAAAGTTATAGGAAAGATTAAGCAAATGAACCAGAATTTTAAAATATCATTGAGATTATTAGTTTAATTTTTAGGGCCAGGCATATGAATCTTAATTCATTGACCTTATTTAAGAACTGTATTGTCCTTAGGAAAGTAATTACATCTCTGAGCCTCAGTTTCTTCTTCTTCTAATGTTGATATTAATAGTGCCAAATTAATAATGGTGGTTGAAAGCATTAAATCAAATCATTTAAAGTATTAAAATACCTGCTGTTCCATAATAATTCTTACTGGTTCTCAGCTGTAATTTGGCCTGCTGTGAAATATACACCTATTAGTTAAAGGTAACAGAATATTTATTTCTTGGAATCCCACAGGCTCATGGTATCTCATATGTATTATATTTGCTTGCAATTAGTAACTGCCTTAGAGATTCAGAAAGGACACAGCCTAGTACAGGAGCCTGGAGAGAATAAAATTATTTCATCAAGCTTCATTTAAAAACTCATCAAGTTACTGATGTTATTTTCTCTGTAAAACATAAGGCTACATTGTCATCGTGAGATGCTACTTAGGGTCTAAATCATGTCACGCCATGTGCAACATGCTTTCCCTGGTTGCTGGTTTGCTCCAGGCCCATTGCCACAGCCATTGTGTGTTTTGAGAGCCTTCTGCTCTAAGGAGCTCATCTTCCACACTTCATGTGGCAACAATCTGTTGTGATCCCTAAAGTTTTTGTTGACTATTCTACAGAAGCAGGTTACCATGCCTTTATTATTGTTGTGTGTGTCCATTTTGGGTTTATTTGTACAAACAGCACAGTACAGCAGTTCCATAAAGAAGAAAACCCAGGAGTCACACCAGTCCCTCTTGTCCTCAGAGAACTCTACTTTGTGGCACCCCGGGCACATTTGGGAGTTTGAGCTGGAATTGAGGCCTCAGGTAGAGTGTCATCCTTGCTTTGTCCCTTGGCTTTGGGCTGGAAATATATGCTTGAGCCCACTTGCCAAGCTTGGGATGGGTAATGTTGGCCAGTTGACTGAGCTTGTGGTTGATGCCCATTGGTACCTTAGCTTTGACCTCCTTGGGCTTCACAAGAGCTTGGGTAGCCTTATATGAGCATTCATGACTTTGCCATTGTTGGCCTGCATCTTCTTCAGGCCTTTCTTTTTTTTTTTCTTCTTTTACATTTTATTAGGGACTCATACAACTCTTACCACAATCCATACATATACATACATCAATTGTATAAAGCACATCCATACATTCCCTGCCCCAATCATTCTTATTGTGCTTCTTGGTGAAGTGCATATCCCTTGGGAAATTGGTGTCCACCCCACTAAGAGATTCATATTCTTGTGATTGGGGTTTCTTGACATAATTTCCATGCTATTTTTGGAATTGGTTGTTGTGGTATTTACATAATTTAATGTCAACTTGATAAATAAGTATAGGAGTGGGATCTAGCCTGTCAATTAAGTCACAGTCTGATGATCCTTCCTTGTGGGTGTGGCCCTCTCATGAGGATTCTAGGAGCTTCCTCACTTTCTCCCTGGAGGTGGGCCATATACTCTCCCTCTGCTTCACCTTACTACCAAAGAAACACACTCAGGAGCTAGAGGAGCCACATGGAGAAGCTCTCATTACCACCAGATCCACAAGACATTCCACTGTGATTGTTCTGCTTCGGTATCATTGTATGTTATGTGAGTCTGAAGAGGAATGTATGGACTAGTCTCAGATATATGGGCTAATATCAGACATATGGACTTTATATGGACTGGACTTGGATGTTTTCTCAATATATAATTGCTCTTTGATAGAAAACTATCTGAGAAAGGAAAACAAAGTATTTGATGTTTAATCATTGCAATTCTGTTAATCTCCTCCACCTGAACGCTATAATCTTCTCAACATCCCCAACCCCCACCATTTATTCCCTGGACTTTTTGGGATAAGAGAAACTGTTCTTTTGGAATTCTACCTTATTCCACTACTAAAGACAGCCATGAAAGTGTATAAGCAAGCCACATCTTGCCTTTATCTCTCCCTGTGTTAGATATCCTATTGCTAGACTTCCCATTCCTATTTACTTGGTTCTCTGGTTCTGAGGATACAGCGTGGTCTTTTGTTTTTGTTTTGATGTACAGAATTGTCATTCCAGTTGGAACTTTGTATAACTGCATCCATAAACACAGTGGAATCTAGATTCAGCCATCCATTAAGAATGTAGGCAATGTGCACCAGTGCTTAGGGTCAAATATTTTTCTCTTCATTTGGTCAGGTTCTGGTTAACTCAGTTCTAAGCATTCCCAGCTAAGTCACCAGGTACCAGTAGAAAGCAGAATTCCCAACTTCAGACCTGGTGCCTTCACATATTCCACCGTAGGCCCCTCAGGCTAGGTTATCATAGGCTCAGGTTACGCACAACTCTATAAACTTCTAACCATGTAGCTTGGTGAATCCACAGGTGTTGCAAACTGTTCAGTTACTAGTTTATGTGAAGTATATTAATGACAGCGACTTTAAAGATGAGTTTCTTTTTTGCAAACCTCTTGAAACTACAACTACTGCACGTGATGTATTTGACACAGTTGGTTCATTTCTGAAAGAATATAAGATCTCTTGGGGAAAGATTTGTGGTGTTTACACAGATGGTGTTCCAGCTATGCTGGGACGTCGATCTGGATTTCAACATTTGGTACCGAGTGAGTCGCCGAAAATCATCAGAACTCACTCTATGATTCATTGGCAAATATTAGCAATGAAGACGCTGCCACAAGAGTTAGAAAGAAGTAATAGAAAGCATCATAAGTTCTGTCCATTTTGTAAAGGTAAGCACTTTAAACAGTCCATTTTTTTCCTGACCTGTGCAACAAGTTGAATGTGCTGAATAATGCTCTGCTACTTCACACTGAACTGAGATAGTTGTTGAGAAGAAAAGTTTTAAAACATGTTTTTGAGCTTCTTGATGAACTCAAGGTGTTTTTTAATCAGAAAGTAAGACCATAGTCCTAAACACTTTTCAGTGATAAAAGTGAACTGCATGAAATAGCTTACTTGGTTGACATCTTTACCATCTTGAATAGGTTAAATTTATCAATGTAAGGACAAAATGCAACATGTCTCAATTTGTCTGAAAAGATTCAATCATTCCAAATGAAATTTCGGCTTTGGCAAAAATATAAAATTTTATGTAAATATATTTACATGTTGCCTACCTTATCTGCTTTCTTTCAGGAACATGACACTGAATCATTAAAGGGATTACAATGATAATTTCTGTGAAAGAACACTTGCATATGCTTGAAAATGAAATTTCATCAGTTTCCAAATCTACCTGACACCCCATTTGCACTTGCCAGAAGGCCATTCACAGTCAAAGTTGAAGATGTTCTTGAGAGGAGCTCATTGAACTTATTAACAGCGATGAAGCAAGAACTGATTTCTATACCATGCCAGTTACAAAATTCTGTATCAAGTGTTTGCAGTCATATCCTGTTCTGTCTGAGACTGTGTTGTGCCTTATTCTTACATTTCCCATTTCCAACAACATATCTTTGTGAAACAGGGTTTTCCAGCTTGTTGGTTATCAAGTCTAAATACAGAAGTAGACTTGTGGAAGAAGGTCTTCATTGTGCCCTTGTAAAGACTGCTCTGAGAATTTCTGATCTGGTGAGAAAGAGGCTGTCTCAACCTTTATACTGGCATTGGCTTTTTACACATACTGTTGTAAAATATAGCAATGTAGTTTTCAGTTGCTAATTATTTTAAGACTGTTACCCATACTACACTATGCTTCAAGACAAAATTTCACTTATTTTTCATTAGAAATAAATATTTCACAATATAGAATTACACATTGTTTTGTAATTCATTACTATGCTTGAATGATGCTCAATTTGTAACAATGAAAATACATCCTGCATATCAGATATTTACATTATGATTCATAACAGTAACAAAATTACACTGATGACGTAGCAACGAAAATAATGTTATGGTTGGGGTTGACCACAACATGAGGAGCTGTATGAAAGGGTTGCAGCATGAGGAAGGTTGAGAGCCACTGCTCTAGTGGATCTGGCCTTGACTTAGCCATTCTGAACAGCCGGACTTCCACTCTAAAAGCAGCTGTAGTTTACAACGCACAAATCACAAGTCTCACTTCCTGTGTGCTCTTTTCTTTCTCTCACAGAGCCCCATGATTCCATCTCACCCTACATACCAACTGAGTCACCCATGTAGAAGGCCTATCTGACCTTCTCCCAGTATACAAGGGGGAAAGAGACTCCAAATCCATCCAATTAACATTTTGTTTCTCTAGACCCTCCTATCTGTATAAATGTGTTATGCTGAGCTTTCTAGAGAAAGAAAACCTGGCATATTCATAAATGCACAAGAAACAACTTAATATCAAGATAGAAATGTATATCAAGGAAATAGCCCAGCCAAGTCTAACTCAAGTCCATAGGTCAGATGCCATTTGGAATCCCCTCTAGACTCATGCAACTGCCAGTCAATGGGAAAGGAAGTTGAAATGGGAAGATATCACAGACCGGTGGTGCAGTCATGTAAATCCAAAGTTGGTAGAAACACACAGGATGCAGTAGCGCCCAAGTTTGGCAGGATGCACAGGGCATTAAGTCCAGAGCCAGATGCAGAATCAGGAAACAGGAAGGTGAAGTGGGGACAAGAGAGACAGAAGATAGCCATTATGTTTTATAAAAAGGCCACACGCCAAAGGAAATGTCATCAGTCTGGGACCCAATTGATCGGTTGGATTCATATATACCTACATACAAGTACATCAAGTTGACATTAAATCTAACCATCACAAATATCAATCTTTATATGCTCCATTCCATTTTGGACTTCCAATTTTCCTAGATTCATATTTTACACATTCTATCTTCTGATTGTCTATTGACATTTTCAGCTGTTTCTTCTCTTTTGGAGACATACGTCATCAGCAAATGAAGGTCCTGTAAGGAGAAAGTAGCACTTTCTCAGTTGTATTTTGACTGTCTTTCAACCTTCTAGGCTCATCTTTTGGCATGATATCAAATAGTGTCCTACTTTTAATCATATGGTTTTCGGAGGTTAATCTCTCAGAATTAGACAGCCAGTTCCTTTTTAATAGTACAACTGATATTTGAAATACTGGTGGCTTCCATTCTCACTAGGGAGCTCTGAGGGTGTAGTGGTTACACCTTGGGCTGTGATCCACATGGTTAGTACTTGGACACCACTAGCAGCTCCTTGAGAAAAAGGCTGTGGCTTCTACTCTCATCAACAGCACAGTCTCAGAAACCCACAACCGGGTCACTGTGAACCAACTATGACTTGATGGCAGTGAGTTCTAATCTCACAGCAACCCATAAGCCAACCACAGCATGACAAAATGATAGATGGGTGAAGAAAACTTGTTACATCCTGGATAGTCATCAATGAAGATTTGTGCTAATGAGTACTTATATGATTTATCCCCTATAGTTTTATTTAACTTACCCCCTCTAAACATCCCTCAAAACGGAGCTGAAGCAGGGGATGAAATTTGCTAAAAGGACTCCATTTAATACTATATCTGATTGAAAAAGAAATGCTCTGAAGATTTTTTTTGGAATTATTGAGGCTTTGTAATTTCAATATTGATATTGTTTGACAAGATTATCATATTTCACATCAAAATTTGGATAGAAAATACAGTGGAATTTTTATTGCATATATGGAAATGAGTGAAAATGAAATATTAAACAGTGCTGTTCAGCAAATAACTTGGGTGTTTTAATGTATTAGATTGTAATTTTGGTCATGAGGATAAAAGCACTCTTGTTGCTTAATCTGCTTTCTAAAATGCTATTATATTTTTGACAGGATTACTCTAATCCTTGTCATCTCAAGTCTATTGGATTTAATTATGGGTCAGTAGAGCATTTTCCCCAACATTAAATCGTTATTTACTTATTCGATAAGCATATTGAAGGACCCACAAAGGGTTGAAGCCAGTCCCATAGCAAATATGTGGATTTCTCTCTTCAGTGACATAAATAGGAATTACAATTACCCCAGTGAATATGTTAATTCCTAGTCTGTTGTAACAAAGCAACATAAAATGGTGATTTAAAACCATAAAAAATTACTCTCTTGTGGTTCTGTGCTGTGTCAGCAAAGTCATGATCCCTAAAGGCTCCAGTGGGCAGGTCTAACCCTGCTGCTTCCCAGCTTCTAGTAGGTCTTAGGAATCCTTGGAATTTCTTGGTTTGTAAATGCATCAGTTAAATATAACCTCCTGGTAATTAGCAACACCTTCAAATATCCTATCCCACAGCAAGTCACAAATACAGATATCAGGGCTAAGATTTCAATGCAAATTTAAAGGAGATTCCATTTAAAGCACAGCACACGGATGCATCCTATATCAGTTCCCCTTCCCTCCAAACCATCTTCTACACTGTCAGATTTTTCTTCTAAACTACAAAGGTGAGTCAGGAAGTATTGTCACTAGTTCTTCAGTGCCTCCGTGCATGTGCTTATTGACAACAGTGTGCCTCTTTGATAAGGGAATGGTGATTGCTACGTTCTCTCACATAACAACACACTGTCTCCAGCTCAACTAGGTGCCCTCAAAATAGTCTCGTCAAAATAGTGACACCCAAAGGGATCTTGCTGGGCCCATTTAATTCAAGGCATAGAGATCAGCTCAGAAGGTTATGGTGACTATTTTGGGGATTCCCAAAATAAAAGCCTGGAAGATTTTCTAAAATTACACAAAGAAAGAACATTTAAGAAAACTGAAAATGGTTTTGGTGAGAACAAGGGCTAGGAAGTTTGCACCAAGATTCCCTGCCTCTCCCCACTAACCCCCATTCTAACCATGTATCTACTCCTTTGAGGCTGCCCAAGGAGAGTGTCTCTGGGAAATCTTGCCCCATGCCCTTCATTTTGCCCCTTCAGATTTCTCTTTGTTCCCCAACTCGAACAAAGTTGTCAAAAAAAAAAAAAGTCAGTTTCCAAGGCAGGTCCTCCAGAGAAACTGCTGACGGAAACGAAAGACATTCTCCTTTCTTGACCAGTTGCACCAACACATCCTGGAGTGAAACGCCCTTCTTTTCTAGAATGATTTGCTGTATTACCCCCCCCCCCCCATCTTTCACTCCTCTTTTTTCTGCTGCCCACTAGCCAGATTGCTGCAAGTGATTGTGAATGGTTGTATTCCCCAAACAAGATGCTGAGAGTCCTTACGTGGTGCAGTGATTAGACTGCTTCTGTTTTAGCCAAAATGATTCAAAACGTTAAGACAAAAGGTTTGGTGTTCTATTTCTGGAAAAACAATAAACAAACAATCAAAACATTGAAAGCAACGAAGTTGTACTCTGACACAGATGGGGTTGCCATGAGTAGTGACTCACCACCAGGTGGCTTTAAATTTGCTAGGAAATACATTTGAGGTAATTAGTTTATTGTGCCAACCTGGCTGATAAACACATGTGGGGTTAACTGAAGGACAGAGGGATAAATGGCTCTGTGAGCCTCACCTTACTAGTTCTCATGTCTCTTTTTGTGATGGTAGGATGAGGGTGCAGCTGCCTTAGCCAGTTCCCTGCTTCAGCTGGCAAGGCTCACTTCCTGCGAGACATCCCCAAGGACAAACCTCATGGACCTCCCCCAATGCAGCCCTGGGTGCTGGAAGAGCCGTGTGGAGACCCCTGCCAGTGCTAAGATGCTTACACATTCACTGACTTGGCTTTCTTCCTGCAGTCAGCATCATTGCTGTGCTTTGTGAGATGGAGAAGGACTTTGTGGATAGGTATTGGACATATGGGTTAATGTTGGATTTATGGGCTTGGGCAGCACTGGGTTGGGATATTTACTTGATGTGCACTTACGCTTTATATAAAGCTCTCTCTTATACATGAGTTTTCTGTGGATTTGTTTCTCTAAGTACCCAGACTAACACAACACCGAATGTTCACGGAAGCAGCAGTCAGAAGACCACATGACACATTGTGTTGGATAAATCTGCAGCACGAGATCTCTGTAGAGTGTTGAAAAGCAAAGATATTACTTCGAGGACTAATGCGCACCTCACCCAAGCCATAGTATTTGATTGCCTCAGATGCCTGTGAAATTAGACATTAAATAAGGGAGAATGAAAAAAATTCAATGCATTTGAATTATAGTGCTGGAAAAATATTGAATGTTCCATGAATTTGCCAAATGAAAAAACAAATCTGTCTGGTAAGAAGTACAGCCAGACTGCTTCCTAGAGGCAAGCATGGGCAAGACTGTCCCAGATACATTTTGGACATGTGCTCAGAGAAACCAGGCCCTGGAGTAGGACACCAGCCAGGCTTGGTAAAGTGGAGGGAAGTGAAGAGCAGGAAAGCGCTGGGCAAGATGGGTTGACACGGTGGCTGCAGCAACGGGTTCAAATATAGCGATTGTGAGGAAGGCACAGACCTGGTACTGTTTCATATCATTGTACATACGGTTGCTATGAGTCATAATGCTCTTGATAGCATCTAACAACAACAGTATCAGCTTGATAATTTACAAAATTAAGATACTACAAAAATGACATAGTTAATACTATTGAAATCTTGTTAATCAGACACTATATATTCTCTAATTATTGTATTAAGTTTCAAACAACTAAATGAGGTATTTAAGTACGGCTACCCCTACTCAAGGTAGCATCACATTTTACATGAAGAAGAGAAGGTCTAGGAGTTTCCTCCACATCCAGAGTCATTCTTTTACGGAGTGGTGAAGCCAGGATTGAAATGCAGATCTTGTGAATTTAGAGACCACTCACGAAATGATTACTGTGACAAATATTTGTAGAGGTGAGAAGTACTATTCATTACAGACTCTGGTTTGGAAGACTCTGGCTGGTTACTAATAACATAAATACAAGTTTCAAAATTCCCTGGAGTTGCGGAATTTGAAAAACAAACGTTGTGGTCTGGGATCATGCCCATTCCTTACTTGTTGTCCTTAAGGGCCTGGAACTACCTTTCCTTTTAAGGTTGCAGTTTCTTGGACTATGCCACCTGTCTTGGGTTTCAGAAAGGTCCGTAGGACTCGTCTATTGAGCAACAGACGACTCTCCTCAATGACCGACTACCCCAGGCACGCTCCTCCTCTGGCTGCACTCTCAGTTCTTCCCCTCACTCCTTGCAAACTGTCCCCAAGAATGGTGGGAATTCCTATCACATCGGCCACCAGATAGCTTGATGGGCTTTATATAATGCACTTTTCTGAGCAAGTTACCAGAGATGGCATAGTGACATTTGGACATCAAGTTTTCTTCCTGAAGATTCTGTGATAAATATCAGAGACTAAACAAATCACATTCTTTAAAAATTAACAGGATAATAAAGGAGGCTTTTATGAAGCAAGTAGTCACTTATAAGGCACAAACTGGCTTTGGGAATTCGCACAGAGAGAACAAATCTACCAAATGCTCTCATTTACTGACATTTGGTTTCCGCAGATAGCAGCTGACTCTTTATTTTCTCAAACAGAAGCTAGTGAGGACAATGGTATTTCCAAACATTGTTACAAGATTATATGCACCGTGGTTTTACTGTGTGTACCAATTTGGATGTAATATACTGAGGTCTGGGTTGTTGGCTCATGGGGTATGGGATTTTATAGATTAGAATTTTCCAGAAAGATTACTAGAGTTGTAAGATAAAATATCCAGCCTGTTATTTGTCCTGTTATCTATAAATGTGTCTTTCTTCTATAAAACAGGCTATTGCTCATGCTCAGTGTCCAAAGAACCTGACAACCATAAAACATCAAGAAACTATGATCCCAAGTGGCAGAGAGATAACACAGACCAATGAACCACAGAAATGTCTTCCATTTCTGTATGTACTGATGTTACTTCAACAAATATTTTAAAAATATTTTTTCTTTTCTTCTCCTTCCCCTCCCACTTCCTTATATTAAGTAAATTAAGTGATGGCAGCCTACTTGAACTCTTTTGTTTGCCCCATGTATTCCCGATAACAGCTAAGGTTGCCTGACCTTTAGGAATGCTCATAAGATTGGATCAAAGTCCCATTAATGGCCCGAAGCTTAGTGTGAGCAGGGGGCAAATCTGTGTTATCATTTCAATTTAATGTACAAGGAATGCCATAGCAGTCTCGTTGCTATTCTGCACACCTGACAAATCCGCATGAAAAACTTTCTTCCTTACATTCCCCGGGAACCTCACCAACTCATGTTCCCAAGTGATGCCAAGTCCAGACTGATAAGTAAGCTATTAAGAGAAGAGATTGATGGTTGGAGCAGTCAGTCAAGGACCGGAGAGAGCAGCTGAAAGGCCTTGAAGAAAGACTGTGGCCTTCTTTTGAGCTGGTTGAAAATTAAATTTCATTTCTTCTTCTTTTTGGATAGAGGTTGGGAGTTTCTTTGTTTCTTACAACACTTTTAATATTCCTTACAATGACTGCATTTCTTTAGAAAAGAACAAAATGCAGGGATTTTTGGTTGCCAGTCTTTCTACACTTTAACTTTGCATAGTGCTTTATGGTGTTCCAAGTATTTCTTATTATTCTATTTTAAATTCTCACCAAATATAGCAGGGGATTTTCTCCATCATACAACCATATTCTAGGTTTCAATTTTTAAAATTATAAAACTCAATAACACAGAACATTTAAAAAATCTAATTAGCTAAAATAATTTTAAACGTGTTTTCATCAAAGCACCCACTGCATCTTGCAGAGCAGTTCAGTGGCGGGCTGTGGGGAAGCACAACTCATTTCCTTGCACAGTGATGAACGAGTATAACAATTATTTAGAATAATTGGTCGCATATTCATCCAACCTTAAAAAGAATAGCATTTATGAGACTTGAAAATTGATGACCATTTTAGGAAATTTTAGAAAAAGATCCTCCCTATGATCTTATAACACAATCACTTTGCCTTGACAGTAGTTTGGAAGCACCAAGGCTCACCGGTGATGATAGCTGGAGAAGAATCAGGCAACAGTTTCTAGGCGTGCCCAGCCTTTGTAAAGCCACACTTTCACTTTGCCATTGCTCGCTTGAAGAGGTCAAACTGAGCAAAGGCTTTAGTGATTTGCCCATGAGGGATTCAGTTGAGAGTTGGTCTATTTAGAGTAACTGGGGACGAATGATCGGCGCTACTAGAGAAGAGGACTTTTGTACACTGCAAGGGCCTCTGAAGTGATGTGCTCTCCCCATCTGACCTGACTGAGGAAACCAGGGCAACTGTCACCCTAGAAAGTCTAGTTTCTATACGCCCCCTTTCTGTCTGGGTTTCTTGGTTACCATACTGGCTTACTTTTAATATTCTATGAGCGAGTGGTTTTCTCCACAGAACCGTCCTTTTCTCAACGGCCCTTATGATCATGTCTATGTCAGCTAGCACAACGCTGAGCACATTTCCTGTTGGCAAAATAAGCTCTATTCAATACAAACAGTGAAATAAGCAGATTCAGAAATACTTAGTAGCGTAGGCTTGTTGCCTTAGAAATGCAATTTCGTCAACAGCTTATTGAAATCTTACATAGTTCAAGTGTCTGTGATGGGCTAGTCACTGTGAGAGTATTCTGGTGACTTTGTAACCATGGATTTCATTTTCCCACAGTTTTGACAAATGTGCTTCACATTCCATCAAAATTATTATTTTTAAAAGATCAACAAACGCCTCCTCTTTCTCTGATGGGCACCAGATCAAAGTCGACTGTGTAAAAGAACGGAAATATTAATCAGAGCAGAGTCCTTAGCGTGATTCTTATTACTTTGTAGAGTAGAATTGAAACGAGTGAAGGAAAATAAGTTATGTATCCACTACTTTGATAAAAAAAGATGAATTCTTAACAAGTATTGAATCTCCTGGGCTTTGAAGACGATGCTTTTAAACGCTGTGGATCCAGGGTGGCCTGTGAAACCTGGGAGGTGGTTCAGAGTGACCACTCACTAGTTATGGTGGAATTGGTGGAATTCCGAACCTTTCTAAGTCCTAGCATCTTCATTTAAAGAATTGTTTTCCAAACGATTAGTATGGTATTACAAATGCTAAAATAGAAAAAAAAACATATCTGGAAAGTCCTGGTGATGCATATTTAAATGCTTTCCTGCTAACCAAAAGTTGAACTATTGGAACCCACCAGCCATTTAGATAGAAAGAAAAAATCGAATTATCTTTTCCCATAATAAATATAACCCGGAAAACCTTATGATGTGTGCATCGAGTCCATCACAACTCAGAGTAACGCTATGACAGACTAGCACTGTTCCATCTGCGTGTGTGCGTGCGTGTGTGTGTGGAAAGGGTGGGGTGGGGGTGCTTCAAAAGTTCAGGGAAATTTTCATTATATTTTAATCCAAAATTTCCATGTACTTTATGAACCCTGGCCCCTATACACACATACAAAAGTACATTAAAAAGTATTGATGCTAGGCTTCTGGTTCACACGTGCATTGTTTTGGGGTGTGTTTTTTTTTTTTTTCAAAAAAAGCATGTTTATATGTGTCTCTGCAATCAGTGGGTACCTGTAGGCAGATCTAGTAATATATTTGTGTTAATCTAATTAGTGTCTCTCAAAAAAAGTCCAATAAAAAATAGTTGTTGAATGGCATCAAGCATCCTTAGAAAGATATGGTAGATATGCTTTGGTATTTAAATGTAGTAATTCTGATGCACTGACAGAAGAATAAACATCTGTGCTGGAAGAGGTACTACCAGAATGTTCCTGAGAAGCAAAGATGGCAAACTTGATGTCGTATCTTTGGACCTGTCACCAGGAGGAACCAGTTCTGGAGAAGGTCCTCAGAGTTGGTAAAATGTTCATAAGAGGGATTGACATAGTGGCTGAAATAATGAGCTTAAAAGAAAACTGTGAGAATTGTGCAGGGCTGGGAAATGTTTTTTTAAAAAATATTTTATAAAGGGTCGCTATGAGTTGGACCCAATTCAATGGTAATTAACAATAATCTTGATATATTTTCTCAAAGGGCATAAGATAATCATGAAGACTTACTAGGGGGAAAATTAAAAAAAAATTGAAAGTTGAATTGGTGAGAAAAATGGCCAGGAGAGTTGCACCAAGTTTTTGTTTTGTTTTATCATTTTATTGGGGCTCATACAACTCTTATCACAATCCACACATACATCAATTGTGTAAAGCATGCTTATACATTCGTTGCCCTCATCATTTTCAAAATTCTCGCTTTCCGCTTGGGTTCCTGGAATCAGCTTCTCATTTTCCTTTCCACCCCACACCCTCCTCCCTCATGAACCCTTGATAATTTATAAATTATTATTTTATCATATCTTACACTGCCAGGCGTCTCCCTTCACCCACTTTTCTGTTGCCCATTCCCCAGGGAGGTTATATGTAGATCCTTTAATCAGTTCCCCCAGTCTATCCCCACTTCCCTCCCATGATCACAATTTTGCACCCTCTCATTCTTTAAGAGTAGCAAGGGTTGCCTTACAAATATTTTGTTAGGACGCCTTAACCCATCCACCCTACAACCCCGAGTTCACCTCTTCAGATTTCTTTCTGTTCCTAAAACTCAAAGAACATTTAAGAGAAACACAATTTGAGTCCATCAAAAATGAGTCCGGCCGCTATTTGGATGTGGTGTCAATTGAAGAGAGCAGACTTCTGCCAGGACCTTGAGGGTGATGGAAGCACCCCCTGCTGAAGTGTATAGACCCAGATATTGGACATAACAAGTGATAATGCCTGCATATTTAAAGGGTTTATTTAATAAGGTTTTCCATTATTTTGTATTAATACTTTAAAAATTTACATTCACATAATCATGTATGATACTGACCTTTGAACAATATGAATTTGAATTGTATAATTCAAGTTAGATGCTGTTTTGTGGTAAAATGCCTGTTCCTTAATCATCCTGATATGGGCAGCTCATCTCTCCTATAAATTGTATGTCATAGTAAAAAGTCAACACTCGTGATTCACTAGTATTTCCATTGTGTTTAGTACAATACTGTAAATGTTGAATGGCATTATGAGACCCTTTCCAAGTGCCACAAATGCTGCTGCAGGTGGCCCCCCGAAACAGAAGAAAGTCATGACATTACAAGAGGTTGAATTGTTTGATGGGTACAGCAGATTGCAGTTGGCATGTGTGGTTGACTGCTGTTTCCAGATAAATAAATCCATTATAAGACCACTGTAAAAAAAAAAAAAGTATCCTCATGAGCCATCCCTGCAGCTCTGATGGCAGTCAGGAAACCTGGCACTTCTTGGAAAATAGCTTTTTATCTTGCCTTAGTTGGGGAGCAATCACTGGATTTGAGACCGGGGAAGGAGTAAGTATTAGAGCTGATTGTGATGATACAACGATTGTAGAAGTGGTTTAACTCTGGAAGTGTATGATATGTAAATATTATATCAAGAAAACTACAAGGAAAAGAAAACAACCTTGGCCTGCGGTTACCAGGAGAAACCCAAGCTTAGAGGGCATTGAGTTCACGGGAATGGTGGTGGAGAAGTTTGGAGAGGGGTAACAATAATGGTTGTACGACACGAAGAGTCGGATCAATGGCTCTGAATTATACATGTAGAAGTTGTTGAAGTTGGATGTTTTGTTGTGTATATTTTTGCCATAATTGAAAAAATACATGAGTAACAATGAGTACAGAGAAAAAGAAAATGCTCAAAAATTGATTGTGGTAAAGGTTGAACAACTCTTCTTGATATGGTTCAACTATTGAATTGTATGATATGTGGATGAAGTGCCAATAAAACGGTTTTAAAAAATAATGATGGCAGCATATGTACAAATAATGCTTGATACAATTGTATGGATTGTTATAAGGGCTGTAAGAGTCCCCAATAAAATGATCTTTTAATAAAAATACCTGCTTTAACATATACCATATAAGATATATGTTAATTAATATTTAATTGGGAAAAATAAAAAGGGATATGACAGTTTTTGACTGTTCAGGGGTTCGGCACCCTTAATTCCCACATTGTTCACAGGTCAGCTATCTAACTATTTATCTATGTCTCCAATTGTGTAAATTGCATTCTTGATTGAGACTGGAGTCTCTTAAGTACCTTCATAGATACCTTGGTTCCCTGGAGTAAAGTTGAGTTTACAGTTCTGATGGGGGTTACTTTTCTTCATCAGTTATTCAACATGCATATTCCTAATTTCATTGACATATTCATAACTATAATTTTATTGAGGGAAGGACCTAAGTCATCATTATTTCTATAATTCTGGGCTCTAGTATAGTGCTAGCAACACTATAGAGATGAATTTTTATACCGACTGGAATTGATATGACATTGAATTAAAAATTACTTCAAGTAGCAGAATCAAAAGGTTCAACTAGTTCACAGAAACATTATGTTTTGTGAAATCAAATTAATTTTGAATGGAAACTGGAAATAGCCCATGAGGAAGACTATCTATGTTGCTCTTCAGACATATTCAGTTGTCTGTTAGCATCTTTATAGCATTTGTGAACGGAACAAAGCCTTCGTTCTGCTGGTTACGGTGGAAAGTAAAGTCTGGGGAGTTTCATCGCTTCACAGTGCTCTGTGTGCCTGACTTGAACACTCCTCATATTGATAGTAAATGTAGAAACAATACAAATGGAGCAGAATTGACAAGGGTCTAAAAGAACTGGAGGTACCGAACAACAATCTGTGGTGTTTCGCTCCCTTTTTCAATATTTCCTGTGGAAATTTTTCATAGTTGACTGAAAGTCTTTGTTATTTGAGGTACACTGCATTGGTTTCACTAGATAGATTTAAGGTTTATCAAAATAGAATTGTGGCTGACCTTACACAATTTCATATATTTAATTTGGCAGTTTCATTAAATTAATTAAGGTAATTTATAATCTGTATTTCTTATTCCAAAATGCATATTTATATTTATATGTAACAATCATGAATTGATTAGTGTTTCACTCTATCAGGTAGATATGACCTTCAACTTGCTGACCCAGCTTTTGCTTTTCCAGTGTTACTTTATGAATAATTTAAATTTGGCCCATGGGCATTTTACAATACACAATGACATGGATATCTTGATAAGCTGCTAATTAACAATTTTATCAGCATCCTCTCTTCAATACAGAGCAGATATCATGCCTCAGGAACTTTGTGTTTTAACTAATATAGTGCCATTTTCTTTGGATTCTTCTTTCATTATTGAATATTTTTCCCAGAGAATCTTTCTATATTTCAACTTGAGGCTTGAATTTATCACACACAAGTAAAATTTTTGCTCAAGATCATCCAACAATGGTTGCACCAATGCCTTCACAATGAGTTGCCAGAGGTTGAGGCTGGTTTCAGAGGGGGACATGCAACAAGATTTGTCATTGCTGATTTCAGATAAATCTTGGATGAAAGCAGAGAACTCAAGAAAGATGTTTCACTCACCCACTGCTATTGAGTTGATCCCATTTCATAGTAACTCTGTGGTTACTATGAATAGAGCAGGGTAGACTTTCTTGAGTTTCTGAGACTCAACTGGTCTTTCTCCAGAAAAGTCCCTGTGGTTTCCAATTCTCAACTTTTGGATCACTGCCCAATGTGTAACCACTACATCACTAGAGCTCCTTGTGTTTTATTGACTATTCCAAGGCATTTGACTCGGTGAATCATACATAACACACTATGGATAAGCTTGAGAAGACTGGGAATTCCAGAACACTCATTGTGGCCATGCAAACCTGTACGTGGGTGAAGAGGCAGTTGTATGAACAGGACAAGGTCATGCTTACTTCATGGTTTAAGATTAGGAAAGGTGTGTGTCAGTGTTGTATCCTCTAACCATACTTATTCAATCAGTATGCTGAGTAAATAATCAGAGGAGCTGGATTATATGAATAAAAATGCAGCCTTAAGTTTGGAGGGAAATTAATTTACCTGAAATATGAAGATGACACAATCTTGCTCACTGAATGTGAGGAGGACTTGAATCCCTTGCTGATGACGATCAAGGATTGCAGCCTTCAATGTGGATCACAACTCAATGTAAAGAAGACCCAAATCCTCACAACTAGGTTAATGGGTAACATCACGATAAATAGAGAAAAGAAAGAAGTTGTTAGGGATTTTTTTCTTGCTTGGATCTGCAATCAATGCTCATGGAAGTAGGCATCATGACAGCAAAGGATATTTTGCATTGGGTAAATAAATTGTACAACACTTCTATAAAGTATTGAAAAGCAATGGTTTTACTTTTAGGACTAGCATGTGCCTGACCGAGACCATGGTGTTTTCAATGGCCTCATATGGATATGAAAGTTGGGTATTGAAAAAGGAAGACTGAAGATGAGTCCATGTATTTGAATGGTGGTGCTGGAGGAGAATATTGAAAGTACCATGGATGGCTCCCAGAACAAACTGATCTGTCTTGGAAGAAGTACAGCCAGAACAATCCTTACAGGGAAGGATGGCAAGGCTCTCTCTAACACTTTTGGACATGTTATGAGGAGAGACCAGTGTCTGAATAAAGATATCATGCTTGGTAAAGTGAAGGAGAAGAGATAAAGAGCCAGACCCTCAACAAGATGAATTGAGCCGGTGACTTTAACAATGGGCTCAAACATGCAAACAATTGTTAGGATGATGTGGGATGTGGTGGTGCTATGTACTGCTGTCCTTAAGATTGCTATGATGGGGACCAATAGGATGGTGCCTGAAAACAACAACAACAGCAATAACAGCAACAACAAAGATGGTTATATTTGCTTTCAGGTGAAGAAATAAAAAGAGTGTGGTGGATAGGAAATATTCCATGTCTAACCCAGTCCAAGGCATAGGTAACTTTATTTGTGAAAATCTTTATCCTAATTAGAGCACTGAGCGAATAATTGTAGGAAATTGGATGACTGCAGCATAAAGAGGGAATGGCAAGTCACGCAATAACATGCTCTACTCGTATGTAGATAAGGACCACATCACATTTACCATTATCCGTCCTTGGGATAATAAAAAGTTTTTGAATGGGTTTTGAGAAAGAAGATGGAAAAATCATTGTAATTTATATTCTAAGATCTTTGTGTTTATTTAAGATAAATAAATCTAAGAGACCAATTTAGCAGATATGGCATAGATAAGAAATGGTGATGGGGCTTGCATATCATGATAGTAAACAGAAATTGATTGCAGACAGAGAAGTGTCAAGCTTTGTGAGTTTGATGGCATGGGATGAGCTACAGTTAGGTGTTGAAAAATTCCTTTGGGTATGTGGTTCCTCAGAGGAGCACTAGTGATGTCATTGGTTAGGTTTTGGGCTGCTAACAGAATATGATTTGTTAAGTTTGCTGTCTTTTTTTATTTATTTAAGATAATAAATGAACATTGAATTGTATTCAATACTGTGTCAGTGTCTTTAATATTGGTGTGTGATTTTTAACATTTTCAAGGGTTCCTTTGCAGCACTTTTTCCCAATGTGCTACACTCGGTGTCTTCAATGACGCTGCCTTGGGTGTTGATTGTGGATCCAAATAAAATAATAACTTCAATATATGTCCCCATTTAATCTGATAGTGTCTATTGAGTCTCTTCCCACAAATACAATTGTGAGGATTTTGGTTTTCTTTACATTGAGGCGTAATCCAGGCTGAATGTTGTATTCTTTGATCTTCACAAGGACCCTGTTGATGTACTGCTGCAATGATTTTTAATTATTTTCAGCAAAATTTAACTTGCATGTTATATTATTGAGATTTCCTGATAATTCCCAGATTCTGTTGGATCACCTTTCTTTGACTGGTGCTAGGATATGAATCTCTTCCAGTCAGTTGTCCAGGTAGTGACTTTCAAATTTCTTTTCATAGACAGGTGAGCAACACTAGCACTGTATCTGATTTAAAAAACAAAAACCATGTCAAATGTTATTTCATAAGTTCCTGTAGCCTCGTTTTTCACCAGTACCTTCAGTGCCCTTTGAACTTCTTCCTTCAATGCACGAGTTCTTCACTGTGTTCTCTCGCTCTTGAAATGTTTAATGTTGATCAATTACTTTTCAAATAAAATAACATCGCATATTTCATGCAGCTTCATTTGTTGCTTCCTGCACAGTCCAATACTTTCCCCATAGAATTCTTCAGCATTGCGAATAGAAGATTGACTCTTCCGCAGTTCTTTCAGTCTGAGAAATGCTGGGCTTATTCTTCCCTTTCTGTCTCCTACCTCCATGTCTTTGCAAATTTCATTATAATACTTTGTCATCTTGAGTTGCCCTTTGACATTTACTGTTAATCAATGTGACATCATAATTTCTTGCATTTGTTCTAACTCAGTGGTTCTCAAACTTCCTAACGCCGTGACCCTTTGATACAGTTCCTCATGTTGTGGTGACCCCCAACCATAAAAATTATTTTTGCTGCTACTTCATAACTATAATTTTGCTACTGTTATGAATCAGGTGACCCTGGTGAAAGGGTCAACTGACGCCCCCCAAAGGGGTCGCAGCCCACAGGCTGAGAACCACTGCTCTAGCCGCTCTTTTGTTTGTTCCAGCAAATTCCAGAGTCTCTTCTAACATGCACTATGGTCTTTACATTATTTCTTGTCTGTTTAACACCATTGTGATATCATCTTCAGCTTCCACCTGAACCTTTGTACGATTACCAATCGCCTATTGCATAATTAGCCCCGGGCTTGTTCTTACTGAAAATACTGAGCTGCTCCATAGTCTTTTACAGATGTGATCAATCTGATTTTGTTTTGTTTTTTTAATCTAGGGAAGTCCATACATTTTTAAAAGTTAGAATCAAGACTAGAATAAAATCAAAAACTTCTGGTTAAATCTTTTAAAAATTATGTGAAGGCAATGTGGCCTTTTCCCTTGCCGTTAGTGAAAACAGAGGTTTCTGGGTTGGGTCAAGGGACTGCTTTATATTCAACTCTCTATGCATTCCCATCGCTGTACAGTTTCACTGTGGGTGTTTGGGTCATGAGTGTCACTTACAGGACATCACTTGGGTTTGTTCCCCTTCCAGTTTGCAGCACTAACTTCTAGTTAGATGGTATCATTCGAGGTAAGCATGTACATTGAAGTGATCTTGGAAGCTGAGTGATTATGCAATTCAATGAAAGCCCCAGTTCTTTTGGCAGGGCAATAATTAGATAAACATGCAGAAATAAACATATATACTATGTATACATATATAATGCTATTCAGCTTGCTGCTTCATTTAAGTAATATAGTTTTGGAAGAAATTACAACTGCATATTTTACAAAAATACTTCATTTGAACTCACTAGCTTCATAATTCCAAAGGACTCGCCTTTCACAATTTATCTACAGTGATAAACTCTGACATTGTTAAAGTAAGAGTGTAGCAGAATGTATAAATGAGAAAAGAAAAATAATAAAAGAAATTCAAGAAGCCCTTAGGACTTATGGAATTTAGATTCAAGGTTTTTATATTGTTGGTATCTTGGCTTACTTTTTTCTCATTTTCTTGTCCCCAAGCTCCCAAGAACCATAACAATGCATTTTTATGAAGCTAGTGATATATTTACATTCATTATAGTACTATAGACGATATTTCATTATTTTTAGTTCTGCATTGAGAAAGAAGAGCTTTTGTATCTCATTACTTTGACGTGCAATAATTTTATTCGAGTTTCCTTCTTTCTAATACATTTGATGCTTAACCCTTTCAAGAGAGCCCCAATGCTACTAATATTGCTCATTTCAGTACTGAGCCCTCCTGGGCAGAGTAGTTGGCCAGGATCGGACTGCTGACCTAAAGTAGGCCGATTCAAGATTCCTCTTGGAAACTTTTTTAAATGGAGCTGGCAGGAAATGTGCTTGCTCTGTGGTCCCCTTGGATTTGGCTTTCCCTCAGGACAGAATTTCCTCTGCATCCAAGAGCGACCTGCTTTTCGCTTTTACCAATCGTACCACTAGACCTCACCGTGAATCCATCCTGCTCTTTGTTTGCCACGTCTAAAAAATGTTCCTTCCTTAATCATAAAACCTCCTGGCTTTGAAGATCACATTGTCATGTTACTGACCCTCTACATTGTGTGTACTGACCTTCAGCTCACTTCCATTTTTGACCATTTTTCTTACTGCCCTCATCCCTGCAAGACTTTAGTTTCTGATTTACTGACCATTTTCTAATAGGATGCATTTATAATTCTTACTGACCTTTGGTATTCACAGAGGTCATCCACATAAAATAGGCCAAGTGACCTCTAGCCCCTCAGCCCTATCACTATGGGACCATGTCATTAATGATAAGTACAAAGTCTTCAGAATCTTAATTTTAAACATCCACCCTATCCCTCCTCTACCTTTTATTGTCCAGGAACATTCCCTCTGAAACCCATTTCTGACCCAGCAGGACGTGTGCTTCTTCGATGGATGGACCTGCTCATGGTCTCTGTCTTCTACTTATTCTGACTTTCTTCAATACTCAGCTGAAATTACATGGTCAGTTTTTAAATATTCATTATCTTACCCATATTTCCAACACTACCTTTCCATTTTTTATCTTTTCCTAGCAAAACCAACATATATTAAATCTGTCCTTCCATCTACCCCATCCAACCACTGATGCGGGTGCCTAAGTTCTGCCTGTATCCCCAAAGCCAGAAAGGAACATATTAAAACACAAAATTATGTTAACTGAATTAATTAAAATATATTTACTACTGTGTTATCCACTGGTTGACAACACACCTAGGGGATTACATGGCTTCCTCTTGTCCATTCATTGTTGTCTTCTCAAACCTGCAATTTTTCTGTATCATGCTTATTTTCATCTATTAGTTTGCTTTCTTTAACTCTGAGAACGTACAGTATTCTCAGTCACTCGAACCTAACTAATGCTTGGAGCCATGAGGAGTTTGCCTATCCGTTAGAGACGCGTCCAGCCACACGCAGCCTTGGTAATCTGATACCCAGCTGATCTGCAGTCCAGTGATTAAGAACATGATTACTGTTTAAAACCAGTGAGTATGGGGATGTCTTGTCACACTGCATTATTGTGGTAAGAGGAGTGAGACCTGGCTCCCAATGTTTCTCGTTAGCCAGATCTTCCTTCCATATTTTTAAAGAATAGCATGAAATTTGTAGCTGGTCTTTTTCTATCCTTGAAAGTTGTCTTAAGCCATAAACTGTTACACATCTACACAACATAATACTCTCCTCCTGGAAAAAATTCTATCTATGATATAAAATAAATCTTCAGAATAGCTTGTACAAAGAGAGGAAGGTAAAGAACAGTCCATGTAGAAGACACAGACAATGCCTTTTGCTAAGTGTTGAAAAATATATATATTAATAGTTGTGGATATAAAAGAAACATTGAAGGATTCCTCCCAAGATGCTCACAGACATGGGTCTCTCTCAGATAACATATTTATGGCATTTTTCATTTTTAAAACATGTAAATTCACTATGTTAAAAAGAAAAATTAAAATTTAAAGTTTGTATACCTTATAGGATTACAATAAAATGCAAGGCACAAAAACAAAATGGAGAGCCGTCTCCCATCTCATTTATACTGAAGCAGATGAAGATTATAAAGTCGGAGCATCTTTCTACTTTTATCTTCCAATTATTATCTTTAGTTAGATGAGAATGCGTGTACAAAAAAGAGGGCTTCTCTTTGAGCCAGGGAATGTGTATGATAAAATGAATGTTTTTAGAAGAGTCCCTTCTGCATGCACTCGGAACTAGAACTTTTTTTCATCTCTGGCCACGTTTGGAAGCTATGTAACCATAATCAGAGGCTGTCGGTGCCAGAGTGTCTGCCTAGGGAGTCCTCTCCCAACAGAGCAGCAGAAGCTGGTGTGCTCGACCTGTTTGTGTTTTCTTGTTTTGTTCTGACTCCTGCTGTTTTTGGAAGAGGAGACATTAATGTAGTGAAACCCATCTTATGTGATAACAAATATTTTCACCCACTGTGATAAATAGATATAAAATCATCCCTAAAATATGCTCATGAGAATATCCAATAATAGAATAGAAAGCCAGCCCTAGAAAAAGCAAGAGCAATACATATCTGGAGTCATAATGATATACAATTTCCTCACCCGAAGTTTTTCTCCACAGGTTTTTTTTTCACGTGCTTTTACCTCACATTCATTATGGTGAATAATTTATCCCAAATACATGTGTATAATACATATATCCCAAAGTAAGTACATGGAACTCATCCTACGTGCATTCAAAAATAGAATAGGTATTGTCACTACCATTTCCACTTAGTATTTAGTTAATTGACTGTGACTATCGTTATATTATTATTATTAAATTAGTAGACTAATTGCGCTTTGGAGTATATTATTCTCTACTTTCAGTGGTCAAATTCTTTCCTTCCATGCAGAAAATACTGGCAAAATCTCTGTCCGTGCACCACAAGCACGCCTGCTACCCGTCTCTCGGTGGAGGTTTGAATGTTGACATAATGCTGAAGAGCCTTCAGAGAAGTTTCAACACTAAAGTGCGCTAGGAAGAGAGAGCTCTCAATATGCAAATCAGCCTGCAAAAACCTTACAGGTCTCAGTATTTTGTGCCATTACCAATCATGGGAAGGGTGCAGACCCAGGCAGCTTGTCATTCCATTTTTCCCTGGATCACCATGAGTTTGGGTTTGATTCAATGGTAGATAACAATGGCATCCTCTGTGTAATTTGCTCCAAGTTCATTAATGAAAAGAATTGAGTCTAAGTAGAGGGAAATGTGAAAAAAATTGTCACATGAGTTTCATATCTAGAAAAAAATGACAAAAGAAATGATTAGAAATTAGTTCTAGTCTATATGTAAAGGATATATTAGTAAGAAGAATATGACATATATTGTAGAAATGATAGCAAGTTACAGGAATAAAGGCTGATAATCCCAATGAATATCTTTTCCTGAGTATTTAGAAACATTTTCACCACTTTAGTCCCTAGTTTGAAATCTTTCCATATATTGGTCCTCTCTCAAATGAATAAAAATCTGAAATAATCTGATAGGAATGTAAAACACAAATTGGAGATTCTTCTATGTTTGCAGAAAATGTCCATGCTTATTCATTCAATTCTATGAAGCTGTCATCTTAAATTTGAAAGATGTCTGCTGGCACACTTGGCTAAGGCGTAGGGAGTTAACAGGAAAGTCGCTGGTTTGAATCCACCAGGAACACTGCGGGAGGAACACAAGGTAGTGCTGGTGTAGAAAAGTATGATGGCCTTATAACCCTGAAGAGTTTCCGTCTGTCCTAGAGCGTCGCTGAATCGGAATTGATTAGAGAATAATAAGAGAGAAGAAAGAGAAAGACTAAACGCATTCTTAAGTTATAGCCCTGCCAATGGCCTTTTAATTCCAACCATGATAGCTGGTTTATTCATGACTACAATTGGGTACAAACTTTACATTTTCAGTAAATGGTTATTTATGGATAATTCCTGCAGAGAAAAATATCTCATGAAGTATTTTCTTGTATAGTAAGAGTTACATAATTTCACAGAGACCTTGAATCACAGGGACGTAGGGTGCATGAACATTAGGCATATTTTGTTAAACAAGAGGACCATTTCCTATTTCAACTTCAAAAATGTCCAGGCCTTTATGCAGCAAACATGTTCTGAACTCTTGTGTTAATGATCATCTGAGACAGGGTCCTTTGGTACAAGATTAATATATAGAACAATTTCAGAACTTAGGACAAAAATGAAAAAAATAAGATTCAAGATACTCAACAGATGGCAGCAGAATAATGAAAAAAATTCTAGATATGCTTGCCCTCAACCTTCCTTTGGTGGCACCCGATAACACAGGTAAGCACGTGGACTCTAGTTACCATACAAGCCCTCAGCTCTGTAGGGGTTAGTGGCAACCAAACAGCTTTGGAGGGAACGTAGTTGGGAGAACAGGGAATGACATTTGACATCAAACCTAACATGGGGAAAGTGATTTGTTCCTGCAGAAAACTGGTCACATCACCAGGTGCACAGTGCGCGTCCAGAAGCCCTGGGAGGGGTCTCTTAGGAGGTCTGAGGGATTGAGGCAGAAAATGAGGACCGGATCTAGGCTGTGGAGGACCTGGTTCATTTTTATCCTGCGAGGTTTATTTCATTCTTGGAAAATCAGGAGAGTGAAAGGGACGGTAGAAAGGAAGGAATGGCGTCACAGAAGAGGAAGAACACAGTTTGAAACCACTTATGATAATAGATATATTCCCTCAGATTTCATTGTACTTGGATCTCTAATCAGTGTTCTTGGGAGGCACAATCAGGAAATCAAATGTCATTTTGATTTGGGTGAATATGTTGTAAAACATCTCTTTAAAATGCTCGCAAACCAAGATTTCACTTGGAAGACCTTGGCATAGCTTAGAACACTTGACCCAAAACTTGGCCATTGCTATTGCTGAGCAGGTAAGAGCTGTACAGAAAGACCAAGGACTAATTCATGCCTTTGAAGTACAGTGTTGGAAACGAATATTAAAAGTACTATGGGCAGACGGGGAAAAAAGAAGAAGAAGTGTTTCTTGGAGAAAGTATAGTCAGAGTACTCCTTAGAAGAGAAGAGAGCGGGACTTAATTGCAACGGCTTTAGACCTATTCTCTGGAGAATGACTTCATGCTCAGTAGCGATGAGGCGCAGAGAAAAAGACGAAGGGTCTCAGTGAGATGGATTGACACACTGACTGCAGCGGTGGCTTCAAGCCCAGCCATGATCACGAGGAGGGCTGAGGACCAGACAGTGTTTTTGGTGGTGGTGTTTTGGGTTTCTCATAAGGCTGTTATGAGTCAGGAATAATAGCTCATAAGTAGGCTATTTTCTAAGCTATCTACACGTGCTATTTCATTTAATCCTTGCTACAGCCCTGTTTGGTAGAAACTCCTACCCCCACTGTGCATTTAAAGATGAGAAAACTGACGCTTAGGGACGTTAAGTCACTTGCCTGCAAAACAGACACATGGTGAAATGAGATGTGTCTTATTTCAAATTTAGATATGTCTGACTCTAAAGTATATGGATATAATCACCACTCGATGCCTTACAGCAAATTTTAAAATAAAATATTACTGGGAGCATAAGAAACACCTGTAGAAGAAAGGCGAAAACAAAGCACAATTAAAAGCAAAAAGGAGGTGTTCGGTGCTCTAGTCCTTCTCGTTGGGCGTCCTGTTCTTCCGTGCAGAGGCGCACCCACAGCCCTGCCACACGGTGACAAGTAATGGGAACACTGGCTCACAGAGGCGGGCTGCTTCCCGTGCATGTCTAAGACAGATGTGATTAACTAGAACACTTGTTGTCATGCTAACATAATAAAATGAGCATATCGTAGTCATTAGACATTGTAGTGACCTTTGCTACACGTACACTGACCTGAATTGCAAGGCGCCCTAAACCCCTGAACAAGAAACAGAATGCCGTACGTACAAATGGTCTTTAGGTCACTCGGAATTTATAATGTTTTGGGGGGAAATTGCGTGGCATGCTTGCTATTTTATGTGCACTATTATTTGAATATCCAGATTATTAGTTCTCTCTCCTCTGGCCTGTGAAATTGATCGTGTGAGTTTTCTTTCCAATCCACTTCAAGAGGCATTCTAATTTCCATTTAAAAGATATGGTCAGTGAAGTAACAGCCCTCGGAGACTCTCTAGCACACTGATACTGCTCGGCATGATAGTGGGCACCTTGTGTTTGCTAAGCTCTTGGTGAAGGGTGAGAGAGGGAGCCCAGGATGGTGGCAGTCTCTCAGCCATAACATGTTGAGCTGTTTTCCTTCAGTTGAACTGCCATTTCAATCATTAAAAAGCAAGGCATCTAGTAAATGTTAAGCGCGGGGATTTATTTATTTATTTGTCTGTTTATCTGGCAGCTGACAAATCTAGAAAGATTAAATGTGCAGTATTGGAGCTTGAAAGGTTCTTTCATCTATCATCACACGGGCGTCTTTTAGTGGCTGGTAGTCTCAATCCAGATTTAATTAAACTCTTTTCCTTTTTTCCAATGAGAGCTGGGAACCCACAAGCAAATGCCTGCACTACTTCTGTGGCTGCCAGAACTGGATTGTTTGCCTTGCATCCCGCCAAGTCTGTCTCAACAACAACAACAATGTAATGTATTCCTTATCTGTCTGTCTCCTCCAATTTATTTTATTTGAGAAGACTTTGGGATTCGAGTTGCTTGGATACTTTTGAAGATTCGGTGCTCCATTTGTGAGCTTTCTTATTTCAAGCTTGCAAAATTCTGACACTAATCTAAATGTAAATGAATAAAGTTTTGACCAAATCACCATATTTGGTTTTTTAAAGAATACTTGCCCAATAGCAGTGAATGACAACGTTGCCGACATCCACAGAGATCTGAAATGTTCATGAGGATCTGAAAGGAACGAAGCATGTAGAAGGGATTTCTCTCAACCCAATCCTAGTAAACAGAAATATATCATGGTCTGAATGAGATGGCGTAGTAGCACATGTGTTTAAGTCCTGAACGATACCTCTCAGACTAGCAGTCCAAACCCAACCAGAGACACCTCGGAACAAAGGCCTGGAAATCTGCTTCTCAGAGATCACCACCTGGAAAACTGTTCTGCACATGTGGGGCCACACGGAGTTAAAGCAGACTGCATGGCAACTAGTTTGAATTTGGTTTTTATTTGATGTGATGTTTTTCATTAGAGATGTGATTGTGTATGTTAATTAGGACATAGTAGCTTTTATAATCAGGAAATCACAGATTTTCTACATAGTACTGTTTTCTTAGGAGCTCAAAGAATTTGATATGAGTTAATATGTCAGATCAACTTATGAAAGCAAGTATTACATGGTGGCCACAATATGCCTTGCTGTGAAAGATGATTTATGATTGACAATTAACTTTTTGGTAAAGAATAATTATAGGTTATTTTACCTATCAATTTTATTCCATATTTTGATGAAAATTAATTGTTATATAAATGCATATCCATAGCTGCCTTTCTACTACACCTTTGAATGTCTCTAGACTGGTTCATACCATCAGTCAATCACAGTACTGCAATTCTATTAATTATTATTAAATAAAATTAGCCTGCTTACTTATAATAAAATAGGATTGTAAACTTTAGAAAATTATATAGTTTACAAAAGGTATAACATTGTATAATTTTAATTTACAATATACAATTATAATTGTATAATTTAGAAAATATTGGATAAAAAGTGACATTTACTAAATTAGAGAAGACAAAAAATCGTGATATTTTGAATTATTACTGTATGGCATGTATATGAAGAAATTAAGTTGATCAAATTTTGTGATCCTCATGGGGTAAAAATTATGCTACAGGACAAATATTTTGTCAATACAGAAAAGCTGTTTTAAGTATAGCTTGTGTTTGTCTGTGATAATGTGACAAATATGTAGCTGGTAAGAAAGCTCTAATGAAATCAGATGAATAATTCCTTTCAGCCAAGTCAGCCTAGAGTTCACCTTAAAGTCATAGCATAGAGCAAATTATATAAATAAATTAAATTTAAAGCAAAAGAAGTTTTTTTTCTTTTTGCTTGAGTTACCCTAATAAATAAAAGATCTATTCATTGCATGTTAGAATTATGAAAAAAATAATAAAAATCCAAATTCATTATTTACAAACATTTTTATATTTCAGTAATTATGGTATATACCTTTTGTCTAGTAATTAAATACAATTTTGTCTTGGTTTAACAAACATTAAGTAGTGATCCTCAAACATTAAACAGACATGTTCTCACAGGTGAGCTAGACATGTTCAGTGAGTTTGCAGTATCCAGGCTAATGCTTGGATTCTCTAGAGACCCTGCTCCCAGGACAGGAGCTAATGATTCCAAAGACAAATCAGAAAAGTGTAGACAACACAATGCCAGTCATGGTTTATTTTGAGGCATTTTAAAAACCTGGCTTAACCATAAATGATGATGTCCAGCCAGCAGGGAACATTTGACCTAAGCAAACAGGGTATTTCATGGGAGTTTAGTGACTAGTCCATTTACCTAAGTGTAGTACTGTTATGGGAACCAAACAAGTGATGATGAAATAACCTGGGGCTACTGACAGTCAATGGCTCTATCAACTCCTTGAAGGGGCAGAGCCTAGTAATGGTAATTACAGGTGAGGGATGCTGAAAACAGCTGTGGCTATGGGTAGAGCAATCTAGTCACTTCCCACTTCCTGTCCACTATGCAATAAGAAGGGAGGCAGCACTAAATATCACAATCTCATTCTTCTAGCATCTTCTGATAACCAGCCCTAACCATCCATTGGTTGAGCCCAATCAGAACCACAGAGCAAGAGGCACCACTCATGGAAGTCCCTGTAGTTCAGCTTCCTAAGCACAAAATAAAGTGGACAAAAGGTAGAACGTGAATTGGAATGATAGACAAACAGATAATACCTAGTAGTGCTGTGCTAAGCTAGACTGTAGACCTGGGCAAAAGAAATAATCAGTAATAATAATCCTTCTTTGATTTTTCTCTTCATTGCTTAAATTTGAATTTGATTTAATCTTAACAATGTTGCATTAAAATGTGATTTATCTTGATGACTAGGCTCTTTGGCATCCGCATAAATTTTGCACCTGAGCTAAATGCCTTACTCACCTCATTTAGTTGGTCCAGGTAATTACAATCAACATACTACATTTTGCTATTTGATGCTTGCCCAGAATGTCATTATGTTCTTTGTTATGGTTGCTTCTTTCATGAATCCATTGTAAATGATTCGGGGGGAGGGGGGATTGCCTAAACCTGGTATATTCTATGCCAGGTATAATATATATATATAGAAGAGTCCTCCTTTGAAACTGGCAAGTCGATGTAGAAACTTCCTCTCTCAGAAAGCTGCTAGATTTTCATTCTGTGTATGATCTGGGTTCTAGAGACAAGTGATACTTGCATGGAATCTACAGGAATTACCAGGAGCAGTTTATTCTACTGGTTGCCCAATAGACCTATTCCTTTAAGTTTTTGGTTAATGTCTGATTCCCTCTCTCCTATCTTCTGAAGCATAATGTTCATAAAAGTGAGGCTCACTCACTGCCATCAAGTCAATGCTGACTCATAAGTCCCTTATTGGACGTAGTAGAACTGCCCCTGCGAATTTCTCTGACTAACTCTTTACGGGAGTAGTAAGCTCTGTCGATGGTGGTTTAGGTTCCTTTCTTCACCCTAGCCATGGCATCTTTCAAGCACTATAACCCTTGCTCACTCTCACTGCCATCCAGTGGAAGTCAACTAATAGCAACCAATTAAGACCGAGAGCTGCTCTTGGGGCTCTGAGACTGTGACTCATTATGGGAGTAGAAAGATGGAGCATTCTCCTGGAGTAGTTTCAAACCACTGATCTGGAAGTTAGTAGCCCACTGGGAACCACTATATTTCCAAAGTTCCTGTTCAAGCATTAACAGTTGAAATCAATAAATGCATCAGTCTTTAATTATACAGTGTAAGAACAATGGAGTTCAGAGAGTTTGTGCTTTCTAAAATACCTGCAGGGAAATGGGATAATAGTCTCATTGGTCAATCCAAAGAATATTACTTTATGTTTCATGATCATTTAAAATTAGAAAATCCAGCTTGGGAAAAATGGGAGATTCCTCAGAAGTGGCCAGAGGGCCCTCAGAAGGCCACATGTAAATACTGGAAAATTTAATTTCTCTTGTTGTAGTCTCTATTTTTCCTCACAGCTAATTTCCATTTTGTCTGTGCTTAGCAGGTTCTAAAGTAAAGAACCAAACGTTCATATGTTAGAAGTCAGTTTATAAGTGTCTATGAGTCTCCCTGGTGCAGTGGGTATGCATTGCACTGCCATCTGCACAGTTGGCGATTGGAAACCACCAGCAGCTCCATGGGAGAAAGACTGGGCTTTCTACTCCAGTAAACAGTTACCATCTGAGAAAGCCCCCGGGGATGACTATGAGTCAGCATTGACTCCATGGCAGCAGTGATGAAGCTCCTTAAGTAGTGACAAAGTGAGGATTCCCCAGGTGGTCACTAGGAGGCAACACTTACAATTTGACCATTTACAATTCCTGAGTCTCTGGACACTGAGGTTTTGCATGTTGAAACACTTATTGTTTAGAACATCGCATGCTCTGTATGTGGTGGGTATGTTCACAATGGACTACTTAAGGAATTCAGAGATGCTCAAATGTGAAAACTGGACAGTTATACTTCAGAACGTCGTATGTAAGTGTCTCCTGAGGAAAGACCCCTGTGACACTGCAGCTGTGAGCCACATTTGCTTAATGATCCAATTAAGTTGTATTAGCATTTCCCAAATATGACTTTGGTGGATGTTCATTTATGATATGTGATATGGGGAGGGCACAGTGGGCAGAGGTACTTTTGTCAGTTTCTGGGTTAAGCAGATTACTTATTTTAGAACTCTACATAGTTTAAAATGCTGATTTGGAATTTTGCATTACCAAGAACTGTGGTTTTCAACCTGTGGATCATGACCCCTTTCACAAGAGTCGTTCGATTTATAACCATAGCAAAATGACAGTGATGAAGTAGCAACAAAAATCATTTTATGGCTGGGGTGTCAGCACAACAAGAGGAACTGTATGAAAGGGTAGCAGCATTAGGAAGATTGAGAACCACTGACCAAGAGGGACACAGGTATGATCTTCACACAGTGTCAAATGTGTTTGATTGCAATTACAATATCCTTTCCTCCTAACACATGTAATCAGATTATTCTTTCCAAAGAAATATTTTTGGAAAATTCTATCAACTTTTAGGACTGCCTGAACAAAATGCCACACAGTTAGTGACTCAAAACAATGTAAATTGATCAAATTACAGTTCTAAAAATAAAAAGTCTACACTGAGTCCCAAGGGGGTAAAATTGTGGGTCTTGGCAGAGATGCATTTCTCTGAAGGCTTCAGGAAGAAATCTGCATCCTTGCCTGTGCAGGTGCTGGAGACTGCCTACACTCTTCCCTTCAACCCCGGCCTCTGTCGTCACATGTCCATTTCCCTTAAAATTTGTCCAAAAATCTGCCCAAATCACTTTTAAACAGGTTTTATTAATTTTTTAAATAATTAACTGATTCAAAATATATATTGAGCATCAACTCTATGCAGTATGTTCACACATGCTATGAAGTTTTCATCTGAGTAAAAGAATCAGTAATCTAATGGTAGATCTAAAACTAGTTCCCAGATAGCCACAATTCAGTGAGAAATATAAACTGTCTAATACAACTCACAACTGTGCTTGGTGTTTGGAGAGAGGAGCTAAAGCGTTGAGCGGAACAGTCCTGGAAGATGTCATGAAGTCAGTGTGGAGCACATGGGCTTCAAACAATATGTAGGTTTGTAATCAATGGAATTCAAGGGAGAGTCAGAGGAGGATAAGAGCACAGTGCAGAATGAACATCACAGGGCCTAGCATATAAATGTGTAAAAAAATTTAGCTGACTATATAAACCTGATGTCTTAGAAGTACAAATTTAAGTTTAATTAGAATGTATGGTCTCTGTCCTCAATGAGAATAAATAAGACTGAGAAAACTGAGTAAGGCCTGGGGATTTTTTTTCCCTCTTAAAGCCTTGAATGAGGTTTATATTTCAAAGCAGTAGATAATTGGTCTGGCCATTTGTAATTGGTTTAGAAAATAACTATGACCCTAACACATGTTTTGGACACTAGAGATGATTCAACACAAGGTTCTCATTGGGAAATACTAAAATCACATCGAACTTAACAAAAATAAATCTTGACAGAAAGGATAGAATTAATGGTGGGGTGTTAGAGATACAAATGAGGAAATATCAGTGCTTTAAAAAGATACATCTTGGCAGAATGAAGGAAAGAGTAGTAAGTAAGTTCCCTGCAAGACACACCAAGTTATTATACTAAATATTGGCACTGGAATTTTATTTTTAAATAAAATTTGCTTCAAGGCAAACAGTGCAATTCCTCATTTAACGTTCATCTGCTAAGATGCAATCTAACTATAAATTTGCTGTAAAAATTCCTTTCTGATCATGCTTTTCTTTCTGCTACTGAGCAAATAATGGAAATAATCAGCTGTACTTACACACTATGGATATTTTATTTTTTTTATTAAATTGGGTGGCTTTATTTTCCTTTGAAATAATAAGCATTACTTTTTAAATGATTTTCTTCCTGCCACAGAATTTATTTTGCCAACTTATGTCTTGGGAAGTGGAAGACTTCAGAATCATTTTCAATTTGAATCAAATGCACATACCTCTCCCCCTAAATGTTAGCAAATTGCAATCATCTGGTGGTGAATGTTTTCAAGAATCACGCAATACTTAAGCATTCTTCGAGAAAGTTGTCATGCATAAAATCTTTGATGTCTGAATTCTTGTAGTCCATGCCTTTCTTAATGAATATTCTGAGAAGACTTCAAAAAGACATAATTCGTTATCCCTGATATGAATATCTAAGAATGTTTTAAAATATTTCAGTGTATTCATTTAAGGATGAATTTGGGTAGAAACATTTTGATTCCCATTCTTAGAATTGACAGAATTGTCTTGTTCATTAATGTGGGTGACAAGAACATTTTATTTAAAAAAAGATCAGTGGAAAGCAAAAACTAAATTAAGATATTTCATTTAGTATTATGAGAAATTATTCCATTTTTGCATATTAAAATTAAACATAAATATGTACAATGAGCCATTGGCCACTGACTCAGTCACTCTGCCTTAGGGAGGGACAACTACTTTACCACCTTTTGGCACAAGTCTGTTTCCCTTGCTTCTGAAATGTCCAAGGTCACCCACTAGGCAGCCAGCCAGTTTAAAAGAATATCAAAAAGCTGTTTTCCTCATTATAATTTTAGTTAAACTCTTCCCATGTTCTGTATTTCCCTCTGACATATTTCTCAGAAGAATGGAATTGGTTCACAGGCATGAATTGTACTTTTAGAAATGACTCTGTGCATAATTGCTTAATGATCAGATTGGTCTGGCAAGAATCTTCCCACTCTTACAATTAGGAACATCACGGTGTATTTAGCCATTCCGGTGCCAGGAACAAAACTTAAATCTTTCAAGATTCATGATTCATTCAGGGTTGGCAAGCCATGAATTCTTTGCTCTGAGTGAAAAGGTGTTTTTATTTATCTATGTGTTGTTGATTTTTTAAAAAGGAGGTTTACAATGTGTAAGTAGTTAAGGTTCTACTATTTATTGCCAACTAAGATTTTGCTTAGTTACAATTATTAATGATAAACCCTCAGAACCCCAAACCAAGCCCATGGCCTCCTTTACTTTCTTTGAGATACATAGACTTGGACTCCAAAGGGTAGGTATCTACTTGGTGTTGTCTCTCTAGTTATCCTCCTTCTGTGTCTCATTCCTTCCCCCCTTCCTCCCTGTTCCCCTCTCTCTCACAATCCCTCTTGCCCTCGCTCCTTCCCAGCACCTGGCTCTCACTCCATCGCTCTGTCCCTCTGTCGCTCTGTATCTCCGTCACTCCGCCATCTCTTGCTCTCTCTGGCATAGATATCCCATTAGCAAATCTGGGAGGCACTAAAACAACTCTCTTCCTATGAATTGTGTCCGTGTCTAACCCCAGCCTTTGAATAACTCGGAGGTTTCTCAGAAAAGGTGGTTATAAGGCAAACGAGAGGAGAGCAAATGCTCCCCTACTGCTGAGAAACCGCAAACTGCCGAGCCTGCAAAGGATGCACTTACGTTTGTGCCACAGCTGGAAAATGGTCAAATTAACACTTACTATAAGAAAGGCATGCTGGCTTTCTTTAGCAAATTTCTGAAAAGAAGTGACTTCATCTTTCTTTACTCTTATGTCTTCGATTTGCATGCATGCTAGCTTCCTTGCGGACATCATGCATTTTCATGCATTGATATCATCTCTTCATGGCTGATTTCTAGCTGGCCCTATAAGGCCGGAATCATCTGACCCACATTTAACGTTCTCACATCATCTGTGTCCCATCCATCCGCTACATTCTGGCCTCCTCTGGGTCTGCCCCGAGGGAAGGCGCCGAGCAGTGGAGGCGGGAGAAGAGGCAGAGATGGAGCAGTAGGGTCCAGAAAGCACACAAACAGTGGAGCACAATAAAGAAACGCATCCCGATGGCTTGCTCTCCGTTTTCCTCCCATTTTTATCTTTTGTCTGTAAATAACAACTCCCTTTAAGTCATAAAGCTCCGCTGTTCCTAGCACAGTGGAACGATCTCTTGTCATGAGAAAGACGAGATGCCACCGACAACACTTCTAACTGGAGGTTACGGAACCTCAGTAGAACATCGTCTCTTTTGAACCAATAAGAATTTCGTAATGAAGAAAAATAAGCTTTAATTTTAGTGTCTGTAAATTAGTTAAAATATACTACTTTTTAAGGATATCATAATTAGATATTTTGTATGCTGCCTAGTTAGGAAATATTCCTTTTATACTATAACTATCAAATATATCATTTTTTCCTTTTATTTCCTTTCTTTAAGATATTTTGAGCATGAAGTTATGGTATCTTCCAGAAGCTAGACTACCATTACCTGTAAATCACCATAAATTTGCATGACATTACCTGAACTAAACTTAATATCACCTGGAGAACCATTGAAAATTATTACATTGAATACCCTAAGTTGCTGAGCCCGCCTACAAGCTTCTCAATAAAGCCTGCTTCTAAAACTTAAAAAAAAGAAAATTATTACATTAAAAATTATTATTGTCAATTAAGTTCCTATATCTATAACCTCAGTGAATGTTAGAAGTGCTTATTTTACCCATCGTGGGTGAACTTTTCCTTTAGAATATTTTAAGTTGATAAGTGTAACTTTTATATTTAAGAGATGAAGCTGAAAGGAAATAAAAGCAATATACAATGTCAGAGTATAAAAAAGAATGAACTGGCCAAGAAGAACTTCATGAAATCGCATGTGATCAAGAACCAATGGTCGTTAAAGAAGAAATCCAAGGTGACAGAAATAATTAGCCAGAAATACAGCATGAGTAGTTTATAGCATACCAATTGAATTGTTCCAACAATCTGATCAAACAGTGGAAGCCCCTACTAGTCTAGGCCAGGAAATTTCTGATGGACTTACCTGCCAATGGACGGAGAGAGATTCACACTTGTGTCCATCCCAAAGAAACGTGACCCAAGAAAATATGGAAATTATAGAACAATATCATTAAGATTATATGCAAGTAAAACTTTTCCGAAGATAATTCAATAGTAGTCATAGCAATACACTTACAGAGAGCTATTAGAAACTGAAACCAGATTCAGAAAAGGACATGGCACAAGAGATGTCATTGCTGACGTCAGACGATCTTGGCTGAAAGCAAAAAAATGCCAGAAAAAGTTTACTTTTAATTTATTGAGTATTCAAATGTATTTGACAATGTGAATTATAGCAAAGTATAGCTCATGTTGAGAAGAGTGAGAATTACAGAGCACTTCATTATGTTCATAGGGAACCTATCCATCAGGCCTGTCAAACTCAATTAAAATGCGGGCCCTTTGGTGTAACTGGCAAGATTCACGCGGGTCACATCACATTTACAAATTTTGTTAAACTTATATTTTGAAGTGAGGATTCAGGAATATGGATAGGATCTTTCAAACACTATATAATTGCTTTTCCTTAAACATTTATTTTATTTAATGATTTTATAAAACTAAAATAATTATTTTTTACCCGAAACTTGCCAGCGCTTTCCTCCTATTAGTTTTCATTTACCTCTTATGTTGTGACCAGAAAATATAACAAACTAACTGATAAAAACACAAAATGTTGGACAGATGACAAACATGATGTACAATCATAATGGCTTACCTCTAAACATGTTAACTAGCGCTGCCACTAGGTATGATTCATCACAGCACAACCCAGAGCGCTCTTTTTAACCTTTTCACTATTGGGATCTGCTTACATTATGTGACACTTCCAAATGTTGCTGGAACTGAGTCAGTGTGTTTACGCACATCCACAGCCACGCACAAAAGGCACTGGGCCACATGTAGATTCATCTTCAGTAGTTAAAGGATTAAAGAGGGAATTGTGTGTACGGTATTGCCTTGACCTCCCTTAAGTGCTATTTTCTCCATAACAATATTTTTCTCTTTTCATTTTAGCTATTTTCTTCATAACAATTTTTTCTCTTTTCACTTTAGTTCAGAGCACCACAGGGCCACAAAAAAATTACCTTGGGGGCTGCATGTGTGACAGACCTGAATCAGAAGATCCTGCATGTTTAAAATCAGGAAATATACGAATCAGGTTTGCACCCTTTGGTCATATTTAATCAACCTGTATGCTGAGCAAATACAATCAGAGCAGTTGGTCCCTGTGAAGAGGTCTAAGAGGGCAGGGTTGAAGAGGCTGCAATATGTAAATGACACGCCTGGCTCTGAAACGAGGAGGCCTGGATGATCAGTACTAGAACCTTCTTTGTGGATGGCAATTGAATGTCAAGAAAATCCAACTTCTCTCAAATGGATCAATGGATAACAGGATACATAGTGAAATAGAATTAAAGTTGTTAAGGATTTTATTCTACTTTAATTCACACTCAATGCTTTGGAAGCAGCCATCAAGAAATCCAACCACCTCTCATTTGAGGCAAATCTGTTGTGCAAGACCTCTTTAAATATTGAAGAGCAAGAAAGTCACTTTGGCAACTTAGGGTATTAGTCGATGCCATGATATTTCCAATCACCTCATACACAGTGAAAGCTAGACAATGAAAAACAAAGACTACAAACCAATTGATGCCTTTGAACTATTATGTTAGCAAATAATATTGATAAAACAATGGACTGCTTTTATAACTCAATATAAAAAAGCCAAAGTGCTCACCACTAGACCAATAGGTAACGTCATGATAAATGGAGAAAAGATTGAAGCTGTCAATCATCTATTACATTGGGTACATCTGCTGCACAAGACATCTTTAAAGTACTGAAAAGCAAGGATGATTATTTGAGGATGAAGTTATGTCTGACCAAAACCCTGGTATTTTCAATTGTCTTATATACCTGTGAAAGGTATATACATCGAATAAAGGAAAAGTGATTGTGGTGTTAGTGAAGAATATTGAAAAAACCATGAACTGCCAAGAGAACAAACTAATCTGCCTTGGAAGAAGCATGTGTGGTCAAGAGAAATCCGGCCCTGGAGAGGGACATCATGCTTGGTAGAAGGGCAGCAACAAAAGAGGACGTCCCTCGACAAGACTGACTCAATGGCTGCACCAATGGCCCCAGACATGTGAACAACTGTGAAGACAGCACAGAGCCAGGGAGTGTTTACTCTGTTCTAAATAGGGTTGCTATGAGTTGGAACCAAGTTGAAGACACCTATCAACAATATGGACTGCTAGATAAACAAACAAATCTCTCTTGGAAAAGTACATTCAGAATGCTTCTCAGATGTGAGGATGATGAGACTTTGTCTCATCTCTTTTGGACATGTTATGAGGAGAGAACTTGGAAAAGGACATCTTGTTTGGTAGAGGGTGAATGGAAAAGAGAAAGAAGCTCGGGAGGGGTATTCACACAGTGGCTGCAACAATTGGCTGAGACACAAGAACCACTGTGAGGGAGGCACGCAGCATGGCTGTGTTTCATTTTCTTGTACATGAGGTCTCTAAGCCTCCAAAGTGGCTCAACAGGACCAAACCCCCCGTGACAAAACAAAAGGACTCGTGCCCTGGGGAACTTACATTCTAGTGGAGAAAACAAGAAATCAACAATAAACATGTAGAGAAGTATTCACTTATATGAAAAAATGGAAATCGTGAAAGATGAGCAGAGATACTCCAACTATGCAGAAGCAGGGTTATTGCTCCTTTTGAACAGGCTGGACTCTGCCGTGCAGGGGGCCATAAAGGACAGTGATGACTTTAAGCTGCATTTGGTCCCAGGCCCAAGAGGTCCCTGAGGTGCCAAGAACGAAGTCTGACCACTCTTGTTTTGAGTCCGTATGTGAAGTCCTAAGAGACTGCACAGAGAAGGAGAGGGACCTAACGGAGCACATCCTTGAATCAATCCCTGCTAAGACATCCACCACAATGGTGAAGCTCTCGGTCTTCAGACCTGCCCAGCCCCCAGCCAAGTACAGAGGATCTTTAGTCCATGCCCAGTGAAACACAGAATGGCTCAGACAACCCTGTCCTTCTGTCTGACCTATGGATCACGAACACTATGAAATGATGGCTGTTTTAAGCTCCTAAATTTGGGAAGGTTGGTTACTTAGCATAAGGTAACTGGAACTATGGTGATTGTATATGCAAAAAAACTCATGCTATGTTTCAAGCCAGCCCTTAGTGGTCTTAAAACTTCTTTACTGAATACCATCAACTCCCTATCTTATTTCCCATATTTCCTCTGGACTTTTCGCTCCTCTATTTAAATCTAAAGCCACATACCTTGCTATCATTACAATAATCACAAAATCTTAATGTTCTCATTGCTGTTAATTAAAAATACTAAAGAGAAGCCAGACATTGTGGTGGTTAATTTATGCGTCAACTTGATTATGTCACACAGTTGTTTGCTCAAACGCAAGTTGAGAAGGTGCTGTGAAGGTGATTTGTATAAGGGGTTGTCACCTATAATCAGCTGCCTTTAAATAAAGGAAATAACTCTATAATGCCATGGGATTGATTCAGTCAATTGCAGAGTTTAATACTAAAAACTGAAGTTACATGGAGAAGAGTAATTTTTATAGCAAATCAAAAATTCATCCTGAGTTTCTACCCTGATAGCCTGCCTTCAAAATTTCAGAATTTCTGGCGTTGACACACATGTGAGTCGGTTCTTGAAAATGAATACCATAACTGTAATTCTCTGGAGAACCCTGATTCAAAGGCACATCGATCATTTTCTCTTCTTTTCCTCCTCTCTTACAAGAAACAGTCTAGTAGTCAGCACTCAATTTCCAAGGTTGAGCATTACGATTTTCTAGTAACCTCAACACTGTCAGTTTCTTCCATGAATTCCTGCTAACATGTTTAGCCTTTGCATTCATGTTTTACTTCTTGTTTCCCCGTATGTACAGGGAGTACTCCCACACACCAAAAGAACTAGATTTTTTTTCAAAGCTATTTATTTATTACAAAAAAACATTATTACCTTCAAGGTACTCTCCAATACACCAACAATGTTTGTCAAATCTGCGCTTCCATTCCTGGAAGCAGTTTTCAAGTTCATCTGTTTGGCTGGCTGACAGCACCTCCCTCGTTTTCTTCCTCCACCTCTCCTATGCTGTCCCATAGCCCTCCTTTCATGTGCTTCTGCATTCACGAAGCAAAAAGCAGTCGCGCTGATGAGTTAGGTGTGTGGAGCAAGAGAGGCATGCTGGTAAATGCCTAAAAATGCTGTGCTGGGATGGCTGCGTGAGCATGTGAATTGTTGTGATGACGAAACCAGTCCCTCATCTGCCACAAATCAGGCCTTTTTTGCAATTGCAATCTGTTACTCAATCTTTTCAGAACCTCTAAATAGAAAGCTTGATTAACAGTCTGACCTGGTAGAAGGAACTCCAAAGGCACTAACCTCCTCACATTAAAAGAGAGAGAGAGCATCATCTTGATCTTTGATTTCACTTGACAAGCTTTTTGGGGGGTGTGGAGGGCAAGGCAATGATGGCATCTTCAACTGGCTTGATTGATATTTGCTTTGGGGAGGGGGGATCGTAACAACAATACCCATGTCTCACCACCAGTAATGACCTTGGAAAAAATCCTGGGTTGCTGCAGAGCTGTCCTTTCAAAGCAATGCATGTTTCTATCAGTGCTCTTTTTCTTGGTCACTTAGAATCTGAGGCACAAATTTCACAGTGACCCTTCTTGTTCCAAAATCTTCTGTTAAAATTTGCTGAACTGAGCTCCAAGATAGTCCAAATAACTTCCCCATCTTTTCAATGGTCCATCATTGATCTTCAAGCACAAGTGCGTGAATTTTGTTGAGATTTTCATCCATTCGGGAAGATAACAGTCACCCAGAATGAGGTTTGCCATCAAGCACATTTCACTGTTTTTTGAAGTGAGAAAACCACTTGTACACTTGAGTTTTTCCCATAGCACTTGTTTGTGTAATCTGTGTGCAATATCACAACAGTTTCTGTGGCATTTTTCCCAAACAAGAAATAAAATTTCATAGCTGCATATTATTTTCTTAAATGGATCATCACAAAAACAAGTTTCAAGTGAAACTACTTTTACAAAAAAAATCCGTGTGACCAGAAAGAATTTCCCAGGTGACACCACTGGGTGCACTAGCTCAGTGGAAGTTGCTAACAGGACAAATGGGTACTATGAAAGCTCCACCCAGTAGAGCTTTATTCTCTTTTGGGGGGTGATACCCCCTAATATATCCTTTTCTTTCTACTTTGCATTAGCAGCATTTTTCTTGGGATTATTTCTTCCTTGAGCTTTCAAAACATTGAAAATATAAGCCATCCTCCATTTCTAAACATTGTTGCCAGAATTATCTTCCTAAAATTAGAAATGGGCTTTTTTTCACTCTTTCTCAAAAATGGTCACCAGTTCCCAGTTGGGCCTCTAAATAAAAGCCCATGATCTTCTTTACTCAATCTCATACTGATTTTTTTTCTTCTTATCATGTAGCTACATCAGCTTGAATATTGTTTAGCTATCTGTTTCTTTCATGCTGAATCCTCATCCTGAAAACCTTTCTCTCCCTTGCTGAGTCCTACCTATCTTCCTGTGATCTACTTCACCAAATGGGGTTTCATTGATCATCAATGCATTATAAACTTTACAAACTTCTTGCCCTTTATTTTGAGCCTCTGCTTTGCATGTCTCATGTGGAGCCTTGTCTCATGTGCATAACGGGTCATGTGCTGGCTGTGGACCACGAGCTGCTCCAAGAGGAAAGGAGGAGACTTTCTGCTCCTGAGAGAGCCAGTCTTGGAAATCCACATGGGAAGTTCCATTCTGTCAAGTAGGATTTATGCAAGTTGGAATCAACTAGGTGGCAATAAGTTTGGCTTTTGATTTGGATGTTCTTTGTCCTTTGGCTTTGTTAATTTTTATACTATCATTAAAGTTTTTCCTTTATTAATCTACTTCACAATATACTCAAAGGCAATAAAGTACCACTGATGCCTTTCAATGATAGTTTTGGCAGAGATTATTGAGGGTTCTACTAGAAGACCCGACAAATCTGATTTGCAGGAAACACAACCAACACGCCCTGTAGAAGTGAGGCAACACTTTGTCTTTTGCATTTTGACATATTACCAAAAACAGACCCTAGAGACAAACGCCATGTTTGTTTGGCAAAGCAGAGGTTTCAGTGAAATAAAAAAGAACATCCTGAAAGAGATGTACTGGCAAAAGAACTGCAGCAATTCACTCAAGCAAAACAGTTGTGAGGATGGCCCAAGGTAGTGTTCCTTTCTGTTGCAAGTAGGCCCTTCTGAATCAGAGGTTACTCAACAGTGTCTAGCAAGGACTGCCAGGCACTTGGTTTCATGCTAAGGAATGTGCCAATAGATGCTTTTGATCCTCAAGAAGCACACATTCTAGTAGAAAGATTGCTTGGAATAAGTTTCTGGCATGATCAAGGGTAATGTAATGAAGAGATATTGCTGAAACCCATGTAGGGATGAAGCTTGATAGTGGGACAGGAGGAAAGTCAAGGGAAATAGAGAAAAGAGCTGGGAGGCAAAGGGCATTTATAGAGGTCTAGACAAAGACATGTACATATGCAAATATATATGAGGATGGGGAAATAGATCTATGTGCCTATATTTATAGGTTAGTAGTAAAGTGGCAGAAGGACATTGGGCCTCCACTCAAGTACTCCCTCAATGCAAGAATACTTTCTTCTATTAAATTGAAATTCTATGATTCTCACCTTCCTGACACAATCGCTGAAGAAAAAGCGGGTGAATAAGCAAATGTGGTGAAGAAAGCTGATGGTGCCCGGCTATCAAAAGAGCTAGCATCTGGGGTCTTAAAGGCTTGAAGATAAACAAGCGGCCATCCAACTCAGAAGCAACAAAGCCCACATGGAAGAAGCACACCAGCCTGTGTGATAACGAAGTTCTGAATGGATCAATTATCAGGCATCAAAAAACAAAAAATCATATAATTGGGTGCACACCTCCATGATATGATCACTGAGGATAAACGGGTGCATAAGCAAATGTGGCAAAGAAAGCTGATGTTCCCCAGCTATGAAAAGAGATAGTGTCTGGGGTCTTAAAGACTTGAAGCAGCCATCTAGATCAGAAGCAACAAAGCCCACATGGAAGAAGCACACTAGCCTGTGCGATCATGAGGTGTTGAAGGCATCAGGTATAAAGCATCATCAGAACAAAAAAACTCTTACCATTGTGAATGAAGGGGGAAGAATACAGCTTTCCTCTAGTTCCTAAATAGTTCCTCCCCCCCTGCCCGCCCCCACACACACACTATCATGATCCAAATTCTACCTTGCAAGTCTGGCTACACCAGCGAATGTACACTGGTGCAGATAGGAGCTGGAGGCACAGGGAATCCAGGGTGGATGATCCCTTCAGGACCAGGGGTGTGAGTGGCAATACTGGGAGGGTAGAGGGGGAGTGGGTTGGAAAGAGGGAACCGATTACAAGGATCTACATGTGACCTCTTCCCTGGGGGGTGGACAATAGAAAAGTGGGTGAAGGGAGACGTCAAACAGGGAAAGATATGACAAAACAATAATTTATAAGTGTTCAAGGTTTTATGAGGGCGGGGGGAGTGAGGAGGGAGGGGGAAAAAAGAGGACTTGATGCCAAGGGTTTAAGTGGAGAGCAAATGCTCTGAAAATGATGAGGGCAATGAATGTACATATGTGCTTTACACAATTGATGTATGTATGGGTTGTGATAAGAGTTGTATGAGCCCCTAAAAAGACCTTTAAAAAAAACTTCAAGGAAAAATAAAAAGCACAGTTCAATAAGGGCATCAGTGAATGGATGGCAAAGCCCGAGAGAAAACTCAGTGAAGGCTGCTAGAAGGCGGCTGAAATTGAGTTTTGAAAGACTGTGTGGGTGTTCAAGATAACTAAGGGAAGGACAGTCTAGATTTTCTTTTAGCATAGGGATGACACACATGGGAAAATGTGGATGATTGCATGGACAGATCATTAAAGCCGGAGCACAGGATGCCAAGCAGTACAAAGGAAAAGGGTGATCTTAGAAAGGCAGACTAGGACAGACAGATGATTGGCCTTCTTTGCCAAGATCAAGAGATTGACGTGACGTAGAAGAAATTGAAGCTGCAGGGAGAATGTTGACACATATAAGATGAGAAATGGCCGAAACAAATGGAAAATCTGGAGTTTGGGTTTCTTAGTTTTCCTTCCCTATAAAAAGCCACACTTTTGAAGGAGAAGGAGCCATGTTTATTCCAAACGCCTCATACACCTATTGCCCACAATTTTGTGTAAGGTTCAAAACACAGTAGTCACTTAATAACGTTTTCATTTCAGGAATGCATGGGAAGCATTTTAAAGTCATGTAAAAGAATCTGCCCACTAAAATACTATTATTATATTTCCCATTGTATTGGGGAAATGTGCCAGGGGCCATGTTCAACGATGGTCTCCACTCAGTGATTTCGGTTTTGAAGTTCTAAAGCAAGGTTGTGGTCTATTATGAAAATCATTGATGAGGGTGCAACAGACTCCAAACATCAGAGCAACTGTGAGGAGAGTGCAAGGCCATGGTCCTGTTACCCCCAGGGTCACCAGGGGTCAGGACGGACTCAAGGGTGCCTAACAAAACTACTATCTAAATGGGAAATGGCGCGGTGGCACCCAACAAGAACTCTGGCAAAGTCTATTTAGGAAGCAAGATTCCTGGGTCGTTTGCCCTATGCCCTATGCCTGATATGAGTAAACTGACAGTTTATTCACAAACGAGGGTAGTTTATTCATAAACTGCAATAATAACCATTCTCTTCCTGAAAAGCACATCTCCATATCAAATGGAGATTTGAGAATGACACTTGCCGAAGCATTTGGCCCGCCCTTGCTTAGGAGGCATCTATATGTTCACGAGAGCACGCTCTTTGATGGCAGTCTTCCATTGCACTCACCCAGACCACAGCCCTTACTTCAGAGTAGCCTGCATCTAGTCCATTTTGAACTCAAGCCAAGGACCCAGTGGCCTGTAGATGGAGAAAGAAAACCCAAGCCTTCAGAAATCAGAAACGCGAACTCTGCTGAGGTGCAGCAAGCGCTCCGAGAATCTCCTCATCCTTCAAGATCTGTCAATCCGAGTGGGACTCCCAAGGACCAGGCTGCTGAAGTTGTACTGGGAATTGCACCTTGGTGTGGTCATTGTTGAGTGGGAATTTTTTCCTACTTTCCTCTCATTTATTTCTGTATGTAAGTAGTGCTGACAGGAAACCCAGGATTTTTTAACACGTTTAACACCCAGGAGAGAGTTTTTTAAACAATAAAGAGATGACGGTTATAGAACGGACCACATACATTTCAGCAGAGTGCACGAAAGAGGAATCACTAAACACATCACCAGGGGAACAAGATGTGGAGATCACTACCGGTTTCCCAACGCTCAGCTGTTCAAAGTCACTGCTGACACGAGTCACTCGTGCATGGGCACAACTGAAAGACTACAAGGAGGCCATCTCACAATATTTCTCCTTCTCTTTCTTGTCTACAGAACCTGTGTGTGGTTTATGGTCAATCCCTTTACTTCTTCCTGGTAACCTCTGGGTGAAAACAACTTCTGTGAGAATTTCAGAATTCGAAGGGGTCTAATAAGCACACAGTATGGTTTACTTTGCCGAACAAAATGCCCAACAAAAGAAAAGAGCAAAATTTTCTTCACATAGCTCTCCTATTTGAATGAGGGGGTGGTAGATATGAAAGGGAAAAAAGGCAACTTGTTTCAGATATACAGAATGTTGACAGCTTCAAAACATGCTTTTACCTGATTTAAAAAAATCATTTTATTGGGGCTCATACAACTCTTATCACAATCCATACATAGATCAATTGTGTAAAGCACACTTATACATTTGTTGCCCTCATCATTCTCAAAACTCACTTTCTGTTTGGATTCCTGGAATCAGCTCCTCATTTTCCTTTTTTCCCTCTCCCTCCCTCCCTGCTCCCCCCTCCCTCATGAACCCTTGATAATTTATAAAGTATTGTTTTATCTTATCTTACAATGCCCGGTCTTTCCCTTCACCCACCTTTCTGTTGCCCATCCCTCAGAGAGGAGGTTATATGTTGATCCATGTGATCGGTTTCCCCTTTCTACACGCCCCCCCCCTCTTCCCTCCTGGTATCACCACTCTCACCGCTGGTCCCGAGGGGTTTATCTGTCCTGGATTCCCTGTGTTTCCAGTTCTCATCTGTACCACTATGCATCCTCTGGTCTAACCAGGTTTGCAATGTAGAATTGGGATCATGATAGTTGGGGAAGGAAGCGTTTAAGAACTAGAGGAAGGTTGTGAGTTTCATTATTGCTACACTGAACACTGAGTGACTCATCTCCTCCCCACTACCCCTCTGCAAGGGATGTCCAGTTGTCTACAGATGGGCATTGAGTCCCCATCATACGCTCCCCACATTCATGATGATATGATATCCTCCCCCACACCTTTGGTGCTTGAAACCTGGTCCCCTCGGCCATTCATGATCACACATGTTGGTGTGCTGCTTCCATGTGAGCTTTGTTGCCTCTGAGCTACATGGCCACTTGTTACTTTCAAGCCTTTAAGACCCCAGACGCTATATCTCTCAATAGCCAGTCACCATCGGCCTTCTTCAACACATTTACTTATGCACACATTCGTCTTCAGCGTTTATGTGGGGAAGGTGATCACACAACAATGGTTTTTGTTCTTTGATGTCTGCTACCTGATCCCTTCAACATCTCATGTTCACACAGGCTTGTGTGCTTCATCTCTGTGGGCTTTGTTGCTTCTGCACTAGATGGCTGCTTGTTTGCCTTCAAGCCTTTAAGTCCCCAGACACTATATCTTTTGATAGCCAGACACCATCAGCTTTTTCACCACATTTGTTTATGCACATGTCTGTTTTCAGCGATCATGTCAGAAGGTAGGTATCATGAAATGACCATTTAGCTGAATAAGATGCTCTTGTATTAAGTGAATGCGCCCAAGGAGGCCCAATGTCCACCTGCTACCCTACTACTGAGCCTATAAACATATGCACATAGGTCTATTTCCCCCATAATCATAAATATATTTACATATGTACATATCTGTATTTAGGCTTCTATGTATGCTCTGCTCCTTTCCTCTATTTCCTTACACTTTCCTCCTGTCCCACTACCATGTTCAGCCTTCATTCTGGTTTCAGTAATTCCTCTCAGTCACCTAGCTCTTGGTCACTCCCTACCAGTCCTCCCATCCCCTCCCTGGCACTGGTTTTGAACCACTCGCTGTTCCCTTGCCCCTGGGTTGGCCAACACCTCCTCCCTCCCCCCACCTCCAACACTCTCATGTCCCTCCAGGACTGTTGGTCCCGTTATTTTCTTCTCATATTGTTTGTCCAGCCTATCTTATCTAGATGGACCTGCAGATATATTAATATGTGCATAAAATTGGGGATGGCTTTGACAGCACCAAAGTAGCACATAAGAACATGGTGATGATGGCAGCAACACTGACAAGCTAACAAACAAACAAGTCACTGGCATACAAAATTTAAGGGAAGGGAAAAAACAAAAGACAAAAAAAATAAATAAAGAAAAGCCCGTTAGTAGTTCAAGGTCTGTTTGTTGACCTTTAGGAGAGTTTTCCAGAGGAGTCTGATGGGGTGCCACATCCTGTCCCCAAAACCCATCCTTTATACTCCCTCTGGACCTTGCTCTGCTTCCCCCACCACTTCATTGCATGCCCCCAGTGTTTTGCCTCAGTGTGGTGGGGTCATCTTGGTCACAAATCCCACATTGTGTCTCTGGTGCTGTCCTGTGCTGGGCCATGAGTCAGTGCAGGATGTTACATCTCACCGTGGGGCTGACTACATGGACCTCTGTGTACATTGGGCCCTCTGAGCCAGGCTATCCTACTCTGAGCTTGGTGGGCCCAGGCGTGCTCCGCTCCATTCTTCCTCCTTCCTTTGCTTCAGCTTCCAAGGCATTTACCCACCCAGGGGGAGAGTATTGGTTGTGTCCCCACAGAACTGGAACATGCATACGGACCCCACCATGATACGCCAAACCAGGAGGGCAACGCAACGTGGGGAGGAATCCACAAAGCTGGACCATATGCCAGCCCTAATCAGAATCAGCCTGACCCCCACCAACAAAGGGAGTATCATAGAAAATGAAGTAGATAGTCTGGTGTGGGAAAGGAACTGATTTACCTAATTTTTCAAGCAAATTTGATGTGAAAGAAAATTCAGGGAGCAGGACATATCCAGTTACATTTTAATGATTGCCTTTTTAATCTCCCTGAAACTGCAGGGAGACAAACAACAGGTCTCTGATCAGCTGATCATAACAGGTCCATTGGGATCTGACTCAGCACTGGTGTGATGATTCTGCTATGATGTGTCAGAAAAGGAAGAGGCCTTTGGGCTTTTTATTTGTCAGTAATTTTACGTGGTGGGGAAATAAAAGTCCATTGCCATCTCTTGAATCTTGACTTTCATCTCTTTCAGTTGTAGGATCTTGACAAATTACTGATTTGATCTGAGCATATATTAAAGTGTAATACATGATAAAGTCAACTGTACCTATACATTGGTATGAGGCTTAAATGGCAAACGATGTGAAGCAGTTAGTCCATTATTTAGTATTCGGCAAAGTGAGTAGGGAGAGTATTACTACTATTCCGTAAACTCTTTTCTATGCCACTGGAATAAACCAGCGAACACTGAATGCACATATAAAATATTTATATAGAGAGATGGTCAAAATTATTTGTTAAATTAATATTACCTTTGTGGGAAGAATCAAATAAACACATTTTCCTGAGTTGTTTCCATCCATCGATACTTAAAAAATCATTTTCCAATTAAATACACAAATAATTACCACAATTTTCAGAATCATTTATTTATTAAAAATATTTATAGAGTACATGCTAATAGATGATGTGCTACTGACATTCACTGTTGTAAGCATAAGGAGACTTTAATAAATAAATCAAAACCCATGCCTTTTTATAGGAATTACATTGTAATATACTTGCATGTCAGGTGAAGAGAGACTGAAAATAATCGAGAGATAAGTAGTATGTCAGATAGTTATAAGGAAGAGAGGAACAATGATGGAGGTCAAGGAGCTGAAATGATGCAGAAGCACAGGAATGTCACTATTTCTATGGAGCGACAAGGAACCATATCACTAATCAAGTGGCCCCCAAGAAGAGACGTGAAGACATTTTGATTTCGATAAGCACACTATACACACCCCATAAATCTGCTGTCTCAAGCTAAGGAAACCTTTCAAACGTGAATAGTAATTTTGGTGACTGGAAATTGGTGGGAAAAAGATAAATTGTTGACAGCTTTTTGATTGTTTCTCAGGCTCTGCCTTCACCACATGCCAAAAGCCAATGCGATGTGGCAGTGAGGAGATGAGAAATTCTTATGCCTTCTCTGAGTCATTGGGGGTAGAATTCCAAGTGTCTGTATGTATTTGCCTAGGGTAGAGTAAACTGTCTTTGCTAAATATATGCTTTACCATTTCCCATTAGCCAAATTCTCAAACGCATACTTCTTCTGGGAAAACTGAACACAAACTATTTTGTTCATGCAAGCAACAGCCAATTTCCCAATAGCTATCACACTCAAATGACACAAAGCTTAGAAAGGAAAACGAATGTACTTCTTGACAGAATTAAATTTTACAGGCTTTAATAAACTTGTATTATAACAAAAACAAGTTGAAATGTGAAAATATATGCATAAAGTTCAACAACCATATTTTTAAAAAATAAGGCAAATCTGTAAACATAATGACCTTGATGACTACCAAGTCATTTGAAATCACACAGCTCTTAAATTGTCTAAAGAACTCCTACATAATTTAAGTATTGCCCTTGTTTTTATCTCAACCATAGTATTTAGGTTGTACCATAAACTATTATGAGATATTTTCTTCTGTGTTCTGTTGTTGGGTCCTTCAAACAAACAGTCTGTTTCACTCAAAATTTTACCTTAGTTCCAAGAGTAATTTCTAGCCTAGAATCCTTTAACCTAATCATTTCTTATACATTGAACGGGATTGGGCAGCATTTAGTTCTATTGTACGTGGGTTTCCATGAGTCAGAGGTCAATTACATGGAAGTTAAAAACACTTAATGATTCCAATCTAGTACTCTATTTTTATAGAATTATATTATATATATAAAGGAGGAAATGGCTCTTTATAAGCTGCAATGATTGGTTTATATTTATTAGGTGTATATTCACATTTGGGCAACACGTTGTAGTATGTCCATTGGATTATGACCAGCAAGAAATGCAGGTCCTGAAACCTACATCACAAAACAAATGATTTCATAGAATAGAGTATATCTAACTGTTGGTAAAAGAGACTTGGAAAGAAAGAGAACTTTTTGAATGCATAGTAAATTTTTACATAGGAAAAAAGATATATATATTCTGTGTACATCCAGGAAAAAAAATTATCCAGAGTTAGTGGATTGAAACTAGAGAAAAGCACAATTCAATGTAACCTGAATGATAGAAAACTAAATGCCCTGCCCTCAACATAATACAATTCCCATCCCTGGATATGGTCAATTAGAATCTGTATTAAAATCTCTAAAGAAGGCATTTCCAAAGTAGGAAGTTTCAATCAAAGGCTGTTGATATTCTACTCAACTTGGCTTTGCTGATTCTTGTTGCTAGATGCCATCAAGTCCTTTCCAACCCATCGTGAACCAAAGTAAACCCGAGCAAAGTACTGCTGGTCCTGCAACACCTGCTCAATTGTGCTCTTGTTTCAGACCATTCTCACAGCAACTGTGTCCATCCATCTTGTTGAGAGCCCTCTTCTTTTTCTCTGCTTCTCTACTTTATTAAGCATAATGTCTTTCTCCAGGGACTGGTTTCTCCCAATAACAGGTTAAAAGTACTTAGAATGAATTCTTGCTATTATCACCACTGAGGAGCATTCTGGCTGTACTTCTACTAACACAAATCTGTTGGTTCTTTTGACAGATGATGGAAGTTTCAATAGTTTTCAATAGAGCCATGTTTCAAATGCACCGATTTTTCTTTGTTCTTCCAAATTCAATATCCAATTTCAAGTGCATATGAGGTAGTTAAAATTACCACGGTTTGTATCAGAGCCACCTGAGTCCTCAAAGTAACACCCTTGCTTTTCAAAACTTTAAAGTTGGCTTGTGCAGGGGATTTCTCTAACTCAATGCCCCTAAAATCTCTTGACTAGTGCATCCAGGAGTACTGGTTGTGGATCCAAGCAAGTAGAAATCCTTGACAACTTCAAACATTTTTCTGTTTATCATGATGTTACCTATTGATCCAGTTATGATAATTTGGGTTTTCTTTACATTGAGTTTTAATCCACATTGAAGGCTGCAATCCTTGATCTTCATCTTCAACTTGAAGCAAATGCTTCAAGCTCTCCTCACTGTCAACAATCAAAGGTTGTGTCATCTGTATATCAAAGGCTGTTAATTAGCAGTGGTGATAGATATGAAGCAGAATAAATAGATAGAATTTTGTAAGACAAATGACTTTTTCATAGCAAATACATTTTTCAACAAGATAAAAAGCAACTATATATGTGCATTTCTCCAAATGGAACACAGAAAAATCAAATTGATTACATCTGTGATAAGGGATGCAGGAGAAGCTAAATATCAGGAGGTAAAAACAGGTCAGAGACTGTGAAATAGAATCAACCAGAATATGACCTTTTTGAGTCTATCCCACCTAAATTTCAAGAATATCTGAAGAACAGAGTTGCTGTGTTAAATACTAATGACAGAGGACCTGATGAGCTATGGGAGGACATCAACATCATTCATGAAGAAAGCGAAATGTTTCTAGAACACAAAAAAGAAAGTAAAGATCATTGTGGATGATAGAAGAGACTCTGAAACTTGCTTTTAATCGTGGTGTAATTAGGGCAAATGGAAGAAGTGATGAAGTCAGAGAGCTGAACAAACATTTTCAAAAGACACCTCAAGAAGACCAAGTAAAATATTATAAAAACCAAAAGGGGAAAACAGGCTCAGGATATCTTAAGCTGAAAGAACTCAAGAAAAAAATGAAAATCCTCTGTTCCATTATTGAATGATTCTATGGGGAAAATACTGAATGAGGCAGGAGTTACCTACAGAAGATGAAAAGAATTCACAGTCATTAAACAAACAAAAAGTTAATAACTACCTATATACTCGAATATAAGCCAAGTTTTTTTCAGCACATTTTTAAATGTAGTTTTTGTGGTAAACTTAGGTGCCTCGGCTGATATTTGGGTAGGGTTATACTCAGGTATATATGGTAGTTGACATTTAACCATTTTAAGAGGTGGCATATGAGAAAAATCAATGGTATTGAAAAAAAAATCCAACTTTCATTGAAAGCACTAACCAATAACAAGACTCCAGGAATGGATAGAAGGCCAATTTTAATGTTTCAACAAGCTGATGAAGCACTGGAAGCATTCACCCATTTATGCCATAAAATTGGAAGACAACTACTTGAGAGAAATCCATATTTGTACACACTCCAAAGAAAGGTAACCCAAAAGAAGGAACAGATAATGGAACAATATCATTGATAGCAAAACTCAAGCACATGGCCATAGTGATTATATAGGGCCGAGTAGGACTGTCCCTGTGAGATTCCCAGACTGTAGTAGAACGTGGGAGTAGAAAGCCCAGTCTTTATCTCTCAGAGCAGCTGGAAATTTCAAACTGTTGACCACGCAGGAAGCAGCCCATAGAGTAGCTATTATTCCACCAGGCTGATCAGAGTTAGAGGAAGGCTTATTAACAACCCACCATGTGCAGATGTCACAACCTTGCTTGCCGAGAGAAGCAATTGAAGTCCTTGTTGATGAAGAGCAAGGATTATGACCAATTCAATGTCAAGAAGATCAAAATCCTCACAATTAGTCTAATAGGTAACATCATGCTAAAGAAAAGACTTAAGTTGTCAAGGATTTTATCTTGCTTGGATCCACAATGCATGCTAGTGGAAACAGCAGTCAAGAGAGGAAATGAAACATTGTACTGGGTAAATCTGCTGCACAAGACCGCTTCAGTGTATTGAAAAGCAGGGAGGTTACTAAGATGTCCCTAACTCAAGCCCTGGTGTTTTTAATCACCTCATATTCATGGGAAAGTTGGAAAGTGAATAAAGAAGACCAAAAGAAATCAATACATGTGAATGATGATGCTGATGAAGTGTTTTGAAAAGACCATGCACTGCCAAAGGAACACACAAACGTGTCTTAGAAGAAGTACTCCTAGAAGCAAGTATGGGAAGACATTGTCTCATGTACTTTGGACATGAGGAGAGCCTAGTCCCTAAGAGAGACATTATGTTTGGAAAAGTAGAGGGGCAGCGAAAGAGAGGAAGGCCCTCAACAAGAATGATTGACACAGTGGCTGCAACAATGAACTCAAGCCTAGAAACAATTGTGGCCCAGGATTGAGCAGTGTTTTGTTTCATTCTGTTGTGTATAGGATAACAATGGGTCAGCATCAACGCGATGGCTCCTAACAACAATAAGATCATTCATTCTACACGCAAGGTAAGTTTTACTAAAGGACATCGAACTACAATTGTAACAGTACATTGACAAGGAGCTGCCAGAGATTATGCCAGACTCATAAGAGACTGTGGAACAAGGTAAAACATGATTGATGTCAGATGGATCTTGGCTGAAAGCAATGAATACCAGGAACATGTTTGCTTGTATTACTGATGTTTCTAGAGCTATTCAAATAAGGCAAGTCCCTCTGAAATACTATCTCTAAAGAGAAAATACATTACTTCTCATGCTACAATTTTTGTTCCTTTAGTCTAGCAATCTTATCCCTTTGGTGTTAGTTTTAGACAGTGTGGTAATCATATGTTTGTATTTCCAGCTAGTATAGAACACTATCATATCATCCTACTTACAATGTTCCAAAACACTTGGTTTCTTATTGTTATCACAGCATGCAAAAAAATTAAGTGATCTCTGAATTCATACTCTGAGTGTAGATACACTTCTTTGTCATAGATCATAACCTCTAATAAGATAAATTGTAGGGACTTCTGGAAAGATGGCTGACCAGGGGACCCGCATACTCTGAGAGGTCCTTCAAAAAAAGAGGATTTGGTGTCCAGGTAGCCGAGTGGTAGGATCCTGGTGAGTGAAATATCCCCTCCAGGACAGCACCCCACCCCCACCTCACGTATTTGTCCTGAGCCGGGCCTCGGTGATCCAGGTCCCGATTCGTGGGACATCTCGGGTCAGTAGGCTGCCGCTATCATGGCCGGACTAGCTATAGCCCCACACCCTCCCCAGACCGGGACCCTGAGCCCAGAGTCACTTGGTTGCTCTGCTGAGACACACGCACAGCGGTGGCAGGACCCCCTACAGCAGCTGCCCACTCGCGGGACAGGACTAGGAAAGAAGCTTCCCTTTCCCACGGCTCCCCTCTCCCCATGTGGCAGCGATCTGCCCTTGGGCCAGCGTCCCTCCCTCCATTCATCCAAGGCCCAGGTAACTGAACTGCAGGCCGCTGGGGCCTGCCTGGGCGACCCCACGGGGGAACATCCTCCCCTATTGCTGCCTGGGACCTCACCACCAGCACCCTGCTTGCCTGGCCACCCGCCCCTGTCAGCCTAGCTCCCGCTCCACTCCCGACCAGGGAAGCAGAGGTGTGCACTTCCCTCCAGTGCTAGCCTGCAGCCAGAACCCATCCCGCTTCTATCCTGGACACTGCATTTCCGCCAGAGCCACTGCAGGCTGGCCTGGTCATCATCATCGCGGAGCCCTGTGCCCGTGAGTGGGAGCGCTAAACCTGCCTGCCACGGGGCGCCCCTTCCAGCGCTGCCAGCCCCGGGCACAACAGTGGGCACCCCTGCCTATTTGGAGCATGAATGACAGGGCACTGAAATCTTGCCTGAGAGGCTTTGCGCTTCCCAATTCACTGTGGGGATTCCAGTAGCCGGCGGCTCTGAGCTCTGTCTTCTGTGATACATTCCTCCAAAGGTGGAGGGCAGGCGCCATTGCCACCTCTGTCCAATCTGGTTCAGACCACATCGCTGAGGAGCCTGCTCCACTTACAGGGCCAGCAGCTCATGCGATAAGTGCCCGCATGCTAGGGAGCCTAGGATGCGGCTTTGTGGCCCCTATCAGAGCCCTCTGTGTCTCCGGCCGGCTCTCACCACCAAAGTGCCTTGCTGGGTCCTCAGTGCCAGCTCCTAAGCCTGCCCCAGCCCTTCCAAGTCCACATAGGAAGCGGGTGCTGTGGCCTGTGCCTCCCTCAGCACCCTTTGAAGCCCCAGCCTTTTCCGGCCGGTATAGAAGGCCCAAACCTGTGGGGTCACTCCTGCCTGTGTAGCCTCTGCCCACAGGCTTAACTCTATAGGCCTGCAGGGACCTGGGAGGGCTTGCTGATCTGAAGAGAAATTCCCCGCCTACATAACCTGGCTCTGGAGCCCAGATCAGCACCACATCCCAGGGCAGCGAGACCTGTCCCACCTCCGCCTTCTATTAGGCAGAGCTAGAACTTGGAGGGAAAGGGGGTGCGGGGATTTAAATATATATATAAAATCTTTTATCTTGTGCTGGTTTTTCCCTTTTCTTTCTTTTACTTTCTGAGTTTTCTTTTCTCTCTTCTTTCTTCCTCCTTTTGCATTGTTGCTATTACGTCTCTTCTGCCCCTTTTCTATGTTATTCTTCTATTTCTTTTTTCTCCATCCACTTCCACTATTATCACTTCTTTTCTCTCCTCTTTTGTAACTTCTACTTCTTCCTCCTCTTTCTCCATTTTTCTTTTTCCTCCAAAAATTTTGTTTAAAAATATTATTTTTAATTTCTAATCTTTTAAATTCTTCTTTTTTAGTACTAAACAAAAACTAAGGGCTGCTAAGGGTTCCCTGACAGACCAGGTCAAAGAAGCCTGGGGGCACTCACTGAGGCTCCAGCCCCCACTCCAGTTGCTGAAACATGTCATGACAGCAGGTCCATAAACCTTCGGGGAACTTTGCCTACACAGCAGTCTGACCCATCCTCCTAGTAGCTCATAGGCAGTCACCTGAAAGAATCCTTAACAGTAACACAGATAAGGTTGCCCTGGCCTCGAAACATGAGGTCTATGAAAGGATGTTGGAAAAATCAACAGACCACATTACCCCCAACAAAAAAACACAGAGAGATGAAACACAGTAGCAGAGCTAACGTCTCTCATAGAAGAAACAGATACAGATCTGCCACAGAAGGAAATTTTTAGAAGTCTGCTCGCGGTAATACAGGAGCTGAGGGAAGCAACCCAGAATAAGGATGCAATGATAGAGAAGATGAAGTCCGCAATAGAAGGGATGAAGTACACCCACCAAAGGAAACTGCAGGAGCTAACAGAGATGGTAGCAGAAGCCACACACAAGGTCACAGAATTACAATTAGATTTGAGGAGGCAGAGAACTATATCCGTGATCTCGAGCACACTCAAACAGACCTAAGCAAGTGAGAAGTCAGATAGGAAAATTAAAGAAGCAGAAGATAATGTGAGATCAATGACAGATGCTTTGAAGAGGAATAATATTTGAATAATAGGTCTATCAGAGCACAACACAACACACAAGTCAACAGCCAAGATAGCAAAGGAATTTCTGGAAGAAAAATTTCCCACCCCAACAAGGGAGAATCAGGCACTCATACAGGAAGCAGAAAGGATGACAGCTAGACTAGACCCCAAGAAGAACTCGCCAAGACATATAATAGTAAAAATATCCAACTCCGAGGAAAAAGAGTAAATTTTACGAGCAGCAAGAGAAAAGAAGACAATCACATACAAGGGAGCGCAGGTAAGAATATGCCCAGATCTATCAGCAGATACCATGAAGAGGAGGAGAGAATGGAGCAACATCTTCCAAAAACAGAAAGCAAAAAATGCCTCCACCAGAATCCTGTAACCTGCTAAGTTATCCATTAAGATAGAGGGGAAGATAAGGGTCTTCCAGGACAAGAAAAGACTCAAAGAATATGCTGCAAGACACCCGACCCTGCAGAAGATACTGGCTGACTTATTATGGCCAGAAGATCAACCTCCACCAAGACCAAACAGGAGACCACAGTATAGCCCATCTCCATCTAGAAGCCAACATGCCAGAAACAATTACCAGGACAACAGGGTCTCAGATGGTAAAGAAGACAAGATAGAAAAACAGGGTCTCAGGTGGTAAAGAAGACAAGATAGAAAATCTCCACTCAAACACAGCACACTGATATGAAATGAGATATGTAGACCCAAAACAGGATATGACAACTATGAATCCACAGATAGTGATAATAACTCTGAATACCAATGGACTTAATTCATATATTAAAAGAAAAAGGATTGAAGACTGGCTTAGAAAACATAATCCATCAATCTGTTGGCTGCAAGAGCCACATTTTAGCGCACAGACAAAAATATGCTAAGAATAAAGGGTTGGCAGAAAGTTTACCAATCAAATTGTAACTCAAAAAAGGCAGGGGTGGCTATCTTAATCTCCAACAAAATGGATCTCAAGATCCAAACCATAAAAAGAGACAAAGAGGGACACTACATAATGCTCAAAGGTTCAGTAAACCAAGAAGCACTTAGCATATTGAATATGTACGCTCCTAATAATGGTGTGGTGAATTTCATCAAACAAACTATTAAAAATATGGAAAAAGAAATCCCGGACTCAACAATAAAAGTAGGTGACGTTAACACTGTTTTATCAGAGAAAGATCATTGGGAAAGAAGCTAAGCAAAAAGGCCATAGAGCTAAACAATGTAATTAGGCAACAGGGCCTGATAGACATTTATAGAGTTTTCCATCCAAATTAAAGGTTGTCAAATTCTTCTCAAATCCACATGGATCTTTTTCAAGAATTGACCACATGCTTATACACAAGTACAGCCTGAGTAAATTCAAACACATAGATATTATCCAGACATCTTTCTCAGATCACCATGCCATAAAGCTGGAGAGTAATAAGAGGATGTCCAGAAAAACAAGGACAATCAATTGGAGGATGAACAACGATCTCCTACGACATGAATGGATACAGGCACAGATTAGAGAGGATATTAGGAAGCTTCTAGAAACTATGGAGAGCTAGAATACAACATATCAAAACTTATGGGACACTGCAAAGGCAGTTATCAGAGGTAGCTTGATATCATTAAATGCATATATGAAAAAACAAGAGAGGCATATAACAGATATCTTAACATAAAACCTCCAACAACTAGAACAGAGCCAGCAGAACAACCCCTTCAATAGCAAGAGAAAATAAATAAGAAAAATCAAGGCAGCATTAAACCGATGGGAAGACAAGAGAACAATGCAAAAGATAAATGCAGCTAAAAGCTGGTTCTAGAAAAGAATTATCTAAATTGATAGTCCTCTGGCAAAGCTTACCAAGGATAGAAAGGAGCAAACATCAATAGCCAGAATGAGGGGTGAAACAGAGGCAATAACAACAGACCCCAATGAGATTAAAAGGATAATCACAAAATACTATGAAGGTCTATATTCTAATGAATTCAGAAACATGGAAGACATAGATAAATATTAGTAAAACAGTCTCTGTAGATTATCTCAGACAGAGATCAAGAACCTCAATAAACCCAAAGAGAAATAATAGAGAGGGTCATCAAAAACCTACCAACAAAAACAGCCCCAGGGCCAGATGGCTTCACAGCAGAATTCTACCTAGCATTCAGGAAAGAGTTGACACCCATTCCCTACAAAGTATTTCATAACATAGAAGAGGATGGCAAACCCCCAAACTCATTTTACAAAGCTAGCATTACTTTGATGATCAAGCAGGGCAAAAATCCCACAGGTATAGAGAATTACAGACCAATATATCTAATGAATATAGATGCAAAAATCTTTTTAAAATATATTGGCCAATAGAATACAAAAGTATATAAAACATATCACCAACCACGACCAGGTAATTTCATCCCATGGATGCAGGGATAGTTTAACATCTGAAAATCCATCATTATTATACACCACATACACAGAAAAAGGATAAAAACCATATGATAATATCCATAGATGCAGAAAAAGCATTTGACAACATCCAACACCCATTCCTAATCAAGACACTCATAAAGATGGGATTGGAAGGTAAGTTCCTGAGCTGATACAAGCTGTCTATGATAGACCAACGGTCAACATCATAGTCAATGGAGAAAAGACAAAAACAATCCCACTGAAAAATGGTACAAGACATGGATGCCCCCTGTTCCCACTTCTATTCAGTATCGTTTTGGAGGTTCTGACTAACAACATAAGACAGCCGAAGGACATCAAAGGGATCCAAGTGTTAGAGGAAGAGGTGAAACTATTGCTATTTGCAGACGACATGATCCTGTACATTAAAAACCCCAAAAGATCTCCAGCTGGAGTACTTACTGCAATAGAGGAATATGGAAGAGTGGCAGGATACAAGATCAATAAACAGAAGTCGGTGGGTTTTCTATACACATCGGACAGGACCATGGAAGAGGGGATTAAGAAGGAAGTACCCTTCACAATAGCTAGGAACAAACTGAAATAACTAGGAATATATTTCTTAAAAATACTAAAGACCTATACAAGGAAAACTATAAGGAAAACTATAAGACCCTACTATAGGAAACCAATAATGACCTCCACAATGGAAGAACAGCCCCTGCTCCTAGATGGGAAGGCTTAACATAGTAAAGATGACAATCCTACCTAAAGCACTGTACAAGTTCAATACTATACCAACTCAAATACCTTCAAACTTCTTCAAAGAATTGGAAAAACTGACTATCAATTTCATATGGAGAGGGAAGAAACCCAGAATTAGCAGAGAACACTTCAAGAAGAAGGACAAAGTTGGAGGACTTGCCTTACCCAATTTCAATGCCCATTACACAGCCACAGTGGTCAAAGCAGCATGATACTTGCACAATGACAGACACTCAGACCAGTGGAAAGAATACAAAGCCCAAGAATAAAACCATCAGTATATACACAACTGATCTTCGACAAGGGTTCCAAAACCATCAAGTGGGAAGCGTATGCCTTTATAACAAGTGGTGCTTGGAACAATGTTTATCCACATGTAGAAAGATGAAGCAAGATGTTTACCTCACCCCATGCACAAGAATAAACTCAAGGTGGATCACAGACCTGGGAGTTTAACCCCAAACCATCAGGACCATCAAGGAAGGAATCAAGACTAACCTCAGAACACGGGCCCAGGAAACTCATAGGCTAACTGCAATAGGGAAGGGCACACACACAGGTGAACTGGAAATCGACAAATGGTATCTAATAAAAATAAAGCACCTGTGCACCTAGAAAGACTTCACCAAGAGGGTGACAAGACAACCCACAGACGGGGAGAAGATTTTTAGTAATGACACATTGGACAAAGGGCTCATTACTAAAATCTACAACATCATCATGACCTGCAAAAAAGAGGAAAACAGTTAACCCCCTAAGGAAGTGGGCAAAAGAACTGAAAAGAACTTTCACTAGGGTGGAGATCCATGAGGCCAAAAGCATATGAGAAAGTGTTCTTAGTCATTAGTCATAAGACTGGGAATGCAAATCAAAACAACCATGAGATACCACCTAACACCCCTGAGGCTAGCCCAAATCAGCAAATCAGAGAGAAACAAGTGTTGGAGGGGCTGTGGTGAAGTAGGAACCCTCCTCCACTGCTGTTGTGTAGATTTGTACAGCCACTGTGGAAAACATTCTGGCGATACCTAAAGAAAATGGAAATTGATCTACATTATGACCCAGTCATCCCTCTACTGGGCATACACCCAGTGGAAGCAATAAATAAAACACGACCAATCATCTGTACTCCAATGTTTATTGCAGCACAATTCACAATTGCAAAGACTTGGAAACAGCCTAAGTTTCCATCGATAGATGAGTGGATTAGTAAACTCTGGCACATACACACAATGGAGTACTATGCAGCACTGAAAAGCATGGATGTGCACATGAAACATCATTTCGTGGGAAGAGCTGGAAGGAATCATGTTAAGCAAGGTAAGTCAAACCCAAAAGGACAGGTTTAACATGAGTCCCCTGAGGTAAGTACAATCAGCATGCCAGGAATAGAAGAATAAACACCTATCTTGCAATAAATGGATGGAAGCATAGATAGTTGGAGGGAGGGCAGGTCACACCTAGGGAGGTACATGAGCGTCCAACATAAAGAAGTGTAAGGGGAGGGGGCAGGTGGAGGGAGAATCAGGGTGGGGAGGAACTGAGTTGATGCCATAGGGGGAATATGGCACTAACACACCCAGGGGGAGAGTATTGGTTGTGTCCCCACAGAACTGGAAGATATATATGGCCTCCACCATGACATGCCAAACCAGGAGGGCAATGTAATGTGCTGAGGAATCCACAAAGAGACTGGACCATACGCTTGCCCTAACCATAATTAGCCTGGCCCCTACCATCAAAGGGAGTGCCACAGAAAATGAAAATAAATCGTCTGGTGTGGGAAAGGAACTGACCTACCACAACACACCCAGAAGGAAGCTGAAGCAAAGGAAGGAGGAAGAACAGAGTGGAGCACACCTTGGCCCACCAAGCTCAGAGGATGATAGCCTGGCTCAGAGGGCCCAAGGTACAGAAGAAGACCATATAGCTGGCTGCATGGCGGGATGCAACATCCTGGACTGACCCATGGCCTTCCATGGGACAGGACCTGAGACACAATGTGGGATGTGCGACTGAGATGACCCCACCACACTGAGGCAAAACACTGGGGTCGTGTAATGGTGTTGCAGGGGAAGCAGAGCAAGGAGCTCCCAAGGGAGTATAAAGGATGGAATTTAGGGCCAGAACATGGCACCCCATCAGACTCATCTGGAAAAGTCTCCTAAAGGTCAACAAACAGAACTTGACGTGCTAACAGGCTATTCTTTCTTTTTTTCCTGTCTTTTTTGTTGTTATTTTCTTTTTATCTCTTCTCTTAAATTTTGTGTCAGTGGCTTTTTTGTTTGCTAGCGTGTCAGTGTTGCTGCCCTCATCACCATGTTCTTATGTGCCACTTTGGTGTTGTCAAAACCATCCCCAATTTTATGCACATATTAATATATCTGCAGGTCTATCTAGATAAAATAGGCTGGACAAACAATGTGAGAAGAAATTAACAGCACCAACGGTCCTGGAGGGACATGAGAATTTGGGAGGTAGGGGAAAGGAGGAGGTGTTGGCCAACTCAGGGACAAGGGAACAATGAGTGGTTCAAAACCAGAGGAGGGAGGGGTTGGGAGGATTGGTAGGGAGTGACCAAGGGCAAGGTAACTGAGAGGAATTAATGAAACCAGAATGAAGGCTGAACATAGTAGTGGGACAGGAGGAAAGCATAAGAAAATATACTCTACTCAAGAGCATATATAGAAGTCTAAATACAGACATGTACATATGTAAATATATTTATGATTATGGGGGGAAAAGACCTATGTGCATATATTTACAGGTTTAGTAGTAGGGTAGAAGGTGGACATTGGATCTCCTCGCACACATTCCCTTAATACAAAAGCACCTTGCTCAGCTAAACAGTCATTTCATGATACCCACCTTTCTGACATGATCACTGAAGACAAATGTGTGCATAATCAAACGTGGTGAAGAAAGCTGATGGTGCCCGGCTATTAAAAGATGTATCATCTGGGGTCTTAAAGGCTTGAAGGCAAACAAGCGGCCATCTAGCTCAGAAGCAACAAAACCCAGAGAGAAGAAGCACACAAGCCTCTGAACACGAGCTGTTGAAGGGATCAGGTAGCAGGCATCAAAGAAGAAAAACCATCATTTTGTGATCACCTTCCCCACACAAACGCTGAAGACGGGTGTGTGCATAAGTAAGTGTGGCGAAGAAGGCTGATGGTGCCTGGCCATCGAGAGATATAGTGCCTGGGGTCTTAAAGGCTTGAAAGTAAACAAGCAGACATCTAGCCCAGAAGCAACAAAGCCCACATGGAAGCAGCACACCAACATGTGTGATCATGAAGGGCCGAGGGGACCAGGTTTCAAGCACCATTGTGAATGAGGGGAGTGCCCATCTGTACACAACTGGACATCCCTTGCAGAAGGGTAGTAGGGAGGAGATGAGTCACTCAGGGTTCAGTGTAGCAATAATAAAACTCACAACCTTCATCTAGTTCTTTAATACTTCCTCCCCCAACTATCATGATCCCAATTCTACCTTGCAAACCTGATTAGACCAGAGGATGCACACCAGTACAGATGGAAACTGGAAACACAGGGAATCCAGGACAAGATGAACCCCTCGGGACCAGCGGTGGGAGTGGCGATACTGGGAGGGAAGGTGGTTCGAAAGGGGAAACCAATCACAAGGATCTACATATAACCTCCTCTCTGGGGGATGGACAACAGAAAGGTGGGTGAAGGGAGACACCGGGCAGTGTAAAATAAGATAAAATAATAATTTATAAATTATTAAGAGTTCATGAAGGAGAGAGGAGTGGGGAGGGAAGGAGAGGAAAAATGAGGAGCTAATTCCAGGAACCCAAGCGGAAAGCGAATTTTGAGAATGATGAGGACCACGAATACATGAGTGCTTTACACAATTGTATGGATTGTGATAGGAGTTGTATGAGCCCCAATAAAATGATTTAAAAAGATAAATTATAGATAAATGTCTTTGTAATGGATTATACCTTCTAATAAAAGAACTAATGACCTTTTGACAAATGGTCATATATGTTTCCACTAAAGAACATGATTATCAATTCATTGATTCAACTAAATTTTATTTTATATTATTTAGTGAGTCTAAGTCTCTGGGTGTAAAGTGTAGTATCGAATAAGATCCCATTGTTTCTAGGAATGTGTAGCTTAATAGTGGAAACAGACAACATGTTGTGTGACATCGTTATTACAATGTTTTTACTAAATACAATGTTAGTGAAAAGAATTGATGCCCAGCTTCTGAACCGATTTGATAAAATTCCATAGTTGAGACCTTGAAATAGGTTTTGAAGTATTAAAGTTCTTTCAAATGGATAGTTATTTCAAAAAAGAGAAATAAAAGTATTATCATCAAAGAGTATTAGATTCCAAGTCAGGGAACACTAAGGAGCTTCGTGTGTCATTTGTAGTGTTTGCAATGTAATCTGAGGAGATATTGGAGAAGCAGACAGGGGACAAATCATATAGGGGATAGATTTCAGGCAAATACATAAGGGACAGAAAACCACGTTAGAGATTAATGTAAGTGTCCAGATGAGAAAATGACCTCATGTGTCACAGTGGGCTTTGAAAAGAGCAGAGGGAATAGCAATGGAATATATTTAAAAGGTAAAATTAATAAGATATATTATTTACCATAACATACCAATGCTTTGTTATGACAGCATTGGTGGATACACCAAATACATTCATCTTCAAGAAACTATGAGTTTGCTAGTAGTGAAGAAAGCTTTTTTAGTATTGGGAGAACTTTCATTCAATTCTCTGCTCTTCTACATGGAATTGCTTTTGAGTTTCAATTTCCATTACATTGTTGCTTTGACGGTCTTCCTTCCTGCATCCCTTCCAGAGAATCACAGAGCAATGCCATAGCTGCCTCTCCAGTGGAACTATTTTCTAAGACTATTGCTTACAAAGGAAAAGCCGTAACGTCTAAAACCAAACCCACTTGTACCAGAGCCCATCTGACTCATTCAAAGCTATGTAGGGTTTCTTAGGCTGTAAATCTTTATGAGAACAGGGATCCTCAACTTCCTTATGCCCTTGGATTAGCTGGGGGCTTTGAACCACCAACCAGCAGTCCAACGCTTCCCGCATAGTCACCAGGGCTCTTTAATAATGTGTAAGGGATGGTGTAAATTTAACGGAGGCAATAAATAAGCATATGCTGTAGTTATATAGCTCATAGTAAGACTGAACTAGCCTTCTTCTTTAAAACCATATGATTTCTAACAGGGAATAAATATAAATATTTCTGAAGGCTTCATGATTTATATTTCTTTTTCCATGTATGTTGCTCTATCAAAATAAGTACTTCTTCAAATTAGAGGAGATGCACCCGATCATGGATTTCTGAACATTTTGAGACACCCCCAGCCCTGAGACTATTTGTGAATGATCTATAGAAGAAAAAATTGACAAAGAAAGGAGAAATAAGACAGGATACATTCTGATCAGTGTATATTTAATTCATAAAGCATTAACTTCTTGTATCTATATTTTAATATAGTGTGTGTTATATTCTTTCCTTACTATACTGTATATTCTTTTTGTTCTTTTAAAGTTATTGATAAATTATTCCTTTCAATGAACTTATCAAAGTGACATTAGAAGTTTTGTTAAGATTATTCATGGCATTTTCTGGGACCAGCCACCCTGTCTTGGCATTTGTAACTGCTATGAGAAATATAGGCTGAAAAGCTTATAAGTGACAACCAAGCCTAGGACGGAGGGGAAAGAAGATCCATTTTTGAGGAAGTCGTGAGTTTTTTTCATGGTAATCAAAATTTGGCAAAAGGTTTTAGTGATGGTTGTACAGCATTATTGTAATTTATAGATGAAAAATGCTGAATTAACAAATGGGTTAGACATGTTTTTATAATGGCAAAAAGAATGGCTTAAACTAATAATATGAAATTAGTATTTGTCATTATATAAGATAATGTACTATAAAATTTTAGAATATTAAATGCTTATCACCTCAATTATGGCCCATCGTCTGCTAGCCTGTTAATCCATATTTTCTCCACAGATACTTTCAAATCACTCTCACCATATATTCTCACCCAGGATTCACGACTACAGAGCTGGTGTAAAAGGTACCAAGTTGAATACACATACTCTTATAATTGTCTTGAGATTTGATTTTTATTTTTGTCATGGTAAAGACTGCCAACACATACCAAAAATGCCCGTGCATAACAATAGGCTAAGCATATACTTGGTGAGGAAAAGAGACCTGCACTTACAATTTTCATGCTATTATTTAGACCCAATCAAATAGAAAAATAAAACTCTAGTATGAAAAAGTAAACTTCTCTAGTGCCATCTTCTCAACCTACATTAATTATTAGAGTTTATACTCCAAAAATTTAGAAGAAACAGAGCCATGAAAGATGAAATTTGGGCTTAGTCATCCTTCAGGTATGGAAATGAACACACACACAGACCAGCTCCGTTTTCAAGGAAACAGACAGTCCTCTTAGGGCAGTGATAACACTCATGTAAGTACACCTTAGAGGAATCAGCCATTGTAGGTGAAAAAAGAAAAGGCATAAATTATCTAAGGATACATCAGAAATTTAGGAAAGAAGTAGGAATGGAGACAGGAAACACAGGGAGGAAACAGGATAAGTGATACTACATTGTGGGAACTGCAATCAATAATATAAAACACAATATAAGTTAGAAGTTGAATGGGAAACTGATCTACTCTATAACCCATCAATGATCTACAATAAAAAGTTTTTAAAAAGAAAAATTATTTTTGCTGGTTTCAAATGAAAGAACTCAGAATGTTTACTTATGCTGGATAAAATATACCTACAGTTACCTTTCCTATTCAGGAGCTTATGTCTGTATTTAAAGATCTCCAAACGACAAATCCATCCCAGGAGCTGAAACTTGGAGGTTTTACAAATCTAATTATTTTTTAAATGGTTTTCACCAGATGCTTTATACCTCTGTTTGGTGCCTGGTGCCTGAAAACGCCGTATGAAGTCAAGTGAGCTGTGCTTTCGTTCACTGCTCTCAGTGGGCCAGCAGGATAATCCGCCCCCTGACTACTAAGAAGGCAGAGCATTTGCTATGTATAATCTGACACAGTGATGATCAGGATTATAGTTGCTCTCTACTTCAAGCTTTGAAAATTTAAGTCCTCATGAGATTAATTTTTTTGAGCAGCCTTGGTGACACAGTAGTTTAAGCTAACCGAAAGGTACATGGTTCAAACCTACCACTCATCCTGTGTGCTATTTTAACGATGTACAACCTTGACAAATATATGGAGCAGATCAACTCTGTCCTTGAGGACAGAGTCAGAATCAGGTGAAGGCAGAGGGAATAGCAGATGGGATAATGCGGCCATGACATAATCAGTTGTCAATTTGAGGCTTGGGAGTGAAGGGATGGAGTTTGGCCTGTCATTTTGGAGGCACTGAGGAGATGGATGGCTCACTGGATGCACAGCACTCGCTCACTGCCTGCAAGACACTCCTGTTGACAAGACACATGGAGCTACCCTAGAGCTCTGGGGCCGGAGGAGCCACGCGAAGACACCTGCCAGCGTTGAGATGCTTATATTGCCACAGGGTCAACAAGACCTACCACCCACTGGCCTGTGATCTTCCTGCATTCGGCGTCATTGCATGTGTTGCATGAGTCTGGAGGGGACTTTGTAGATTGGTATTGGACATATGAGTTAATGTCTGATTTATGGACTTGATCTGGACTGGACTTGGATGTTTTCTCAATATTCAAGTGCTCTTGTATATAAAGATCTTTCTTACACACATATGAGCGTTTATGAATTTGTTTCTCTAGTCAACCCAGACTAACACAGATAACTATCCTCAGGTGATATCAACTGTAGCCAGATCAGGATATATTTGACTAGGTAGCTGGTCAAGCCATCAGATGACACAGTACTTTACTTGAATTAATGAATTTAATGAAAAAGAAAAGGCCTTTACTTTCTTTGATTATATTTGTTACTTTGGCATTTAGAAATATATCAATAATATAATCCTAGATTGTATAATCTAAGCTTTTTTCAAAGACCACTCCTGGGATTGCTTTTTTATTTTACCTCTTCTAAAAATCTTTTGACATTATGTCACTTAGTTATAAGGAAAAACACTGCCCAGCCTTTTAACACATTTATTTTAGAGATTCTATTGGTGATATTTAGCCATACCACATAGAATCTTCTATAGAGATATGTCTCAAAATTAAATGTTCTTGACAAACTAGAGGATATTGTGAAAGTTTACATTTTGAGTTAGTAGGTCAGGGGGAGGCTTAACAGTTTGGATCTACAGCAAATTTCCAGTGATGCCAATATTGCTGTTCTGTGGACCATAGTTTCATTAGCAACTTTTATAGATGCTTCATGGTAAAAATTTACTCAAAAAAAGCTGTGATTGTTAAGCTTTTATTATACTTATAAATAAAATGGCTTGCTTTTATTATATAATATGTGAGTTGCAATGTGTTCCACTGTATAAAATTCTCAAAGTTTGATCATTTTTGACATATAATATTGGACAACATCATATGGTATATAGATGATATAGTATTAGTATATTAATCCTATTTGTCTCTTTGAGCTGATACTGAGGAAACTTATAACCAAACTTATGACCCATTTATAGCAAAGTATTAGAATCAAATACACACACATGGCATGTGTTTTAGACAACAACTTCCTCCTTTATAAGTCATATCAGAATCCTAAATTTGACTGGCTTAAATGGAAAATCAAAAGAATTCACATATTTATAATTTCCAAGTTTAGACATTTTCCTTCTGGTAAGACTGGGCCCAGGGTCTCAAATAGTGACATCAGGGCTCAACCTGCTGAAGAACTTAATCCCCCATCCTGTCTTGAATTCTATTTCCTATTGTACAGCATTTTTGACACTGATGCAGGTCAGATAGAAGAACCCAGTTTATACCCTCCCACGTGTAAATCTCTCTGTCATCCCAAATTCCCAGCCCCAAGACAGAGTTGGGGCTTTTTAAGAAATAAAATAAAAATATTTTCAGTTCTTTTCCTATGATTTGTGTATTTACATAGCCTAGTTTTAACTAAAGAAGAACTTGTTTTCTTATTATAGAATACATTTTAAAAATCTGATATTTCTCTACCAAGTTCCCTACATTTCTGAAGCAGGAGATATGTGGATAGATTCCCAGTTCAAAAGATGGAGGTGTTAACAGCTGCTTCGCTAACACAACTCTAGAATCTCTAGCTGCCAAGCCAGAGAGAAAAGGAAAGCGAGGTTTTTTTCCGACTGCAGCTCAGCTCATGCCTCGATCGAGATTCTACGATCTACAGTGCTTCACTTCTAGGGGTTATTTTAAAATCCAGTTAGGGTTCTTTGGCCAAAACCAAGGGAACTCAACTCTGTCTGATTAAAAAACAAACAAACTCTTTCTAATGAAAAGTTCACAGAAATTAAGAAAAGTTTAATGACAACACTTAAAATAATGAGCTTTCAGAAGCTCCTACAATATGAACTGAAGCTCTTTATATTTGGGGAAAAAGGCCATAGCCCTATGATATTCACACAATCTACATGTTCTCATTTTTTTGTGCTATCTTATTTTCCTTTTCAGAGCTTTTTAACCTGCTGAAAACTCTTTGGGAACAAGATGCAGAGAATAAGAATATGCAAAATTTACAGCCTGTAAGGATAGTCAAAGTCTGTCCTTACTGATATGAGAAAAGCAAAGATTCTCTCAGTTGGATCTAAGAAGACATGGACACCTCAGGTTAAACATAGCTAACGCCAAACTTAGTGTATTCTTAACTCCTTACTCTATTATTGTTCATTTTTTTCTCCTACCATGTTTTTCATCAATTCTTATTCCCTCATCTCTTAATATTTAAGTTATTTAATAGATTTCCCATAGAAATCTTGAGACGTTTTAAAATTCCTCTGCTATAAATATCAATATCCACCCCTACAAGTCATCCAGGATTGAATCTCCCTCCAAATAATTTCTGAAGACCTTCTACCTTTTGTATTCTTACTTCCATTGCCCTTGTCCAGATATTCTGCACTTTCCTCCAGAGACAGCTATGTATTTGCTTTAGAATCTTCCATGGAATGTTGTGCATTGCTTAGCAAATAATATATACTAGTTACATATGTGAGTAAATACATTTATTCCTGGTTTATAAATAGCACAAAAGCATAAATTATATTTGCCTTGCTCACTGTTGTGTTCACAATGCCTAAACAAGGCCTGGCACATAGCCTGTTCCCAATATATATTGAGAATAAATGAATATGTAAGTGAACACCCCTGTGCAGGACTTCGTATCTCTTATAGAATCCCATTGTGTCTACATATGACATCTCTTTAGTTTTGATATGAATTTTTATATCAAAAAGGAATTATAAAAGACATTGATATGGAAGCATGTTTTAATTAGCAAAGTGATATTTGTGTACACTTATTTGGAATGTTTCACAATGGGAAATCAGGCATTCTGTTGAGATGTTGGCTCAAAGGGGAAGCAAATATTGAAAATTTCCTTTGTTGAATTTTCTGTTTGATTCTTATGGAGTTTTTAATCTGTATAGCAAGAAGGGTCTCTCTGCAAAGAGAGCACTGTGTGCACTGAGACAGGTGCAGACGAGGCAAGAACGCAATCTAGGCACGGAGAGAAAGAAAGAAGCGCTGACAGACACTTCCTTCCCTTGACTGTACTTCTACAAAATGCTTCTCTTTCACATACTCCCACAAATTATTAGTTCAACATAACTATCATAAAATTTCAGAGAAGAAGAGGTAAGAATATTCAGAACCAAGCATATTCCATTGTTATCCTTTAGGCTGAGTCTACTCTGATTTAATTAAATTCAAATAAGTATCTTTCCATTCCTTGGGACTTGGTAGGAGGAGTCCACTGCACTTGAAAAGTCACAAAACAGTCATTAGATGTTAATAACTAAGAGCTGCTCCAACCTCTGCTGGTTTCAAATGAGGGGACCAGAGGCATAAAGCTCCATAGGGCATTACTAATTTCCTGAGGCACTCAGCTGCTGAAAATGAATTCCTCAAATAATAGTTTCCTTTTCCAAAATTTAACTGGATCAGATATTTTTAGTTTAAAAGTCCTAATGAGACTCTGCAGGAACATGCACAGCACGGGGGATTCCTGTACAATAAATCACTGGAGGTGTGCCACCTTACGGCTGTAAATTTGAATAAATATCTTTGGTGATTTATAGCAGATGTTTTTTCACTTAGCTGCAGCCCACCAAAGCGCAATCTAGGAGCAAGCTACATGAGAGTTTGAACTACTTCTGTGTCAACCTGTGCTGTCTGGAGAACAGCTAGCAGTGTATTGTGAGGGTAGATGCTCAATAAAAGTTTGGGGTGGACTAATGAAAGTGCTATCAAAAGACAATGTGTACTTATCTGGCCAATTCTATAAACACGGGCAATAGTAAGTGGATTTTAAGTCTTCAAGCGCAAGGAATAGGAAAAAATCTGTGTTAAAGAGAATTGCATGTGCCTTGCTAAATGCTTAATGGGGCTAGAAAGCATTGAGTAGATGCTTGAAGAAGAACATAGTGATCTAAAAAGTCTTGCACATAAAATAGTTTGTTTGAAATAGATGGATTTCCAAAAGGTATGTTCAATTATCATGCTCATTTACTATTTGTACTAAGCTGTTTACTCTCAGCCCTAACTCAGTGCCTATGGGCTTGAGCTAAATAAATGCACATCGAAGGAGTGCGCATTTGGTCAAATTCAGTGCAGCGCAGTTCAGAGTTTACTTTGACGTGTAGAGATGGGTTGCTTTACGTTTTTACCCCTGATTCAAAGGGCTCTCGCATGTCACCTTCTTCATGACCGAAGGCTTCATGGAAAGAGTACTGGATGAATAATGGGCCAGAAGTCAGGGGCTGTGACATTTGTTGTTTTCATTACTTCTAAGTTGAGGGTCATGGCAGCACTTAGCTCATAAATTTATTGTTAGGGGATTAATACACATAAAATAGAGCCTTGTCCGCTACATGAGGCCTCAAAGAATGGCATGCATGGTCATTGTGTTGCTGCTGCTCTTGGGTGTCATAGCCTCCGTTTCTGAGACAGCTGAGGGTCAAGTCAGCTCTAAGGCTGTGCTAATCTAGACTAATAACTTCTTAAAGAAGACAAAGTCTATGTGTCTTGTCTCACTTACTTGCTTTATTGCACTAGATCATGTGGATAGTTTTACAGAGATTGGAGTATTTTTTAAGCTAGAAAGTGATGGTGACCCAGTAAGACCTATACTGGTCAAAGAAGTAGAGACAGGATGCAAACAAGATGGATGCTTGACGGTGTTCATGACCGCACAGTTCAAAATAGCAAGGAACTGGAAACAGCCCAAAGGCCCATCAAGAGAAGACTGGATAAAGAATCTGGTACATACATACAATGGGATACGATACATCCCTATAAACAGGGATGGAACCGCAAAACATCTCAGGACATGGATGGACCTAGAAACCATTTGCTGAGTGAAGTTAGTGAATCACAAAAGGACAAATATTATGTGGGCCCACCACTATAAGGATTAACACCACACCAAAGACGGGCTTCTGTCCTCAGGTTTCTGTCCTCAGGTAATCTAAGCTGGTCTCACAAGCAGTGAGCTAGTGAGCCTGCCTAGAATCCGTAAACCACATACTACCCCCTCATTTTTTATCTTAAAAGCCACTTTGAGAGAGGAGGCCTCACCTCAGTTTATTTCTGTTTCTTGGCATGGAGGGGAAGGAGAAGACTGATCGGTTCTGCCATATGACATTGTTTTATGGCCACACCAAATCAACAGCCTCTCCTACAGGAGTGATCTGCAAATCCCACTGGAAACTGAAGTCAAGAGATGAGGGAGTGGGACAAGCTTGTTTCAAAGACGGTGATTACACATCTGTTGCTGGGTAAACTGGGTAGGGCAACCTGCCATTGAGAAAAACACTTGACATTGCTTATATAGACCCTAAGGAAAGAATATGCCCAATAACATGTTCCTGTTGGACACTTTTGATGACCTTGTTTCCCCAGGCTGAATGCTACAGACAAGTGGAATGTTAGATCTCTCTTTTCAAGTTGTACAGCACCCTTTGTAGGTCACACTAGAATGACCTGATTTGGAAACTCCATTCAGAAAACTGGACTTTACCTTAAACTTAAGGCAGAAACACCCTAGTGTGAAAAGAAGCAGACAATAGCTATCTCAAGGTTATGGAAGGGAGGTCTTGGAAGTTGGTTCAGGTCTTTTCCTTTGAGGGTGCCGATGTATAATGGCCCAGGACTATCATGTATTTACTATCTTTATTTACTGTTTATTTTTTGATGACATGTGTTAGTTTGGCAGGCCTGACTCTGTCTTTATACATGAGTGTTATTGAAAGTTTTGCCCGATCCCCAACCTTCACTGTTTTTGTGAATAGTAGAGAGTCACTTATTCTTTTAATATGTGCACATCAATAATTCATGTATTATTATCTAAAAAGCCAGCCTATCATTTCATCTCTCAACTGTGTTTTCAATAATCTACCACTCCTCCAACTGCTAATACTATTCATAGAATCACCTTATGCACAATAGAGATGATTTAAAATGCTATCCAGTAAAATGATAATGCCATCTCCAAAATGAACCAGAGACATACATAAACCATGTATATAGGAATGTAATTTGGGATCACACTTTATCTTCACCCTATATCTCAGAACATTAGTTCCTATAACATCACCCTACTCAAAGCGTGGCCTGCCCTGATGGAGAAATCACTGAAAATATGGGTATCTTAGAAAGTTGTGGTGAATAAATGAGAGGGTACCCAGATATTAGAAAGAATGGTTACTGGAGTGTAAAAGGGTTTGTCTCCAAACATGCATCGATCTAGGTGAGACATCAACTAAGTCCATGCATATGAAGCACACCAGCCTGTTTGATCCAAGGATTATAAATAATAATAAGATCCAAGTCCAGTGTAGGGAATGGTAACAGAACTTAAATTCTGAACACCCTGTTAGCAGAAGGCTATAGAGGATAGCAGACTCCGCAAATCCCCTTGCAGGGTTCCCACAAGAATTAAGCCTCTGCTCCTGGTCCAGATATATGATAGGCTCGCTTTCAGACAGAGAGCCGTGTACAGTCAATTATGGCAGATGCGGTTGGGTTAAAATATAACACCTTATCATTTGCTCTTTCTTTTGATCCATTTTAAAGTTGTTTCAGTCAATCATATTTTATACTTTCTTTTCATTTGAGACTTTTCTGTGTTTTCATTTAATTGCCATTGGTTTTATTTTTGTTTTATATAGGTTTTAATTTCTGTACATGAAATCCAGGATAGATAAATTTATGGACTCTGTAATAAGATGAAGAATTGCCTAGGGACACAACAGTGGAGGCTGGGAGGATCTGATGAGCTAACAGCTTTAAGAGAAATAAGAAAATGATCTGAAATTGATGGTGCTGATGAGTGCACAACTCTTCTTAACATTCTTGAGCTATTGCATGATATGTAAATTATATGCCAATTTTCAAAAAAGGAAAAGAATTACAATAGGATGAAACAAAAGCAACTCACAATTCTACTTAAAAGGAAATTGACTTGAAAGTAACATTTGGGTTGGACCTTTACTGTGCAAGAACACTTGCGAAGCACAGAAGAAAATGGAGTGGGAATGCATATGGATAAGGCATGTTAGGGAAGGTAAAAAGCTTGTGCAAAGGCACATAGGCGAGAAAGAGTAGTTTTTTAGAACTACAGAAACTAGAACAGACCGGGGAAAACAAAAACATCTGTTGGTAGATTAGAAGAAAGATTACAAAGGCAGAGAAACAAATGGGTTAGAAGATGTTGACAATCATTCAAGCAGCAGCCAAATAAAGGAGAATCTTTGAACTGGGTTCAATGACAGAGTTGGAAAAGACAAAAAAGTGTGAACAATTACATATGGAAGGGACAATGTCACAGACTACAGTAGAGTTTATTGTAGTCTACTGAGTACATATGGGGTGAACAGAGAGAACAAGAATCAAGAGAGGTAATAGGAGAGCTTCACAGACTTTTTTGTTTGTTTGTTTAGCATATGATGGGACGGAGTTAATGTTTGTTTGACACATGTTGAGCTTGTATTGGGTTCATGAAAGGTGAACCCCCCCCCCCTTTCCCTTCAAGCTATAGCCCTTTCCCAGCCTTTTCATTCATGCATTCATTCACCCATTCATTCTTCTATTTATTTCAGTTCAGACCCCCAAATCTCCACCTAATGTAGTTTCTCACATCTTAACATGATATTCCAATAACTAAAGCAGTGTTCTCTTTTAGACCTTGTTCTACATGCTCTTTTGTACAAGTTGAAGTATAGATATGCAGTAAATCTTCACTGGAAGAAAGAGTCTCATCTTTCTCCCTGGGAGTGACTGGTGGGTTATTATCCAAACTAGGACATTTTCAAATGCAGAAGGGCCATTATTCATAAGTGAAGTGGGATTTACTTCTGTTGAGACTATCCTGAACAAATTAGAGTGTTTGGTCACCAGTGAGTTCAGAAATTGTCGAATCTGGATGTCGTCCCAGAACAGACAAGCATATACTTAGAAATGGTGGGGCCACCCTGAGAGAAGCTTGAGTGGTGGTGGAAGAAAGCCAAATGAAGCACAGAGTCTGACAAGTCAAGTGTAGCAAAACTGCTGGTTGGGGTGAAACAGGGTATGCACTAAGGGGTCAACCTTATTCGGGCAGTTAAAATACACCGAGGAAAAGAATGGCAGGCCAGACAGACAGCACAATGTTTCCCAGGCATCTAGGTTAAAACTGCTTACCAGGTGAGACTCCAAGTACCAATGACCAAAAACCCAAATCCTGATTTTTTACAAAGGTGACCCTGGATTAGAAGTTCATGATTTGAAAACAAATAATGTCTCCTATACTTAGTAAATTGCTAAAATGTCAAGTACAAGAAGGCTGTATTTATTTATTTTGTATCATAGAAAAATGCAAGTGAAAATTAATAGATTTTTTTCAAAAACATTTTGAAGCCCATTCTGCATGGGAGCCCTTGGGGCATAGCAGTTACTGGTTTCACTGTGGTCCTCCAAATCAGTAGTTCAAAACCACCAACTGCTCCCAGGGAGAAAGATAGGGTTTCTACTCCTGGAACCAGTTGACACTCTCAGAAACCCACAGGGCTCTCTACCATTTGGCGTATACTGGAGGGCAGTGAGAGAGTCCTGTACATTGGAATTCTAATGGGAAAAGGAAGAGGGGCTCAGCCTATGTCATCTCTTTATCAGAGCCATGCTATAAATAAGAAGAAAGCAAACAGATAATAACAATAATGAAAAAATATTTTAATGTTAAACATCTTCTGATGTCTAAAATCAATGAACAGGTTTTGTTCGGTGCTAGCCTGAGTTATAAATATATTTTCATTTTATATTTGTTATATTCACAGTGTCTCTTGTAGAAGACATGAACACTTGCTTGATAACATATATTTTAAATTTAATGTTATTTCTTTCAACTTTTAAGTAGGAGTGAGAATATTGAAGGAAGAATTAAAAACATTTATCAATGTGTGTTAAAATTACCCTAAAATTTTCTTGACCATAATGATATTTGTAGTACCTATCCAATTTGCAACTTCCAAAGATTAAATTTTTGCAGGGGATATTGGAAATTTACAGTACTCATGAGGTTACAGTCTTTTGAGGGTATTTTTTAGAGAGCCTAAGAGACACTTCATTATCTTTTTTAAAAAAGCATAATATAAGTGAATTCTATAAAAATGATTTTAATGTTGCAATATGTTGTTCTTGTTGCTTTGATTGTTATAGAAAATGTTTTTGTTTTGTTTTTATTTTGTTTTGAAAAAGTATAGTAGAGTTATATGTAATTGTTTCTCCTTCAGAGAATGTGATAGAAATCTATAGACTGTTAAAGATAAAGGCATTCTTTGAAAGAATCTGTTTAATTTCACCACATCTACCTAGCTGCAATGTATAATTTCTATATGATTGTTATATAACTTTAAAAAGTGCCAAAAATATTTACTGAGCTACAAAAGAGGTGGCTGCTGTTTCTATTGAGTGAATGGAATAAGAAAAGCAGACATATGAGGTGAAGCATTGAAAGAGAGTGGAGAATTTTGATAAAATATCTCAAATATCGCATTTAAAGCTGTCTGTTTTCCCATATATTTTACAACAATCCCAGAGGAAAGAACACAAATGTACATTAAGAATTGAGCTTAGATGGAGATATCAATTTCCTTCATTTTTGCTTTATAGCCTTAATGGTTGAAGTGTAGGATATAAACGGGTTAAGTTCTCAAAGTAATATTGGCCTAACATTTTTTTCTGATTATAACAGAGACAAAATATAGACAAAAGTCTCCCCTATGAAGACATGTTGGAGTTGTCTGGATTTATTTATTTTGTCCTTGTTTTACTCTAATAGATCATTACTGCTGTAAACAATGAGGGGAGGGGGGTTTGAACAGATGGAGGGATCAGGTAAATAAACTATCCTAGAGTTAATTGGAAGTGCACATGGGGCAAAATAAAATTAACTTTTCAGTAAATGTAAGGTGGTTATTAAATGCCATTAACTTATTGAGATTGTTGCTATTGTTAAGTGCCATCTCGTCAGCTCTGACTCTGAGGAACCTCCTGTAAAATAGGAGGAAACAGGGCCACCTGTGACTAAGCCCACTGCTGCAGCCACAGTGTCAATGCACCTTGTTGAGAACCTTCTTGTTTTTGCTGCCCTCTACGTCACCAAACATGACGTCCTACTCCATGGACATTTTTCCTGACATGTCCAAAGTAAGTTGGACTAGGTCTCCTCAACTTTGCCTCTAGGGGGCCTTCTGACTACTCTCAAGACATCTGTTTGTTCTGGTAGCAGTCCTCGGTGCTTTCAATATCTTTCACCAGCACCACAATTCAAATGAATCCATTCCTCGTAGGTCTTCCTTATTCTGTGTCCAACTTTGACATGCATGTGAGAATTGAAAACAGCCGGGCTTGGATCAGACACATCTTAGGTCTAAAAGTAACCTCGGTGCTGAAGTTGTAATCCACACTGAAGGTACAGTCCTGATTTTGAAAGCAAGTACTCCTCGCTTTTAGCAAGCAAGATTGTTTCATCTGCAGATCATAAATTATTACTACGCCTTCCTCCAATCCTGATGTGACATTCTTCTTCATATAATATGAAGCTTCTCTGATTATTTGGTCAGCATTCAGATTGAATAAGTTTGGTTAAAGGATTCAACCCTGACACACCTCTTTCTTGATTGCAAACCATGCAGTGTGCTCTTGTTCTATTGCACAACTGCCCCTTGAACTGTGTATAGGTTCTAGACACTGAGCATGATACCCTGTTCTGGGATTCCTCTTCTTCTCAAGGCTAGCTATAAGTCACAATGAATCATATTTTTGAGTAACATTGCATAGTCAATAAATACGAATCCAGCCTGAACTTCAGGAATCACTTTGTCAATGTACTGCTGCAACCATTGTGGGATTATCTTTAGCAAAATTTTGCTGGCATGTAATATTAGGAATCTTGTTCTATATAATTTGAGCATTCAGATGGGTCAATTTTTTTTAGAATGGGTAAAAATATGGATCTCTTCCAGTCAGTTGGCCAGGTAACTGTCTTTTAAATTTACTGGAATGGAGAAATGAATGTTCCCAATGCTCTCTTAGCTTATTGAAACATTTTCATTGGTATTCCATCAATTCCTGCTTATTTTTAGCACATGTTCTATCTATTTAGTAGGAGCCCTGATGGTGTAGTTGGTATGTGTTAGTCAGCTAATGTCAGAAAAAAGATGGAGCATTCTACTCCCTTGATGAGTTACAGTCTCAGACTGTAATTGACTCAATGACAGCTACTTTGGCTTTTGACTTTGATATCCATTTTATGCCATCCACACACTATTAAGTACATTTGAGTTCATTATTTAAGATATGTACCTCAATGCGAGTCTTCATTTTTCCCTCATCCTCTATTTTATCAAGTATAAAGCTCTTCTCAAGAGATTGGCCCTGACTGGTAACTTTCCCGGAGTAGAGCATTCTGGTTATACTTCCTCCAACCTGATTTCGGCATGTTTCTGGAAGTTCATGGTATATTACATTTATTATCCTTCTCCCACATCATAATTCAAATGAAACAATCTTTTTCCTGCCATCTTTTCTCATTGTCCAATTTCCGCATATGCCGGAGTCCATTGACAACACCAAGGTTTGGGACAGGAGAACTTGCACTTCAGCACTTGCCCAATGCAAATTGACTTCTTGACCACCACTTATGAGTGTTGATTATTGAGCCAACTACAATGAAATCCTTTACAATTTAAATTTTTATCAATATGATGTTATCTTTTGGTTCAATTGCAAAATTTTTATTTCCTTAATGTTGAAATGGAATACATACTGTTAACTGTAATGTTTGAGCTTCAAGTGCTTCAAGTCCCATTGCCTTTCAACAAGCAATATTGTGTCATCTCAATATCTCAAGTTGTCAATCCTTACTCAAATCCTGATGTATTATTATTGACAGCCTGCCTTTGTAAATCTAGTTCCCTGGATAATGTATCCAGCATACAGACTGAATGATCTGTATGAAGGGATGAGGGTGAGGGGAAGGGCTATCGTTGGCACGCCATTTCTCACTTTAAACCATGCAAAACCTCATGTTCTCTTCAAAAAACTGGCTCTTGGTTCAACTACATGTTATGCATTAAAAATTAAGGATTCTAGAAAGCTTAATTGGATACAACCTAAGATGAAATTCTCAAATCTATTCTACTAGGGAAATTTAGTTGGGGAACCTGTGTAAACTGAACTCAAGACATATATGTTTTCAATAAAGTGTAGCCAACGACTGAAGAGCAATAATACAAAAACGAGCCTCCCTAAATTCATTCTCACAATTCCAAATATAAAAACAATAGGTACAAAGAGATAAGGGATGGAACCTGGTAAACACAAGACTCCTTCTGTTTCCTCTACTGCCTTCAATGGCCTCTGAGAACTCGGAGTGGTCTCCCTCTAGAAGTAGATTTGCTATCAGTCAACAGATATTTATTGTGCATGTATGACAGACAAGAAAACATTTTCCTTAGGCTTTACAACATGTTTGAACTCCATTTGCAGTTTTTTTTCCTTGTTTTTAGTTCTTCTGAGGGGTCAGTTGGTTCTCTTTAAAAGCTTCCACATCTATCGATGAAAATGTTTCACATAAACTCATGAGTAATTTTTCTTAGTTTCTCCTAGTGACTGAGGCAATTTCCGTGTAAGAAAGCATAATGTATCTGATGAGTTCAATCGCCGTCTGCTGCTGATGATGGTGCGACGTCGGTACTAAGCTTGCTGTTCCCCTTCCTGCTGCCACTCAGTGTGCGTCAGCTACAGACCTGCGGGATGGTGGGTCGTCTGAGAATAGAGACGTCTCGGTCACTGAAGCAGTGGGGTCCCGAATGCACTGGGTAGAATGGTGCTGTGACCTTTTGATTCCTCAACTTGCCAAAGACACTTGATATCCTGTGACAAAGACAACCATCCGCACTGCAATACAAAAGCATCTCTCTGTACAAACTGATCTGTCCGGTTTTGCTCTTTCAGTTTTTTAATTTGTCAAACCTATCGGTTCACTGTCTCTTCTGGCTTCATGTGCATTGGAAGACAAGCACGGGGCAAGCTTGTCAGGATAGCCGTTTCCCCTTTCAGAGGGATATTTTTGTCTTCCTGAAGCTCATCACTCTTAGGAAGGCTTAGTTCACAGAAGATGCCAACTTGCATGTGGACCTTGGTACAGGGGGGCCGTGAGAATGGTCTCACTTCTCACTCTCGTTTTTCAAAGGATGTCCTGGCGTTTAGTAGAAAGAAAGGAAAAAACAAGGTCAGAAGCATGAGACATGCCCTTCAGGTAGGTTCCATCTGCTGGAAAAAATAAGACACGGATCAAATAATTCCAGCACAAATATGGATGAGCCAACAGTGCTGTGATCCCTGGCCATGGCCAAGTGGTCAGTTTCAAGTCTGATCTAAGAGGTAGGATTCTGAGCAGAGGATTTCGGGGAAAATATGATATTTCTTCTTTCTTCACATACTTTCCCCTTGACGCCAAAGGGGGGGGGATTTACTAATCTGAATACTGAGAACACATAATCTTCAATGCATCAGTGGCTGTTGAGTAGATTCCAACTCGTGGCAACTTCCTCCGTGTCAGAGTAGAACTGAACCCACTAGCCATGTCCAGTGACTGATTTTTCTGAAAGGTTACAAGGTGTACATTTTGCAATGCATCCAAGTGGCCTCTAGCCTCCAATATTTACAACTATAAGCTGAGCTTCCTAATCAACACTGAGTCTCATTCACTAACAAAAATGACAACTTGACATGCAAGCCACCCCGCCTTCTCTTTCAATTCCCGAGTGCGTGTGAGAGAGTCTGACTTTCCTTTGCTGAGAACTCAGAGCATTTTTCTTTATGTGAGAAGCAGTCAACCATTTATTTCCATCCTCGTTGTCCTTTCTCTGAAGTCACCGGGCAAGCACCTCTTCAGTTGGCCGACTCAGCGAACCTGTCCCCTTCTCTTGCTTTGACGTCTCAGCAGTGAACAGTGAAGTCCGGTCAACCAACTGGACTCCCGAGACTGGGGGAACTACTTTCTATTCATGAGTAGGGAGTGAGAAGCTTCCCTGATGTACACATGTGAACAATAACTGTAATGTCTTTGTACCAGTCTCTTTCATAAATAAAGCTTCTGAGCCCTTACCATTTGGACTTATTTTTTGATTAATCTTATATCAAGGTACTAAAAGAAAGAATAAAACCTGCGTATATAAATTAATTTGAGGAGATTGTTATCCAAAATGTATTTATTTCTGGGAAAATGTAATGTTCTCTTCCTAAAAAAAAATTATTACTAATGAGGAATCTTAACTAAACTCAATTTTTAAAATTAGCCATTATTAGAAATATCTTTTAATTTTGCATATGAGGAAATGACTTCCTCTGGCCACACAAGGAGAATACAACTTCACACCAGTCGAAGGCTGATTTCCATAAAGCAGGGATGAGCCAAGCCTCCATCCTCAAACCTTCTTTACCTTATTCTGACATCAACCATCCTTTCAGATGCTGGTTTGCTCATTGCAATGGCCACACAGAACACACAGACAATAGCCATGATCACGGGGCTTTATTAGGAATGTTAACAGATTGCAACAAGTCAGAATTAGAAAACATTCAAAATACAGCATCTTTTCTCAGCCCTGCCAGCAGATACTTGGTCCCTTGCGCTCAGCCATGCTTGGGCCTATGAACATTCCTCTAGTGCTGATACGTGTCCGTAGGGCTCATCACTCTGCAAGTCAAACTCTGAGTGCAACTTTACTGTGTGCACTCACTTTACTCACTTCCGGAGCTGGGAAGCTGGAGCTCTGTCTCATAGTCTCTGTGACTCACAGTCTCTCTTTCTTTTAGTCTCAATGCCATTCTTCTGCTGCCTCTGCACACACATTTCTTGGAGGTCCTTGCTTCTGCATGTTCCTGCTTCTGAAATGACTTAAGCTATACGCACTGGGATGGCCATACTGACCCCTCCCCACATTAGAATCCTTTACACCTTATTTGAAAGTTCCCACCTAGTCAGTTGATGGGAGTTACAAAGACTACAGATAGAACTGCCCTGCAAGTATGTTCGTTCCACAGAAGCATCAATGAACCCAAAGTAGATGCCCTAAGTGGCTTAGAACAGCAAACATTTTCTTCCTTCTCACACTCAGTAAATTTCACACACACACAAAAACAAGTATTTCATGGAGCAAGTGTCTTATGGAATGTGTCTTTTTCATAAACTTCACTCTATGCTCCTGTTATTAAAGGAGATTTTCAGATCACTATAAATACTTATTCTATCCAAATATTAAATTCTGCTTCAGAAATAAGTTGCTCCAAAGAAAAGTATGCCTATTTCCTAAAAGAATAATGTCTTTCCCAGCAGAAACTCAAAGTACACTTTAAGAACTTTGTATAATAAAAATGTCCATTGTCTTTAAATTTATCTACAAGTTCAGTGAAATTCCGATCTACACCCCAAAGAATTTTTCATCTAATTTGACAAGCTGAATGTAAAATGTATGTGGAAGGGCACCAGGCCCCACAAGGCGGGGGTTAATCACAAGAGGTGACAAAGCTTACTGTAAAGCCAAACTAATTAAGATAGCACGAGATTTTCTCAGAACGAGGAAAAATTGGTCAAGGAAGCAGAATGGATATTCTAGAAACAAATACACCCGTATGAAGCCCAGTGGTAATAAAGGGCATAAGAACACTTAGTACTAAATAGAAATGAAAAGAACTTGGATTCCTACTTCAAGTTCTTTATGCATGTAATTTATGCTAGATTAAAACTTAAAAATTAAAGACAGCAAACTTTTCAATTATATTTTAAGGGGATATCTTGATTAGCTTCAGGTAAGATAATATTTTCCAAAGAAGAGTCACAACAGTACTGACAAAAAAAGAGAATGATGGATAATTCTACTACATTAAAATAGCTTGTAATCAAAGAAACCATTACAAAGTGAATAAACAAGTCTATGGAAAGGGAGAATATTTTTGGGAAATAAACATAAGATATGAAGAATCTATAATGAACTCCTATGAATGAATTTCAAAATGGATTAACCATTGAGAGAGAAATATTGGCAGGGATTACTCAGAAGAGGAAGTTCAATTAGTACAAACATTTACACACCTTCAAGCTCAATATTAATCTGTAAAATGAAAATTAACCTGTAAAATGTAAGACAGCATTTCCCATCCTCCTGATTGCCATGCATTACTAAATAGCAGAATGCACAAGCGATTTAACTTTTATGTCCTAGTCTTTGCATTCCAAAGATGAGGGTGTTTTTTTTACCCATGTTTTCCTCAGTCTCATCTATTATTGTACATTCTTTGGAATTAGAAAAACTTACCTTTTCCATTACATTCTTTCTTCTCGCCCTTATATCAGTTTCTAATGGATTTAGCAGGAAACAGGCATTTCTGCTCAACTTGTACAAACTTGTGGAAACATTAAAGGAATGGAAATGGAAATTTCAGACCACCAGATGTCTTTATGCATAAACATAAATAATACTGCCATGAAATTGACTCCAGCCTACCTTTTAAGTAGGAAAACACTCTCCTTTAATCCACGACGGGTAATTATGGATGATTCATTGGCTACTAATTTGCTGAAAACTCAATTCAGAAAATGCTAACAATACATATATTAAGCATTAAGTTAGCACATGACATTTAATAGAAATCTGTTCTCTCTTATTCTTTTCTTCTAAGGAAGTCTTTAAACTGTGTTTTCTAATCAGTATAATGAGCTTTTTTGAATTTATGAAATATGAGGCCCCTTTCAACTCTGAAGTTTCATCTCTGTGTTTTCACTCTTAAGGACTATTTACTCCTATCAAGACCGATTATAGCGTTATTATGGTCTCTTTCTCCCCACCTCACCCCCAACCCCCTGATTCTTTGTTTCACCGAGCCTCCCCTTTCCTTCCCAGTTTTTCCTCTCTATTTCTCTCTCTCTTGCCCTCAAGATTGATCTGGTTCTCTCTCTCTCTCTCTTTCTCTCACTTTATTGCTCTTTTGTTCACTCCAAAAAAATCTTTAATGTAGAAATTCTTCTAACTTTCTGAAAAATATTTCTTCACCATACAGAAAGGTACTTCTAAGTCTCACCTATACATATTAATATGTTTTAATCAAATATGTGTGTACCATATTTATCACAATTATTTCCATATTATTACAACCTAAAATAGGTGAGTGTGGATGGTAAAAAGACATTGTCAGGTGATCCCAAGAAACCTTCCTTGAACTTCACTTGCATTTCTGTTTCTCTCCCTGGGCAGTCATCTGGTGCAATTTTAGCTCTTGTCTGTCCTTGAGCAGGTCACTGACCCCTACCTAAGGTGCTGACTCCAGATGCTGGCAAAACTGCCTCTTCTTGTGGTGACAAAGAAACTCTGAATTCCAGGCAGAGAGAGGGAGAATAGCTTCCTCTCTAACACACCCGCACTCCATCATCTGGACAGAAAGCTAGTTCTGCATCTATAAGCATCTCTATCTTTTGTGGACAAAGAGGACTGCCAAGTTCAGGCCTGCTCTGGGTAACCCAAGAAGCTTACTCTCAGCCCAAGGACCATGTGCCAAACAGACTCCTCCCTGTGCACGTCACAACTTCATGTTGCCCTTAGTTCTGCCCCCATTGCAACTTTTCATCCCCACTTGTCCTAAAATCAATTTCCAATGTGGAATGTTCTCTCTAATGTTAATTAGAGACAAGGACTAATAAAGGAGACAGAGGAGGAAGTGGTCAGGGGAGGGAAAGCCCACATGTTAAAAAATGCCCACTGTCTTAGAGAACCAAGTAAAAGTGTCGGAGAAGTCCAGGGATATGCGTGCTCAGAGGTGTCTCTGAAAGATGACTGGTCCATCAGGAAATGCTCTCTGATGGAGTGTGTGTGATGAAGATGAAGAAGGGAAGACGAAAACTTTAAAGAGTGTTTCTAAAACACTTGGTTTTGTAAAGTAAATAAGATAAAGCAACTTTGGCAGAGCAAATGGTGCTGTTTCTTTTTTTAAGGGTTGCAAATACTAGATTACAGTTAAACAAGAGGGAAAAGACAAAGACGGGAAAAGCAAACCATTATGTTGTGTTAGTCAATAACAAAGGGGCAAACATTGCATGAGTTTCTCCACTGCTAGAAGGAGAAACACCAGTGAAATCTCAGAGACCAATTCCCAAACAAAGGAGTGGAGTGTCTGCCTACTTGCTGTGAACCGTACATCACAGCTTTATGTGCACTTCAGAAGACACGCTTGGGAAGATGAGACCTCACATCGGCTGAGGTCACTCCTTTAAGAGGGAGGGACAGGAAGATGACCACTCACTTGATTTTCTACCACATGGAGAAAAGGCTGCCAGGATCAACAGGCTCTCTGCAGGAAGGAGAGGAGAACCTTACTGGAAAATCAAGTTAAGACCAAAGGAGGGCAGCCTCCACATCTCAGAGGAGGCCCTGCTACTTCTGTTGGTGGGGATGGTGGGTAAATGGGGAGGAGCGACCGCACAAAGGGAAGAGAAAACCCGGTTCTACATTCTTCGGTAGACACTTCGAAAATGTTTCTACCCAACCAGCTGGGAACCATGCCATGAACTCAGCACCGTGATGGCCTGAGATGCTGCTTTCCAGAACGTGGAATCCCCCAAGGGCCACACCAGGAGGACTTGACGTGGAGACCTAACTGCATGAACTGGGCCCTGCCTCAAAACTAACTGCACCCTTGGGCTTAAGACTGAAATACCCTGATGGGAGAGGAAGCCAAGGAGGGCCACCTTAAGATTGTGGAAATGGTGCCTGTTAGATCTCGGGTGAGACCTTGCTTTCATGAGGGTCCAATGAAAGGGGACCCAGAACCACCATATATTTAGCACCTCAATGCTCCCCTTTCATTAATATGACAGGTATTAATATTATAGGCAAAGATCTTCCCTTTTAAGAGATGATACAGGGAATATTTTCCTAGTACCAACCCCCATGCTCAGTGAAAACAGAGCTCAGTCAATTAATAAATCCATCTGCAAAAAGCAACAGCTCATGGACTGCAGTTCACAGTTCCGCTATATTCTCACAAACTCCTCATAGGTACCTTAAATTATATGACATTGGATTAATTATTGATGCTATCAATGAAATTGCCTTATACCCCCAGGGCATTATTGACAATGTTTTTTTTTTGGGGGGGCGGTGTTTCTGGGTTTTTCTGTTTGTTTATGTTGTTGTCGTTGTTGGGTTTTGGTTTCATCATAATATGACCAAGAAAGTCAACCCGAGTTATTCATAACCTGCGGACAAGCAGAGGAGTCTGGGTCTCCCTCTACCGCCATTCTAGTCCTACTCTGAGGACAGTTAGTTTTCATAACATGGCCCAGCTGAACACTTGCCTTCAGAAACAGATCCCCGAAGAAGGGCGCTACAGCAAAGTGTGGTGAAGAAAGAAGACGGTGCCCAGCTATCAATCGGAACAGTGCCTGGCGTCTGAAAGGCTTGTACTCCAACATGGAGCCATCTAAGTAAGGCATCAATTAAGTCCACAGCAGAGAAGCTCGCCAGCCTGGGTGATGTAAATATGGCAATAGCAATATCCAAATATGGTGAAAGGAAAGCTAACAGTTTAAATTGTGAACACTTGAAATATAGACGGCTGTGGAGGACAGTGGGAGCCCCAAATCCATCTGCAGAGTGTCTAGCCAGATTGAGCCTTGGGCATATCCCATCTAGCCACAGGAGAGGGCCTTGACCAGCTTTACTGTCAGACAGAGATTATTGTACACTTGATGATAGCGGGTCAAACGTGGTGTAATATGATATTTGGTCAGTTGATCTCCCTCTTCACCCAACTTGAATTTTCTCTAGGCTTAAATGTGTCTCCTGTTCCACAACAGAAACTTCTTCTCTGGCTTTTTAAATATTGGTGGTGGTGTTTTCTTTTTTAGTATTTCTTTTTCTTTTTATCTTTATATTACTATTATTATTTTCTTATTTTTGTGTTTATTATTTCTGCTAAGTTTCCCAGTGTATGAACCACAGACATAGTGGATGCATAGAGGCAATAACTGATGCAATGGTTTATGGGGGACGGAAATGGGAAGGGTGAGGGGATTTGGGGAGAAAATATGTAATGCAGGAGCAGAGAGGGGGCACTAGAACTGATTGTGATAATGTATATAAAACTCTGTTTAAAAGTGATCTATCTATGGAAGGGTATGATATGTAATATCAAGAAAACTACTAAAAAATAAAGAAGAAAGAAACCAAAGTTGACCAATGTTTACCATGGGTGAAGGAGAAAGCAATTTTGCTTAGGAGACATGAAATGTATGTTAATGGTGGTGTAATAATTTGGAAAAACATATCAATAATGGTTGCGCAACATGAAGGATATAATCAATGGCACTGATCTCTACATATGGAAGTTGTTGAATTGGAGACTTTTAGTATGCATATATTTTACTCTGTATATATATGTTTCCACATTTTAAAAAGCACATAAATAACAAGGAGTACAAGGAATAAGACAGTGTTCTAAAATTGATTGCGGTAATGATTGTACATCTCTTCTTGATTTGATTAAATTCTATGACAGTGGATGAAGCATCAATAAACTGTTGAAAAGAACAACAAGTGCTTCAGAAGGATCTGCTCGATCAATTATATCCAAGGCAGAGGGGTGAGCCCGGAGTTATGAAGGTATGGCAACTGAATTTTGAGATGCCAAAGGGATAATTTTGATAGATTTTCTCAAAGGGAAAAATCCAATCACAGAAGTTGTTTGTTTTGTTTTGTTTTCTTTCACCCTATGTTTATCTATATAAGATAGGTCGGACAAATAATCCCAAGGAGGAAACAAGCAGGACCAGTAGTTTGGGGGGACATAGAAATTGAGAGTCAGGGAGGGGGAGTGGATAGTCAACAAGCTCAGGGATAAGGGAACAGCAAGAGATCTAAAATTAAAATGAGGAACTGATGCCAGGGGCTTAGGTGGAGAGCAAATCTTTTAAGAATGATGAGGGCAGTGAATGTACAAATGTGCTTTACACAACTGATGTATGTATAGATTGTGATAAGAGTTGTATGAGCCCCTAATAAAATAATTTTTTAAAAAGATATCTAAAATTGATCATTGAGAGGGTTTATAATGCTTGGTGGGGTTCAATCAAGTGCAATGTATGTGAAAGGAATTGCTGAGAGCCAAATGAAGGGTAGGCATAATAGTTGAATAGGAGGAAGGTGAAAGGAAATAGATAAAAGAAATAGGAGGCAAAGCTCTTTATAGAGGTATAGCTATTGGCATGTATATGTGTAAATACATTAATTTATAATGAAAGGGATAGAAGCCAAAGTACATATATTTATAACTTAAGTATTAAGATAGCAGACAGACTTTGGGCCTCTACTCAAGGACTCCCTTAAGACAAGAAAACTTTGTTCTCACAACCTGGCATTCTTTAATATTAACCTCCCCAACATGATCGCTGAAGACAAAATGGGTACATAAGTGAATGTGGTGAAGAGAGCAAATGTTGCCCAGCTATCAAAAGATATATCGTCTGGGGTCTTAAAGGCTTGAAGATAAACAAGCAGCCAACTAGCAGAGAAGCAAATAAGCCCACGTGGAAGAAGCACACCGGCCTGTGTGATCTTGAGGTGTCGATAGGATCAGGTATCAGGTATCAAAAGATCCAAACCAAACAATTATATCGATGTGAAGGAGGGGGTTTGGAGTGGAGACTCAAAGCCCATCTGTAGACAATTGCATATCACCCCACAAAATGGTTTTAAGGAAGGGATGATTCAACCAAGGTGCAATATAGCACCAACAAGACATACATCTTTCTTCCAGTTTTGAATGCTTCCTCCCCCCACTACCACGTTCCAGTTCTATCTTACAAATCAGGCTAAACCGGAGAACACACACTGGTACCAGTAAGAGCTCTGGACACATGGAATTCAGGACAGATATATGGATTGTGATAAGAGCTGTACGAGCCCCCAATAAAATGATTAAAAGAAAATTGAAAATTTGATTGGTGGGAAAAGACTAGGAAAGTTGTGTCAGTGTTATGTTTTGTTCATCAGGATGATACACCTGCTCGTGCCTCGATGGTGGCAAAGGCGGTGCGAGGACAACTTCACTGGAAAGCCTTCCTGACTCCACCCACCATCCAGCCTGTCCCTTCGGATTTCCTTTTGTTCCCCGAACTAGAGAGTACCTAAAGGAACAGGATTGGAGTCCCGCAACGATGCTATGAGTAAAACGAAGAGCACAGACTTCTCCAGGAAGAGTTTTTCACACTGCCACCGGGTCAATTCTGACTCGCCGTCACTCTGTAGGACAGAGAGAACCGCCCCTGCGGGTTCCCTGAATTGGCGCTCTGTACAGTAGTAGAAAGGCTCACTGCAACCCTTGTGATTAGCTGCCCGTGTGTGACCCACGACCCTCCCTGGCTTAGAAATAAGGGAAGACCAGTCCCCGAGCTCTAGATGTATATGAAGGCTTTCTCAAGAAACAATAGGCTCACAATTTTATATTTTTGTTTAACAAATACTTTATCATCTTGCAGCAATATTTTACTTACCTGTATATAAATTTATATAATACATAGGTATATCCTTTTTGTCATTTTGAGGAAATTAATATTTATGTAACAGTGTATTTAATAATGATTGCCATACTAAATTTTAAGCTCCATAATATGGGATACTATTCTTCTTATTCACTGCCGCATAGACAGAATTAGCATATAGTTGGCATATCGTTTCCTAGGGCTGGTGCTGCTGTGACAGAATACCGGCAGATGGGAGGCTTCTAAGAGGGGGGAGTGTACAGTGGTGACATGTTCAACTGCTAACCAAAAGGTCAGAGGTTCAAACTCTCCAACTTTCCACAGGTAAAAGATGGGGCAGTCTGCCTCTGTAATGACCGCAGCCTTGGAATCCCGTGGGGCAGCTCTGCTCTAGGCGTTGGAACGAACTCCTCAACAACAGAGTTTGTGTCGCTTTCTGAGAGGTTTATTGCTATATGTTTCTGGAGGTTGTCAGTCTGAATTCATAATGTTGGTCCTTTCTTGTGTCTTGCAACTAGCAGTATCTCAGGTTTTTCTTAACCTATAAATGAAGTTTTATATGACTTTACATGTCTTTCCTCTTAGTGTCTTAGTGTCTCTTCTCCTCATCTATTAAGATACCATCCAAATGAGATGAGACCCTACCCTCCTGCAACATCACTTCATGTTATTTAAGAACATCTTGAAGGCCTTGTTGCCAAAGCAAAGTCAAGTTCAAAGGTACCGGGGTTAAGAGTCCAAAAACCCCTTTTGGGAAGCGCAGTTCAACCCATAACAATTTGCACAACAATATATTTAGTTAAAATTGCATTTTAAAATCAATAGCAAACAAGCCATAAGAAGGAAACTCAGATGCATATTGCCTACTTATAGAAAGAGAGCAGCTGGGAGACTTCCCTTGGGTTAATGGAGTATCTGCTAGCGATTCATCTGCATGTTTAGTTTGGGGGTGGTTATGAATTGAATTGTGTCCCTCTCCTGACTCCTCCCCCAAAATTCTTTTTGGAACCTTAACCCTAAACCTGAGGCTGGAATCTTATTCAGAAACAGGGTGCTCTTTATTATATTGACACTACCAGTGTGGGACGTGTTTTAACACGATCACTTTTGAGTTAGACAGGAGCAAGAACAAAGAGAGGAAAGAGAGCTGTACATACATGAAAGTCCCCAAGGAACTGAAGAGTGCCAAGACTGCAGAGTCAGACAGAGACAGCGCTATCTTTCCTCATAACCAACTAGACGCAAAGCCCTCCCCTGGAGTAAGTGCTATTTACGACAGGTGACTTTCTGAATTGTGAGGAAATACATTTCTATTCTTTAAAGCCACCCTCTGGTGGCATTGTTTTTCCAGCACCTTTAGGAAACTTTGACAGTTGCTGAAATCAAATGTTGCTGATAATTTACCTTGTGGGTGGGTCATTGTTGACACGGAAAATATCTCAATTTACTGACATTTCTGAAATTGTCATGCGTCATTCTGAAAATGGATATATTTTCTTCTGAGTAACATGTTCCTGAAGAAAGGGCAAGATGCATTCCCGTTAGTCTGATGGATGCCTTGAATGACAGTTAAAATGATTAGATCCGGCAAAAAATGTAAGAGAATATTTCATAAGTTTTTGATGTCATTACTTTTTATTGTTTGTGGAAAAACTGGACCTGATCTCTTCTGGGCCCTGTGGCAGCTTTCAGCTTGGTTAGCGAATGCGGTAGCTTCCCCAAAGCAGGTTACCCTTACCATTACACGGACCATTTCCAACTGAGTTGACCAAAAACCACCTCAACAATTCTTTGGAGAACTCTTGAGCTTCTTGGAAAGGATTATGCAAGCCAATAGTTTCATTTGTTTAATTTTGTTTCCTGTACTTCTAGGAATTATAACAAAAATTCTGCATGAAATCACTAGACAAGGATTGTATTCTTCACTGGTAATATCGACACTCAACGACAGATACATATTGGCGCTAGTAAACTGCTTGCAAGGTATTAAAATCAATTATATGGAAAATATAATAATCTGAATTTAAAACACATAGAGAATGACAAAAATAAGAACAATGAATACAGTATATATTCTTCAAGGAAAAGTTATAAATGTGGATTTAAATCACAGATATAAAGACATTTTTATTTATTTTTCTATCTCTAAGCCACTAATATAAATGTCAAAGACTCCGCATCTTAAATTCTCATTCTGATTGTTTTTATCTTTGTTTGCCTGAAGAATTTGAAAGCCACTGTTTACCTGTTTTAAAGCATCAAGATCATGGTGGGCGGGTTGGGTTGAATGAAATGAGGGTGGTTCCTCTGATAAGTTATAGCGACTCTCCACTGCATGCAGCTTGGACATTTTCAACAGAAGTTTATAAGGCCTAGGAAACTTCTATCTAGCAAACTTCTTAGACAGTGACCCAGCAGCACCACAGGGAGGAGCAGAATAGTGAGGAGCAGTTATAAAGTGTGGAGGACTCCACTTTGGGGATTGGTAGGCTGTGCCATCTTGCTGAGTATAGGAGGGAGGCATCTCATATGCAAGAGGAATCCCAGAACCATCGAGAAGAAAGAGCCAATAGCAGAGTGCGTGCAGGATTCCTGCCTAAAGTGACAGAGGAGGCACCAGAAGCTGCTGTACTGAGACCATAGACAGAGCAGAAAAGTTGAGCCAGCACAGTCTGGCCGAGGGGTGGGAGGGCACCATGGTCCATCGAGGCAGAGACCAAGGAGCCATGTAACTGAGAGGCTGAGGACCAGCGACATACATTCCAGCATGACTGATACGAGGCACTGGGGACCAGAAAATTGTACTCTTAACACTTTTTTACTGGTTGGCTTGCATAGAAAATCCCCATAACCATATTTTCTAGGAGCTCTGTGTGGGTGACCACTACAAGGCATTATCAAACCTAACAGAATGTACAACGTCATGGGAAGGATAGTTAGTACCTGAATAGGTAAAGGAAAATGGAGAGTGGGGGCATGTTTGACCTTTGTCTTGTGGCAATTGGCCTTGGGCTGGTGTGGATTTGACTTTTCCTTCTCCTTGGTACAGAGGAACCTTGGTGGCATAGTGGTTACTCATTGGTCTGTGAACCACAAGGTTGGTTGTGAAAACACCAAATGAGCCCTGTGAGAAAGACAGGTCTTTCTACTCCCATAACCAGTTACAGTCTCAGGAACCTACAGATGCAGTTCAACCCTATAGGGGCATTATGAGTCAGTACTGACTTGATGGCTGGGAGTTTTTGTTTTTGTATTTGTATAGCTAGAGGAGATAAGAATGGGCTTCAATATCATTTCCTCAAACTACCATTATCTATCATTTATTTATATATAATTTACAATATTTTACCATCTTTATCAATAATTTTTTCTGTGTTTACTACTCATCTATACCAGTAATATGTGGTATAAATTTATTTGATAATGGATGCCTCCGTTAATTGCCTTATACATTACAATAGTGTTTAGTCACATGGGGCTATTGAAAAATCAAAATTTGATTGCTATTACTGAGAAACTAATGTTTTATATTTGTTTCAGTTAACTTAATTTAAATCTAGATTTAAGTAGCCATGCATAGATACACATATGTACAAAATGGAACTCTGAACTTTTGAACATCATATTTTAGATCCATGTTCTTCGCTGCTTATTTGAGAACTTAGGGAGTTGGTGAGTATGATGTAACTCATCAGATCTGAGTTCAGCACATTTTCCAAATAATAGAAAGTTAGGATATATAAATTTTTAAATTAAAAATCGGTTAAAACATGTCATATAGACATTATTTTTAGCATCATAAAACACATGTTAATTGTAGAAACAGGCCTTAGAAGATTTTGGAACAAAATTTGTCTCCCCACTGTTAATATCTCTATCCAAATAATGTTACTGGAAGAAGAAGGACTTGTTAAACTGAGTTCATCTATAGGTGGCCGATAAACACAAGTAGGATTAACTGAAGGGCAGAGGGATAAATGGCTCGGTGAGCCTTGCCTTGCTTGTTCTGTGCCTCAGTTTAAAGGGGTACACTACCTGTGGGCTGCCTAGCCTGTGGACTGTGTCACTGTAAGTTGAGGTTCCTTTAAGCCCGCACGATTGGAATGTTCATCTCTGGAGGTGGGGACCGACAGCGATGACAGTTGGGGACCTACCTTGCTGTTTGCTGCCTGGGTATATATAGCCCAGCTCTCTCTACAGAAGGGGACTGGCAACTGGCGGCTCTCAAGCTTTAAAGGACTGTTAGTGTCTCACTGCTTTATAATTTAACTGCTTTATAATTTAACTGTTAATTTCTTGTATTATCTATCTGTATATAATTTAACGGTTCATTTCTTGTATTATATATCTATCTTTATAAATATATTTATATATAATTACTAGCAATCTGGTTTGTCTCTCTAGAGAACCCTGTCCAACAGTTTGTCTAGAGAACCAAATTCATAGAGACACTCATGTGTATAAGAAAGAGGTTTGTAGACAAGAGCAATTGAATATTGAGAAAACATCCCAACCCAGTCCAGATCAGGTCCATAAGTCCAATACTAGCACATGTGTCCAATTTCAATCTATTAAGTCTTCTTAAGACTCATAAAACACATGTAATGATGCCTAATGCAGGACGATCATAGACCAGTGGTGGAAACTCTTGTGGATCCAGTGGGATTGTAAGCATCTCAGCGTTGGCAGGGGTCTCCTCGTGGCTCCTCCAGCTCAGGGCACTGGCATAGCTCCGTGTGTCTTGTCAGCTGCAATGTCTCCCAGAAAGTCTGCCTCTGTCCCACCTCCAGCAAGCTATTTATCTCCTTGACACCTCCAAATGAGGTCATCAAGCTGCAACCTGATGGACAGGCTAAACTCCACCCCTTCATTCATAATTCTCAAATTGACCACAGCTTATGTAACTGCCACAACAGTCTAACTATATCGCGTTGAACAGCTCATTTACTTGATTATGCTTTATGACCTTTGATTTCACCATTTGTAAAGCAAGGAGTGAGATCCCTGATCTCTAAGCACCTTCCTCCTTTAGAATTCTGGAAAGAAAACTCTCAGAGATACCTTTGCCAGCATCTTTAATTTAAGCCATACCTTGCCGCTGTCTCAATATTAAGCTAGTGATGTGAAAGGAATAGTTAAATCATCTTCTGCCTTGGTATTTGCAAGGAGTTATTTTGCTTTTGTTTGTTTTGTTCTTTGAGTATTTTTAATATAGATGTGAAATAGAATTTTAGGTTGGAAGAGAGAATAGGTGAGCAAAACTGAACCTGTAACTGATTTTTAATTCTATTTAACCCTTATTTTCCTTACAATAATCAAAATTATATTCATAAAGTTAATAAGAATGAAATGATGCTTTATATTAATTTGGGGAGTGATCTTTGCAATGTGCATCGATAAGTAAACTATGATGGCAAAAACACAGAACTACTTTCAGGAATGCTTACAATATGTGTATAAAATAAGACCTTTTGATCAAGATTAACTGTTCACATAATTTTATCTTTCATCTGTTAATAAAAGAAAACTATAGCTTGTCTAGATTTGTCTCTCCCTGGTATCAACATAGAGATAGCAAATATTGAAGATTTGTCCGTACTTTCTTTAGAAACAACAAAAATATCCGTAGCATGCAAGAATTATTGCAATATGAGCTATGAATTTAAAAACCGGTGATGAAATAACCGTATGTGTAAGTAATCCATAGGTCAGATTTTCCTCAACACTCTTTCAAGTTTATTTCAATAAATTTCCAAGTGGGGTGATTCATTTTATTTGCAGAAAAAGTCCCAGAGACAATATACAGGCCTATGTGTTACAACTCAATGCCAATTTCAATTTTGTCAGCAATATCCCTGATTCTGAGTGTTTCCTTATCTTGTACTACTTTTACCATTAGATACAATTTTTTCTTCTTTTCCCCCCTCCCTCCCTGCTCCCCCTCCCTCGTGAACCCTTGATAACTTATAAATTATTATTTTATCATATCTTACACTGCCTGGTGTCTCCCTTCATTGATACAATTTTTAATTAATATCATTAAATGGAAATTCTAACAAAAGGAATATTTAATGGTCATTTATTTATTTGCAGCTAGAATAAAATTAGTGTGTACTGAGCTAAGACACTACATTTTCAAAATACATTTTCAAAATGAAGCTACGTAAAATGCACATAGAGCAGTATTTACATAGTTAAACCTTTAAAATTAAGTACAACACAAAGGTATAACCAATGAACCTATGAAGTCTTCATTATCAATCTTTACTAATGGCTGCTCTATGATCATGGAAAAATCCTATTCTGTATTCAAAAAAAGCAGAAGTGTAAATAAATACTCATCTAAATAAGGAGCCTGGGTGGCATAGTATGTCCTGCATCACACTGACGTATACAATATCAAATGCTGAAACCTACCCTCTGCTCCCGGGAGAAAGCTGAGTCTGTCTGCTCCAATAAATACTTCCAGGGGCCCGGGACCCAAAGGGACAGTTCTTTCCCATCCTATAAGGTCACTACAAGCAAGAATTGACTAGCTTGCAGAGAGTTTGGTCTCCTGGTTTAGTAGACAAGAGAGACTATTTGTTTGTTGAAGATATAAATAAATTATCTCTCATTCCACTTTAGAAATGTTATGCTGAAATCCAGATTAAAATGGAAGGAGGTTGATTTTAAAGTAATTTGCAGAATTGTACACACTTCTCAAGGCCTTAAGGACAAATCAAACAGAATCTGCAATAATGCAATTTATGCAAAATAGTACTGGCTTCAGCTTTAAACTGTAAAGTATATTCTAGATGAACAAAAAGAACGAGTGATCATAATTAATTTGATAATCACTGCCATCGAATCAATTCAGACTGAAAGCCACTCTATAGGACAGAGTAGAACTGTCCCGGTGGCTTTCAAAGAAAGGAATTCTTTTTTTCCACAACAGTTTTATTGGTAAGTGATTAACATATCATCTAATTCAATATTTCAATCATTCAATCATTTCAAGGAGACCTGTACAATCACCCCAATTCAATTTTAGACCATCCCCCCCTCCTTTGGTTAAATCACCTCTACAATGAGTTATGGAACCGCAATTTGTTCTAGTGCTCCCTAACCCCACCTTCTTCATTATTTACTTCTGAAATTCCCTTACCCTTCTTACCATCTACCCTCTCCAGCCCCTTGCCATCCCTGCATTCCCTAAGATGCCTTGTATCCGTTATTCTCAGTACGCATCCATTCATTCTGTACTTCACAGCTGGGAGACCCAACAGAAAACCATAGAAAACAAAATTGTGCTATGGTGGTAAGGATAAAAATGTAATAGAATAAAGACAAAAATGAAAATAATGCATAAGAATGAAAAGACCCCCAAATGCATTAAAAGAGCCAGGGAAAATAATCTCTCATGGAACCAGTAAGTGGTACTTGCACCCAGAGTGAATTCAGGTCATGTGTAAAGGGTGGTCAACTGTCAAGGTCAATCCTTTGGAGGTGCTTTCTCAAAATGCAGTTGACCATGATGACATGAATAACATAAAACCTTTGGGAGTTGAGTCTTTATATCTTCCTTTGCTGAGGGGCATAGCTCAAGGTAAGAAGAAATGGCTGCCAAAATATACTAATAATCAAAACTTGGAATGTAGGGACTATGAGTCTAGGAAAACTAAGTTGTCAAAGTGAAATGAAATCCATAAAAGATCAATATCTTAGGTCTTATTGAACTGAATTGGACTGGCATTGGCCATTTTGAAACAGAAATCATAATGCTTGCTATGGAAGGATTGGTAAATTCAAGAGGAATAGTTCTGCACTCATTGGTCAAAGGGCACTGCAAAACCCATCTTGTAATCCCATGCTGTCTGTGATAATAGTATGTCTATTTGCCATCAAGGAAATCCAATCAATTCAACAATTATTCACAGTTATGCACCAATCATCAAAGCTGGCGATAAAGAAATTTAAGATTTCTACCAACAACTTCGGTCAGAAATTGATCAAACATGCAATCAAGTTGCACTGATAATTACTGATGATTAGAATGCAAACATTTGTAAACAAAGAGGAAGGAATGAATTGTAGTTGGAAAATATAATGTTGGCAATAAAAATGAAGTTGCAGATCACATGATAGAATTTTTTGTAAGACCAACTATTTCTTTGTAGCAAATTCCTTTTCTCAGCAATGCAAAAGGTGAGCATACACATGAATTTCTCCAGATGGAATACAGAGAAATCAAGTTGACGATCTCTGTGGGAATAGAAGATGGAGAAGCTCAATACCAGCAGCTAAAGCAAAGCCAGGGGTTGACTGTAAAACAGTCTGTCAATCATCATATGTAAATTCAAGTTGAAGTTAAAGAAAATTCAAACAAGTCCACAGAGCCAAAATATGACCTTGAGTCTATCCCACCAGAATTTCAAACATCACAAGAACAAATTTGCTGCATTGGACATTAGTGACAGAAGACCTGATGAGCTGTGGATGAATTGAAAATAGTATACATGAAGAAAGTAAAAGTTCATTAAAAATACAGGAAAGAAAGAAGCAAAATGAATGTCAGACGAGGCTCTGAAATTTGCTCTCCCCTATAGAGTGCCTAAGGCAAATAGAAGAAATGATGAGGTCCAAGAGCTGAACAGAAAATGTCAAAGAGCAGTTCAGGAAGACCGTAAACTATTATAATGAAATATGCAAAAGTCTAGAGTTAGAAAATCAAAAAGGAAGAAAACAATAAACATATCTTAAACTAAAAATCTAAAGAAAAAATTCAAGCCTTGAGTTTCAAAAACAAAAGTTTCCATGGGCAAAATATGGAATGATGCAGGAAGCATCCGAAGAAGATGGAACAAACACAGGGTCCCTGCACTAAAAAGGACTAGTCAACATTCCACCGACTCAGGAGGTAGCGTATGAGCAAGAATGAATAGTGCTAAAGGAAGAAGTTCAAACTGCACTGAGAGTATTAACCTAAACAAGCCTCCAGGAATTGATGTACAACCAACTGAAATATTTCAACAAGCTGATGACGCAGTGAAGTACTTACTTATGTATTTCAGGAAATAAGGAAGACAGCTAATTGGCCAACTGATGAACAAAAATCCATATTTGTACCCATTCCAAAGAAAGATGACTCAACAGAATATTCAGATTAGAGAACAATATTATTAATATTACCTACGAGTGAATTTCTGCTGATGATCATCCAAAAACGGTAGTAGCAATCCTTAGGTTCAGGCCAGATTCAGAAGAGAATATGGAATAAGAGATATCATCGGTGATATCATATAGACCTTGCCTGAAAGCAGATTATACCAAAGATATGGTGTGTGGGTGTGGGTTTTATTGACTATGCCAAGGCATGGAAATGCGTGCATCATAACAAACTATAGATAGCCTTGAGAAGAATGGGAATTCCAAAACACTTCATTGTGCTCATGTGCAACTTGTACATTGATCAAGAGGCATTTGGGCAAACAGAGCAAGGGACTACTACATAGCTTAAATCAGGAAAGGTGTGTGACAGGGTAGCATACTCTCACCATACTTATTTAGTCTTTAGACTCAGCAAAATTCAGAGAAGTGGGATTATATGAAGAATAGAGGATCAGGTTTGGAGGAAGGGTTATTAATACCCTGGGATATGCAGATAACATAATCTTGTTTGCTGCAAGTAAGGAGGACTTGAAGCACGTGCTGACAATGATTAAGGAATGCAGCCTGCAGTATGGATTTCAACTCAATGTAAATAAGAACAAAATCCTCAAAGCTAGATCAAGAGGTAACATCATGGTAAATGGATCGAATATTGAAGTTGTCAAGATTTTGTCTTGCTTGGATCCAAAATCAATGCTCATGGAAATAGCAGTCAAGGGATAAACCAATGTGTTTTACTGTGTAAATCTGCTGCAATTACCCCTTTAGATTTGAAAAACAAGCATGTGACTTTGAGGATGAAGGTACCCCTGACCAGAGCTATGGTATTTTCAATTGCTACCTATGCATGGGAAAGTGGGATATTGAATAAGGAAAATGGAAGGAGAGTTGATGCATTTGAATTGTGGTATTGAGGAAGAGTAAAACTACAGCAGGATGCCAAGAGAATGAACAAATCTGTTTTGGAAGAAGTCTGCTCAGAATGCTCATTAGAGACAAGGATGACTGATTTTGTCTTAAATACTTTGCACATGTTATCAGGAGAGATTAGTTCCTGGAGAAGGCAGAAGGGTAGCCAAAAAGAAGGCGCTCAGGGGAGGGGTTTATGCTGTGGCTAAAACAAAGGGCTCAGGGATAGGCATTGTGGTGAGGATGGTGCTGATTCCTTCTATTGGGCATGGAGTTGCTATGGGTCAGAACCCTGGACAGCACCTACCAACAATAACAAAACAAAGAAATCGATCGTGGAAAATTGAGAGAATTTGGAGGAGGAGGGAGTGGAGCACATCCTGGCCCACCAATCCATGAGGACGACGTTCCCAATTAAAGCAGCCAGTCCACAGAGAAAACCACATGACTGGCCTTACTATGAGACATGACGCCCCTCACTGACCCATAATAGGGGAGAACACAGTGTGGGAATTGCGCCTGATCTGATCCCGCCTCACGGAGGCAACACACTAAGGGGGTGCAACAGAACAGCAAGGGAACGGAGCGGTGGGATCCCCAGGGAATGCTGAAGGTAGACTTTGGGGCCAGGGCATGGTGCCCCAACAGACTGGACTAGAAAACACTCCTAAAGGCCAACAAACAAGCCTGGAACTAACTACAAACCTTTCTCTCTTGTGCTTTGTTTTGTTTTTGTCATTTGGTTTGTTGTATATTGTTGCATTGTTTTGCTCTGTCTTGTTTTTGGGCATGTTATTATCTCCACAGGTCTGTCTAAATAAGATAGGCTGGATGAACAATGGGAGGAGAAAAAAACAGGACCAACAATTCCGCAGGGACATGGGAGAAGGGGAGGTGGGGAGAAAGGAAGTGGTTTTAACAAACCCAGGGACAAGGGAACAACAAGTAACCCAAATTGGTGGTGAGGAGGGTGTGGGAAGCCTGGTAGGGAATGATCAAGGGTAATGTAACCAAGAGGAATTACTGAAACCCTGGTGGGGACTGACCATGATAGTGGGACAGGAGTAAAGTCAAAGGAAATAGAGGAAAGAGCTGGGAGATAAAGGTCATTTATAGATGTCTAGATAAAGACATGTACATATGTAAATATATTTATATATTAGGATGGAGAAATAGATCTATGTGCATATATTTATAGGGTTAGTATTAAGGTAGCAGACGGACATTGGGCCTCCACTCAAATACTCCCTCAACGCAAGAATACTTTCTTCTATTAAATTGGCATTCTATGATGCTCACCTTCCCAATACAACCACTGAAGACAAAGCAGGTGAATAAGCAAATGTGATGAAGAAAGCTGATGGTGTCCGGCTATCAAAAGATGTAGCACCTGGGGTCTTAAAAGCTTGAAGGTAAACAAGAGGCCATCTAGCTCAGAAGCAACAAAGCCCACATGGAAGAAGCACGCCAGCCTGTAGGATCATGAGGTGTCGAAGGGATCAGGTATCAGGCATCATCAGAACAAAAAACCTTACCATAGTGAATGAGGTGGGGGAGTGCAGAGTGGAGACCCAAAGCCCGTTTGTAGGCCACTGGACACCCCCTTACAGAAAGGTTTTGGAGAGGATATGAGTCAGTCAGGGTGCGATGTAGCAACAATGAAAAATACAACTTTTCTCTAGTTCTGAAATGCTTTCTCCCCACCTCACCCCACCCCCAAACTATCATGGTCCCAATTCTACCTTGCAAAGTCTGGCTAGACCAGAGGATGTACACTGGTGCAGATAGGAACTTGAAACATAGCGAATCCAGGGCGGATGATCCCTTCAGCACCAGTGGTGTGAGTGGTGATACTGGGAGGGTAGAGGGAGGGTGGGTTGGAACCAATTACAAGGATCTACATGTGACTTCCTCCCTGGGGGATGGACAACAGAAAAGTGAGTGAAGGGAGACGTCGGACAGGGCAAGATATGACAAAATAGTAATTTATAAATTATCAAGGTTTCTTGAGGGAAGGAGTAGCAGGGAGGGAGGGGGAAAATGAGGAGCTGATGCCAGGGGCTTAGGTGGAGAGCAAATGTTTTGAAAATGATGAGGGCAATGAATGTACAAATGTGCTTTACACAATTGATGTATTATTGATTGTGATAAGAGTTGTATGAGCCCCTAATAAAACAATTTTAAAAACTGAGAGAATTTAAATGCAATTATAATTTACATTAAACTTTCTATTTTGATTCAAAGTATCATTTTTATTAATATATTTATTCCCTCACTAAATATTTATTGAATATCCCTCGTATGTGAATCTCCATCAAAATAGGTGCATATGCGATTGTGAATGACATGATTTACCCCTTGAGAAGTTCACACTTAGGACTTTCCTATTTTCATATTTGGCTCAGTGAGAAATGTGCTGCCATGGAGATCAGCATGAGACAAATGTAAGCAGATTTAAGATTCTGATGTAATAAGACACTTTTAGAAACCACAAAGGAAAATGTATCTCATTATTTTATAATCATGCTGGGTACTTAATGATTTATTTTAATTTGTTTCTGCTAACAGGCTGTCTCACAAATTCCTTCTGATTTTCAGCTTTCTTCTTTGTCTTTTCAATCAGTTCAACCATCACTCACTTTCTTAAGACTTCTGTTTCGCTCAGTGATACTCTCTTGTGTCCACCTAGAGGTCAATCCCTTTGTTAATGAACTTATTTACAAGACTTCTTCAGCATTAAAAAATGCTTAAAATTTGATATATAAATTTACTACCACCAATAAATCTGTTCAACCATGATTAGATTCTCATAAGTACAAAGGACACCTACAAAAAATACATTTCTATTTAGAATTATTTTAACTTTACAGAAAACAGTTCTATTCAATGCTTTTGTTTTTTCCTGCCAGAACCTGTGATATATGACATGGCTTCATAATAATATTCTTTATTAGTATTAAAATGAAATATTTACAGTGGCTAATCTTTTTATTTCAATTACAAAATAAAGAAACTGAAGAAATGGACAACAATGTAGAGCCTCACTAGCTTACAATGAACAAGAGCAAAGCGTTTCTGGAAGTAGTTTCATTGTTAATGGAAATGTCTCATTACTATAATATACACCCCTCTATGGCTGCATTTTTAAAAGTATACAGACTAGGAGCTACACAAAGTTCTATTTACTTCAACCTATTTTAATTTGGTTGTCTTTTAAGTCACTTCATTCATATTTTAATCATCAGCTCTAAAATATATATAAATAATTCATTTCAGAATCAAGAGCTAAAAGCACTGGAACTGAGAAGTACATATTTATCTCTATTAGCCCATTCCAAAAAAAGTGATCCAACAAAGTGTGGAAATTATTTAACAATATCATTATTACCACACGTCAGTAAAGTTTCGCTGAATGTCCTTCAAACACCATTGCAGCACTACACCATCAGAGATAAGCCAGACATTTATGCTGGTTTTAAAGTGGACATGCCATGAGGCATACCATTGCTGACTTCAGAGGGATTTTAGGAGAAACCACCGAGGACCAGAAAATTGTTTACCTGTGTTTTATTGACTATACAAAGGCATTCAACTGTGTGGATCATAACAAACTATAGATAATATTGAGAAAAGCGGGAATTCCAGAACACTTCCTTATACTCTTATGGAACCTATTCATGGACCAAGAGATAGTACTTTGAACAGAGAAGAGGAATACTTCATGGCTTAAACGCTGGAAAGGTGTATTCCAGGGTTGGATCTTTTCACCATCATTATTCGTTCAGGATACTGAGCAAAGAATGCAAAGAGCTGGGGAATAGGAAGAAGGATTGGCTGTCAGGACAGGAAGAGCCTGCAACATGCAGATGGCACAACCTTGCTTACTGAAGGAGAGGAGGACTGGAGACGCATGCTGATGAAGATCATGGACTGAGCCTCCATTATGGACTGCAACTCAATGCAAAGAAGATCCACATCCTTACAACTAGACCGATAGACGGCATCATGACATATGGGGAAAATATTTACGCTGTCATTTACTTCATTTTATTTTGATCCACAATCGATGCTCGTGGAAGTTACAGTCAATAAATAAATCATATATTGCTTTGAGGAAATCTTCTGCCGAAGACCTCTTTAAAGTGTTGAAGAGCAAGGATTTCACTTGGAGGACTACGGCTAACCTAAACCAAGCCACGGTGTTTACAATCGCCTCATGTGTATGTGACAGTTGCACTGTAAGTAAAACAGACCAAAGAAACTCTGATCCATTTGAATTATGGTATTGGCGAAGGATACTGAAAGCACTGTGAATTGCCAGAGCAACACTCGGATGCATCGTAGACAAAAGACCGTGAGAGCACTTCTTCAAGAAGAAGCTAGAAAGACGTCATCGCACATGTTTTGCATATGTTCTCAGGAGAGACAGTCTTTGTAAAGGATATCATGCTTGATAACATACAAGGTCAGTGAAACAAAGGAAGACCTTCAACAAGATGGATTGAAACAGTCACTGCACCAATAGGCTCAAATACAACAAGCATGAGGATGGAGCAGGACTGGCCAGGGGTTCATGCTGTTGCACGCAGGTGCCTAAGAATTGGAACCAACTCAAGGGAACCTAACAGCAACAACAACAACTGTAAAAGCACTTAGCACCTATGGATTGTAAGTCTGTTTGTTTTCCCTATATAATACAGTCTTTTATGATCATCGCACAAATATGTCATGTCAACCACAAAATATACTTTTAAAATGTGAGCATGTATATTTTCTCTCGTTGGAGACTTTAATGATGAGATAAAAATATAGTCCTAAAAGTAAATATTATATTTTCTGAGTGTGTTAGACTAAGTACTCTAGAGAATACAGAGACAGAGAGACATAGATATGAAATACAGAGACATACACACAATGGAGAGAGAGATTTATATCACACACTTGCAGAAGTAGGTCAGTCTAGTCCGGTTTCAGATGTTAAGATGGTAGCTTCTCCTGACTTCCACAGTATGAACCCAGGATCAGCAGGAATACCACAGACTGCAGGGATGGATGAAGTCAAGGTCAGCAGGTCAGGATGCTGACTGAAGAGATAATTGACCCCAAGGTCAGCAGGTCAAATGACAGGCTTCTGATCAGTCCCAGAATCAACAGGCAATATGAGAGGCCTCTGATTCAAATCCATAAACCTGGACGTCAACAAGCCAGGCACAGGATTCGGACTCAACAAAAAGTAAGCAAGCTTCCCTATAGTGTCTACTTAGAGAGGAATTAGGCCACGCCCCCTCTGAACCTTCCTTAAAATTGCAGCAGGGCTGTGACCTGAGGAGGGAAGTTGCCCTCCACCCAAATCATCTTCCAACTGATTGGCTGCTCACAGAAGATTGTGGACTTGATGAAATTGTATTATAGAGCAGAATAGGGGTGGGGCAGGGTTTACTGGGCCTTAACTGCCAACTCCCTGAATATTCTGACCCAGTCAGGTTGACACAAACCTAATTATCACATTGAGGCATATTAGCTCTTCTTAAACATTTATAAAATGGCATATTTCTCTGGCCTTTACATACAAAAGAGCTGTGGTAATTACATGGGTTGCAGGTAGGATACCTACTCACGGAAAGAGTTACAGTCTTGCAAACTCAAAGGCAGTTCTACCTTATCCTACCTGCAGGGTTGCTATGAGTCAGCATGTCTCCACAAAAGTGAGCTTGTTTGTTTTTGTTTGGCTGGGTTTTTTAGTACATGCAAAGCCACATGCATCAATATAAAGATACACAAGTATGAAATACTTTGTCTTAATTTTCTACCAACTATAGCAATTGGTAAAGCAGATGACATGCATATCCACCCCCTCCCTGTCTTGTCACTTTGATGCTCAGGAGGCTTGGCAGCACATTCAAGTTCATGGCTGCTAAGGTTTGAGCCACCAGTCTCTCTGTGGAAGAAAGAGGTGGCAATCTGCTTCTTTCAGGATTTAGCTTAGGAAATCCTGTCCACCAGTTATACTCTGTTCTGACAGGGCCATTGAAAGTAATGGGTTTATATTGTTTGGAAATAAAAGTTCTATTAGAAAAGTAAATTTGAATTTGTAAAGAATAGAGTTACCTTTGATATGAAATATCTATGATGAAATATAAAGAGGTCATCTAGGTTTCGCCTCTCTAAATATCACACATTGTTACTCATTGAGATGTAAGGATAAACACCATTATGACAATTAAATCATTAACTAAGTGATCAATTCCTGGAAAACATAACAGACTCTCCTGTTGGCCATTAAACTCACAAACCACAGGTTCAGCAAAGCTGTTACTAGTAGTAGTTTTGCCTCCAATTAGTTTAGGATTGTTTCCATTTTCTTTATTCTTCATGGCTAAAATTCTTAGATCTACTCCTTGATCAATACCTTTTGAAAATATCTTTGATTAAAAAAGTGCACAAACAAATAAAGTCCACATTCTAGCTATTGTAGAGTGCCACCAAGCTGATTCCAGCTCGCAGCAAGCCCGTGTGACAAGTGGAACATCCCCATCGTTTTCTTTGCCCTGGTCTTCATGGGAGCAGGTCACAACGTCCTTCTCCTCCAGAGTCTCTGCATAGTTTTCAAACCTCCAGGTTTTCCATTAGCAGTGGAGTATAAACCCTTATACCAGGAGGGCTCCTTTGTTTCAATTATATACCGAACGTTTAGATACTGAGAAACTATGACATGTCAAGGGAGCTTGTAAAACAGAACAATTTACAAGTAAATATATTTCATATTATTTATTTTATTTGGTGAATAACAGGGAGGAAAAACTATTTCTAATGTGGACAGCAATCAGTATAAAAAGTTTGGTATTATTTTCTATATAACATAAATACTTCAGTTCGTATTTTCTAGTATTAATATTTCCCATTATATACACTTGCTTCTCTTGGACCGTAGTTCTCTTACTCTTTTTACATAAATGCTGTCTTCAAAAACCTCTCTGAGCCTTTTCAGTTACTCTGGATTATAAATGGAAATATTGCTAAACAAGTAATAGGAAATGGGGAATACACATATGAAAGATGGTAGCAGGGGAAATAACCATTTTAGCTATGCAATTTCAGTTAAATAAGTAAAATATCAAAAACATTGCAGTAAAATAAAATTCTGAAATAATTACACTGCATCCAGTGGAAAGATCTGACATTACTTAATCTGGAGAGAAAATGACTCATCTAGAAGTAGAGTAGACAGCTAAAATGCTATGACTTAGATATATCACTTTAAGATAACAGAATAAAGTTCAGAAGAAGCCTCTCTTGAGAAAACCTGGAAATTTTACAGAAACTGGCATTCTATGACAGTTTGTTCTTTAGAATATGCTACACGAAATAGTAAATTTAAAGTCTCTTAAATAATGAAGAGAAATCACTAGTTCAGAAGATTTCAGCAGACATGTAATATTACTAAAGACAGCTTTTCTTCCACCTCTCTTCTCTCTGCCTTCTGTCGTGCTCCGTCGATCTTAAACAAGCTTTAGTTTTAATCTGACACTCTCTGGCTGGTCCTAAAATGGAGGCAAGCTGCTGGCAGGAACAACATGCTTACTTAATTACACTCAGTAGGAAGAAAGATTATTTCAACCGATATACTTTAGAAACATAATCAAACTTCCATCTAAGAACTCTGCAGAAATTGCCTCCACAGTTCTCATTGACCTAAATGTGTTACCTATAGCGTTCTAGCCCCCAGCCATTGCGGGCAGGATTCATCTCAAAGTACGGGAGAGGGTTAGTTTCCATTCGTATGCTTTATGGGCAAGAGGGTACATACAATTGGGTCTTATTTACAAGACGAAAGGGAAGGGGATCTTACAGATATCAATTTTGCAGATATCTGCTAATGAGAGATTATTGTTCTCACAGTAAGGAATGATTTTCATCCTGGCTTTTGCCACCCTTCCTGCAGGCTCACTTCAGGCTGGGAAAAGTATGCTCTTGCGATCAGTCAGAGCACGTTGTCTCCCTTGAGTTTAGAGAAAATATAAATGGATGGCCCAATATCGTTCAGGCTAAATTTCTTTTTCTTCTGCTTTGTTGGTTCCCCCCTCGATACTCCAATCCTCAGCACACACACCTATACATAATAGAAGCAAAACCAAGCATAAAGCACAGGGTTTCTCAAAGCAAACCATCTGTTTGATACTCCTTCTTTAATTCCTTGTCATTTTTCTCTAATCTCTTCAGGTCTTTAGCTCTCTTTGTGTTTCAATTGTTTTCAGTAATTGGGGGATGTGGGCGGGAGGGGGACCACATTTTAAGATTCTCTCTAAGTACTATCTAAACATTTTAGAGGAGCGCAAACAGCATGCCATCTATCGTGTCCATCAGCAGCCCGTCACTTTGGTATACTGTGGTCGGTGGTTTGTATGCTGCTATATTGCTGAAAGGAATCCTGATGGCTTACTGGTTATGTGCTGGCTTTCCAACAACAAGCTCAGCAGTTCAATTCCACCAGCCAATCTTTGGGAGCAAGTCAAGACTTTCCAGTAGCTTAAAGAATTTCAGTCTTACAACCCCCAAAGAGGCAGTTGTACCCTACCCTATAGAGTCATTAGGAGTTGGAATTGACTCGATGATAGTGAATTTTGAGTGATAATGTTGGAAGCTTATGTCACTAGTATTTCTAATACCAACGGGGTTTCCCACAATATACAAGATTTAACAGATGGAGAAAGACTAGCAAAAAGGTTTGGTGACAGACTTCTGAAAGTGAGCCAGTGAAAACCTTATAGACCACAACAGACCATTGTTCATTTCACTTACTTGAAACCCATCAGCAGAAGGTGTGGTAATTGTGGTAATTACATATTTCATGACAACTTGATAAATAAGTTTAAGGGTGGAGTCTAGCCTGTCAATCAGGTCACAGCCTGACGATGCCTCCTTGTGGATTCTGGGAACTCCCTCATTTTTTCCCAGGAGGTAGGCCACACATTCTCTTCCTCCTTTGTCTTCTTGTTGATATACAAAGCAGAGACTTGCTAAGACCTACCAGTTCCCCTCTTTCTACTTCATCTTCCTGTTGACAAGCCATGAGGAGCCACGCTGAGACCAGCAAGAGCCCTGGAGATTTGCTTCCATCACCACTGAATCCAGAAGCCTGTGAACCCATGGCCTGAGATCTTCCTGCATTTTGCATCATTGCATGTGATGTGTGAGTCTGAAAAGGGATTCATGGACTAGTATCAGACTTATTGACTAATATCGGACTTATGGACTTGATCTGGACTGGATTTGGACATTTTCTGAATATATAATTACTTTTTGATATAAAGCTCTTATTATACATATATGAGTATCTCTGGATCTGATTCTCTAGTCAACCAGTTCTAAACAGTACGGATCAACTGATGGAGAAGACATCATGTTTGATAAAGTAGTAGGCTATCAAGGGGTAAGGAGATTCTTAAAAAGATTGATTGGCATAAGAGCTACAGTGAGGATTTGCACATGATGACAATTGGGAGGATGACTCAGGGTCAGGTAAAGTGTCCTTCTGCCGTACATAAGTTAGCTGTGAGTTGGAGCTAACTAGATTGTGTCTGTATGTCTATCAGGCATCTCCTTAGCAAAGGATTTAGGAGATTCTAGAAAGACAATTTCTATTTATTTTCTAACTCTATGTTTATATGATTAACTATTTGTTCCCTCCTCCCTCATGAACCCTTAACAATTTATAAATTCTGATTGTAGTATCTTACACTGTCCGATGTCTCCCTTTACCCACTTCCCTATTGTCCGTCCCCCTAGGGAGGAGGTTATATGTAGATCCTTATAATCAGTTCCCCTTTTGTACCCCGCCTTCCCTAAACCCTCTGGTTTTGCCACTCTCACCACTGGTGCTGAAGGGCTATCTGTCCTGGATTCCCTGTGTTTCTGGTTCCTATCTGTACCAATGTACAGCCTCTGGTCTAGCCAGATTTGTAAGGTAGGATTGGGATCATGATAGTCAGGGTTGTGGAGAGGAAGAAGCATTTAAGAACTAGAAAAAGGTTGTATGTTTCATCCTTCCTATACTGCATACTGACTGGCTCATCTCCTCCCCATGATCCTTCTGTAAGGAGATGACCAATTGCCTACAGATGGGCTTTGATTCCCCACTCTCCACTCCCCTTCATTCACAATGACATGATTGTTTGTTCTTTGATGCCTGATCCCTGATCCCTTCGACACGTCATGGTCACACAGGCTGGTGTGCTTCTTCCAAGTGGACTTTGTTGCTTCTGAGCTAGATGGCCGCTTATTTATCTTCAAGCCTTCAAGACCCCAGATGCTATATTTTTTAATAGCCAGGCACCATCAACTTTCTTTACCACATTTGATTATGCACCTGCTTTGTCTTCAGTGATCGTGTCGGGAAGGTATGCATCATGGAATGCCAATTTAATTCAACAAAGTGTTCTTGCATTGAGGAAGCACTTGTGGGGAGGCCCAATGTCCATCTGCTGCCTTAATACTAAACTTATAAATATATGCACGTAGATTTATTTCCCCATCATCATAAATAAATATATTTACATATGTGCATGTCTTTATTTAGACCTCTAAAAATGTACTTTGCCTCCTAATTCTTTCCTCTCTTTCCTTTTATTTTCCTCTTGTCCCACTATCATGAAATTTCTCTCAGTTATATTGCCCTTGATTAGTCCTTACCAGACCTTTCACACCTCTGCCACTTATTTTGGATCACAGAGCATCTAGTGGATTCAAACTCGTGACCTTGTGGTTAGCAGCCAACTTGTAAAGACCTAAAGAAGATGTACAACAAATTGATGGTGCATACATTTCTAGTGGAATTGTGAAATAATGCAATCCCGTTTGAAAGCTCTCAGTTTCTTATTAAGTTAAACATATTTGCAACACATAATCCAGTGCCCTAGGCTGTTATCAAAAATGAAAGGTAAATGTATTTTTTCCTAAAAGTTCATGAAAAATGGAATTAAAAATAGTTTACTTTTCCCACTAACTTTTTAAAGCCCCCTAATAGAGGTTGGTAAGATCCAAATCCATAGCTCAGATTTTTGACTGGAGGCTTCTCCTGACTCATGTGGGTATAGGGGATGATTTAACCCGAGATGGAAGGACAGATAGCAGACTGACTTTAGAGTCAAATTAATACAAGGCTACCAGCTACAATGACAGGCTGATGAATGGCAGGCTGGAGAAGTTAAGGATGACTTATATTTATAGAAATTATAAGTTCTCAGACTCAGGTACAAAGAATCAGAGGTAAGATGATGAGACAGATGCAGCTTATAAATTCAGCACAAAAAAAAAAAGGAATGAAATGTGATAAAATATCCGTATGTGTTGGAAACAGACCACACCCCCAAGGAAACTCCCTGGTTTGTTCACAGCAGATATCATGGTGGAAATTATTATGCTACATCATAATCTCATCATGTGTGTTGAGTACATTATCACTGACAAGCTACTGAGAATCATGATTCGGTCAAGGTAACACACAATCTTTTATTTAAATAATGTTTTTGGGGGCTCATACAGCTCTTATCATAATCCATACAAACAACCATTGTGTCAAGTACATTTGTGTATTTTTTCCATCATCATTCTCAAAACATTTTCTTTCTTCTTGAGCCCTTGGTATAGCTCCTCAATTTTTCCCTCTCCCTCCTCTACTCCAGCTCCCTCATGAACCCTTGATAATTTATAAATTGTTATTATTTTTTCATGTCTTACACTGTCTAATGTATCTCTTTACCCACTTTTCTGTTGTTCATCCCCCAGGGAGGGGGCTATATGTCGATCACTGTGATCGGTTCCCCCTTTCTCTCATTATTGGTCCTGAGGGGGTTATCTGTCCTGAATTCTCTGTGCTTCCACCCTTTATACATGCCCTAGTCTAGCTAGATTTGTAAGGTATATTGGGATCATGAGAGAAGGTGGCAGGAAACATTAAAGAACTAGAAGCAAGTTGTATGTTTCATCAGTGCTATACTGCACCCTGACTGGTTTGTCCTTGTGACCTTTATGTAAGGGGAGGTAATACACAGTCTTAACCAACACACTCAACAATTCTATTCTAAATATCCAACCAAAGGAATAAAATTAAGTCCATACAAATATAGCACTATTAACAGAGCCATTTTCAAAATAATCAAAATACCCGTAAACTGATGAATTATAAACAATTGGGATATATTCATACAACAGAGTACTATTCAACATAAAAAGTAAACAACTGAGAGCTACAATATAGTTAAATATCAAACATACCAAGTAAAATATGGCAACTCAAAAGACAGCATATTGCATCAATTTATGACATCCTATTTCTATTGTGGTTAGCTGCCTTAAGGTCAGAGCCACCTCCTAGTGACCCTGGTACCACTGAACAAAACCTGCTCTGTCCTGGCCGTTCTTGCCACTGTTCTAATGACACGTTGTTGCAGTTACTGTGTCATCCATCTTTTCCAACCTTCTGGTATGGTGCCCCTCACTTTACCAGACATGATATCCTTCTCCAGGGACTCCTCTCTCTTGATTATATGTCCAAAGGACTTGAGGAGAAGCCCCACAAGTGTTTCCTCTAACAAGCATCCTCACTATACTTCTTCCAAGAAAATATGATTGTTCTTTTGGCCATCCGTGGTACTGTCAGTGTTCTTTGCTGACTTCCCAGTGCAAATGCATCACTTTTTCATCCGTCTTCCTTGTTCAGCCCATCTTTTACATTCCTATGAAGTGATTGAAAATGCCAAATGTTGGGTCAGGTCTCACCTTAGTCCTCCACATTACATCCCCACTTTTCAACACTTAAAGAAGTCTTGTGCAGTAGATTTTCCCAATGCAATACTTCCTTTGATCGCTTGACTGCTGCCTCCAGGAGCATTGATTGTGGATCCAATCCAGACAAAATCCTTTAGAACTTCAGTATTTTCTCTGCTTATCATGATGTTCCCTATTTATCCAATTGTGGGAATTTTTATTTGATTTACATTGAGTAGTAATCCACACTGAAGGCTGAAATCCTTGATCTTCATCAGAGAGCGCTCCAAGTCCTCCTCGCTCTCAGCAAGCAAGGGTGTGCCCTCTGCACAGGACAGGCTGGTAATAAACCTCCCTCTCACCCTGATGCCACTTTCTTCTTTGTACAATCCAGTGTCTCTGATGCAGTAATATTAATTGAATAAGCGTGGTGTGCACAACTGTGTTTAGGTTCTCCATGAGGACAATGCACTGCTCTGCAATCCCATTCTTCTCAAAGCTATCAATAATTTGTTATGATCCACAAAGTTGAATGCTTTTTTCCATAGGCAATAAAACACAAGTAAATATCTTTGATATTCTCTTCTTTCACTCAAGATCCATCTGCCATCAGCAATGAAATCCTTGCTTTGCATCCTCTTCTGAATTCTCCCTGAATCACTAAGGTTTCTTTTAATGTACTGCTGCAAATCTTGTTGAATGATCTTCAGCAACAGTTTACTTGTGTGTGATATCAGTGATGTTTTTCTATAATTGGAACATTCTTTAGCTTCACCTTTCTTTGGAATGGGCACAAACATGATTCTCTTCCAGTTAGCTGGCCAAGTAGCTGGTTTCCAAATCCTGGCTTACTTAAGTGGGTTCTTCCAGTGCTGTATCAGCGGGTGGAAACATTTCAACTGATATTCCATCAATTCCTGGAGTCCTGTTTTGGGCTAATGTTTTCAGTGCAGCATAAACTTCTTCCTCCAGTACCACTCATTCTTGGTCTTATGCTACCTTCTGAAGTGGTGGAAAGTCAACTAGTTCTTTTGGGTACAGCGACTGTGCAGTCTTTCCATCTCCTTTTGATGCATCTCGCCCCACTTTATATTTTTCCCAAAGAACCTTTCAATCTTGCAACTCGAGGATTGCATTTTTTCTTGAGTCCTGTCAGTTTGTGATATGCTGAGCCAGTTCTTCCTTTGCATTTCTATATCCCTAGGTCTTTGCACATTTCCTCATAGGACTTTACTTTGTCTTATCGAGCTACCCTTTGAAACTTCCTGTTCCGCTCTGTGAGTTCATCATTCTTCCATTTGCCTAAACTCTACAATCAAGAGCAAGTTTCAAAGTGTTTTCTGATGTTCACTTTGAGCTTTTCTTTTTTTAAATCATTTTATTAGGGCTCTTATAACTCTCATCACAACCCATCCATCCATCCATGGTGTCAGCACCTTTGTGCGTTATGTTTCTGTCATGCTTTTCAAGACATGTTCTTTCTACTTGAGCCCTTCATGTTAGTGCCCCATTCCTCCCTCCTCCCCTCCCCCCATAATGAACCCTTAATAATTTATATTTTTTATGTCTTACATGGACCACTGTCTCCATTCACCCACTTTTCTGTTGTTCATCCCCCTGGGTGGGTGGGTAGGTGGGTGGGGGTGTTATATGTCAACCATTGTGATCGGTTCCCCCTTTCACCCCCACATCTTCCTCCTGCCCTCCTTGTGTAACTATTCTCATTTTTGGTCCTGAGGAGTCTATCTGTCCTGGATACCCTGTGTTGCAAGCTCTTATCTGTACCATTGTACCTGCTGTGGTCTAGCCAGATTAGTAAGGTAGAACTGTGGTCATGATAGAGGGGGCAGAGGGAAGTATTAAATAATTAGAGGAAAGTTGTATATTTCACCAGTGCTATACTGCACCCCGATTGGCTCATCTCTTCCTGTGACCCTTCTGTGAGGGGCTGTGCCCCTGCTTTCCCTTTGTATGGTGTCTTTGATGTCTTCCCAGAGCTCATCAAGTCTTGTCATTAGTGTTCAATGGAGCAAATCTCTACTTGAGGTGATTTCCAAATTCAGTTTGGATAACACTGAAAGTTGTATGTTAGATCAAGTACACTTAATTTCTTTTTTCAGTTTCAACCTGAATTTTCATATGGGCAATTGATCATTCCATTATTGGCTGAGGTCTGGTTTTGGCTGCTGATATTGAGCTTCTTCAACTTCTCTTCCCACAGATGTAGTCAACTCAATTTCTGTGTTTCATTTGGAAAAGTCATCTATGTGCATAGCTACCTTTTATACTTGTGAAGAAGGTACTTGAAGCAATCACTTGCTTTGCAAAATTCTTTCACGCAAGCTCCAGTTGTTTGTCTAACACCAACAGCATATTTCCCAACTGCTGTTCTTAATAATTATCAATGCATCCAGATTGCATGTTTGATCAATTTCAGCCAGAAGGCATTGGTAGCTTTCTTTAATTTCTACAGCACTAACTTTAGTGGTTGGTACACAAATATTAATAAAATTTGGATTGATTGGATTAAATAAACACCCATCACGGATAGTATTATATTTCATATAGATCTTGAAATGTCCTTTTTGATGATGAATGTGACACCTTTCTTTTGAATCTGTCATCCTGGAATAATGACCCATATGATTTTCTGACTCAAAATGGCAAATAGCAGTCCATTTCAACTCATTAACCAGTGGAATGTTGATCTTTATACTTTGTCTTCTTTTGATGTTTTCTATATAGTTCAATATTCTGCACATTGAATTCTTCAGAATTACAACTTGAGACAGGAATTTTTTCTTCAATACTTTAAGTTTTAGAAATCCTGGATTTGTCTTTCCCTTTAGTTTTTTATTCCATGTCTTTACACATTGCATTGTAATATTATATTTTAGTATTTCTCCTAGATCCATTGTTTGAAACTTCATGCTCAGCTCTTTATTACATCATATTTCATGGAGAATTGCTCAGTGTCTGTTCTGACTGATACCCATGCTTGTTTTTTCTTTCTTTCCTATCTAGTCAGTAAACATCTGCAATCTTCATGTGTAATATCCTGACATCAAACTACAGCTTGTCTGGTCGATGGTCATTAGTAATCAATAGAGCAGATATCTTCCTGAGATGGTCTCTACACTCAGGTGGGATGTATTCCAGAGCCCAATCAAATCTGTCAGCAGCGTGATGTGCTGTGGTAGCTGTGTGTTGCTATGATGTCAGAAGTTGTAAAAATAGTATTCCTAATACCAATAGGGTCACTCATTGTAGAAAGATGACTTCCAGACCAAGATAGACTATGATTAAAGAAAGGGAAGCTCACAATTAGCCAATGAAAATCTTATATACACTGTGTGATATATTGCCAATAAATGCATCCCTCGACTTGGAAAGCATTCAAAATACAACTGAGATAGAGCAGCCCCCTCAGAAAAACGTTGACCCTAGTGAGATGGATGGAGCAAAACTTTTTGGATCTACATTTGCTGATGTGGCATGGGTCAAATTGAGAAGAAACAGCGATAAACATCCATTAGCAATTGGAACATGGGGTGTTTGAAGGATAACTAATGAAGCTGGAAGTAGTGAAATATGAAATGGCATACATCAAGATCAAAATGAATGGGAATTGGCCATTTTGAATTGACCAATTATATGGTTGACTATTCTAGGAAACACAAGTTGAAAAAGAATTGTTGAAAAAATAATTTTTCAAATCTATCCTGGATAAATCTATGAGGGTAACAGTATTCTTAGTGTTTGAGACATACCTTAAAATAATCAACTATTTGAGATCCAAAAGGTCACATTTACACCAAAGTTCATAAGGGTTAGGAAAGAATGCAGAATGTGAATAGGAAACAGAGAGGAAATGATTAAGTTATGTTGCATTTTAGTGAATGAGTCGAAATCAAGTATGTAAATCATTGTATTTATAATCCATGATCTATGTATTCTATAAACCTCCATTCAGTTCACAATAAAAAGGTTTTAAGAACTAAGAAATGTATGTATATAGATAGAGAGATAGATAGATAGATAGATAGATAGATAGATAGATAGAGTCTTAAGTACATTCTGTCAGTAATAGGATAATATTCATACACTTATAAAGAAGACTAGCTAATATGACTATAATTCAAATTTAGGACCAAAAACTAAGTCAAAGATAAAGTCATTGAAGACTACTACCAACTTCTTCAGTAAATTTGATCAAATATACAATCAGGATGCAATAATAAGTAGTCATGCTTGGAATGCAAAAATTAGAAACAAAGCATCAGTATTTGAAAAGTATGGCCTATGTGGTAAAAATGACTCTGATATTATGAAATAAAATTTTACAAAACCAAGGAATTATACATTGCAAAGATTTCCCCCCAAAAAAACATGGACTTCAACTGTATACATACTAGAAGACAGATGGAATATACAGGAATCAAATGAACTCTATATGTGGATGAGAAGACTCCACATCGTCAGTCAAAACAAGGCCAAGGCCCCACTGTAGAACAGACCATCAGTTGGTCATATATGAGTTCATACTGAAACTGAAGGAAATTAAAGCAATCAAAGAAAGCTAAATCATGTACTAGGTATAGTTCCCCTGAATTTAGAGATTACTTCAAGAATAAATTTGAAACATTGAACAATTAGGAGTGAAGACCAGAGAAATTATCAGAAGACATCAAAATGTTATATTTGGAGAAAACCAAAAGTTATTAAAAGACAAAAGCAAAGATCAATGACGAAAGACAATCTTCCAACTGCTCTTGAATGTAGTGAAGCCAAAACAAAGAAAACAATGAAGAAAACAGTTGAAAAGAACATTTCAAAGGGCAGCCCAAAAAGATAAAGTGTTATAATGGACTGTGAAATGGTCAAGCATTAGAAAACCAAAATCGAATAATATGCCTGCCATTTCTCAAGCTGAAAGATCTCAAGAAAAAAAATTAGCTTTGAGTTGCAGTTTTGAAGAATTCTCTGGGAAAAATATTGAACACACAAAACATCAAAAGGAGATGGAAGACCCAATCTCACTGTACCCAAAAGAAGAGGTGTACATGTACCTATTTCAGTACATGATATATGGTCAAGAACTCAAAGTGTAGAAGGATTAAATACAAGCTCCAATGATAGTATTGACAAAAAATGAGGTTCTAGGGAATAACTCAAAATCAGTGGAAATATTTGGACAAATGGATGCAGTACTAAGATGCTCATTTGTCTGAGGCAAGAAATTTGGGAGCTAGCTGCCTGGTCAATCAACTGAGAGAGATCCATATCTGTGCCCAATCCTGAGAAAGCTGCCATTAACTCCATATAAAATCAGTCGGTACAGCAGTGCATTGACGGAGGGCTGCAGATAGTCAAGCCAGGTTCAGAAGAGGGTGTAAAGTTAAGAGATATTATTATTGTCATAAGAAGAATATTTTGTTAAATTAGAAAATACTAGAAAGGTGTTTCCTTGGGTTTTACTGACTATAGAAAAAAACCTTTGTCAATACGAATTATAAGAAACTAAGTATAAAGTTTTGAAGAATGGAAATGCCAGTATATTTCATTATACTCCTGCAGAATCTGTACATGATCAAGAGGCAGTCAAACAGAAGAAATGAATCTTGAATGGTTTAAAATCTGGAAAGATATGTATCACATTGTATCCTGTCACCATACTTATCTAGTCAATATGCTAGCAAGTAATTCAAGAAGTTGGATTTTATTAAGAAAAAAAAATAGCATTAGGATTATAGGAAAGCCCATTAACCATCTGTGATATGCAAATGACACATGCTTGCTGAAAATGAACAGGATTTGAAGCAATTACTGATGAAGATGAAAAACTTCAGTTTTCCTATGGGATACCTCTCAATGAAAAGAAAACAAAATTCCTCATATGTCAACCAACCAATAAGCAACATCGTGATAAACAGAGATAAGGTTAAGATCGTCAACTACTTTATTTTACTTAAACCTACAATTACCAACCATTGTAGTAATAATCAATAAAATCAAATTGCATACTGTATTGGGAAAATCTGCCTCAAAAGACTTCTCTAAAGTGTTTAAAAACAAAGATATCACTCTGAGCACTGAGGTGGACCCGATGCAGGCCATATTCACGTGAAATTTGAACAATGAATTTTGGAAGAGCAGCCAAGAATAGGTGCATTTGAAGGTGGTATTGGAGAAGAATATTGAAATACCATGAGCTTCCAGAACAACAAGCAAATCTACCTTGGAAGAAGTACAGTAAGAATACTCCACAGAAATGAAAATGGTGAAATTCCATCAGATGGAATCGGAACATGTTATCAGGAGGGATCAATCTCTGGGAAGAGCATCATGTTCAGTAAAGCGCAAGGTCGGCTAAGGAAGCCCCTCAATGAAATTGATTGACCCGTTGTTCTCAACGCTGAGATTGATTGACCCGTTGTTTTCAACGCATGGATGGCGCGTCACTCTGTTATACCTAGAGGTGATACGAATAAGAACTGATCCAATAGCACCTAACTTCAGTAATGCATTCAAAGTTGTAGTTTGGCTCTTATAGACTTGTTTTCATTTTCCTCAATTTTAACTTGAATTTGCATATCAGAAATTGATGATGGTTTGGCAATCAGATACTAGTCTTCTCTTGTTCTCACTTTGATATTGAGAACCTCAATGATATTGTGGTTCCCTATTATTTCTTTCATGAATGTAGTCATTTTGGTTCCTGTGTAGTCTAACTGGCAAAGTACTCATTTGGGTTGAAGTTGAAGTTTGGAAAAAGTAGTTCTAATGTATAAATGGCTGATCTTGGAAAATTTTTCATCCTATCTACAGCATAATCTTTATCATCAAGTCCGTACTTATCAACTACTCATACCTTTTCTTTGTTTCCAGATTTCATGTTTTAATCATCAGTAATTATGAGTAGACATGATCAATTTCAGATCCCAGAAGTTGGTTAGAATATTCCATTTCTTCATCTTTATTATTAGTGGGTGGTGAGTAAATCTGGATAATAGTTAAATTAACTGGATATGGAATTTATCTGATCACTGACAATATTGTATTAAGAACAGAGCAGGAAATGCACGGTTCAGCCATGAACGCAACACCATTCCTCTTGAACTGATGATCATTTCCGGCGGAGTAGACCACATGATTCTCTTATTTGAAATGGCCAATACCCGTCCATTTTAGGTCACCGATGCTTGACTATTGACCTTAAATCTTCCATTTCATTTCTGAAACCTTCCAATTTTCCTTCTTTCAAATATCATATGGTCCATATTCAGATTAGTAATATATGTTTGAAACTGTTTTTAATCTCATTCTGAGCCAGTGCACATTAGCAAATGAAGGCCCAAAAGGCATTATTCTATTCACACTGAAGAAACATCTCTTTCCAAGTTGTATTTTCTTGTTTCAGTGAAATTCTAATCATTTCACATAATATGAATATTCTTTGTAGATCTCATTTGCTTGTGTACATTGCAAAACAACATTATCTTATCATTTGGCATAGTATTCTTTTAATTCAAACAGAAAATTATAAATGCATAAACTTTGACCAATTTTATTTTTCATCTTGTCATTTAGACTAATTTTATAAGAGATCCAAATAAAAGAGTTGTTGAAAGTAAATGCATTCATGCAGCACTGAGTGCAATATGTGTATAGACATCATGTTGGCCCCTGATGATTTGACAGTCTGTTAAAAGTAAAAAAAGAAATAGTCATTAGAACATTCCTCTCCCTTTAAATTTTATTATAGCAATTTTAAATGTCATGAAAGTCAGTCATTCAATTCCAGAAGACAACATGCATGTATAATTTAAAATAATAGGCTATAGAGTATGGTTTGGTATAATTAGCGTAGTAAGTAGTATACAACAATAACTGGATTCACAAGAATAGTTTTAAGTGATTATAGAGATTGCAAGGCATCATAAAATGATAAAACAGGATCCATTTTGAAATTAGGACATCTGCTAGGAATATAGAAGAAAGTGGGAAACAAGTATCATTAGCATAGCAGATTTTACATACTAAGTTCAACATATAAAACTAATTTTTTGTTGAACTGTATGTACATCTGTCCATACTTTTCACTCCGAAGTTCATTATACTAAAGATATTTCTGTTGTTCGGTGACTTTGAGTTGGTTCGAACGCATATCAACCTGAAGTACAATGAAACTAAACACTGCCTGGTCCTGTGCCTGGGTTTGAGTCCGTTGTTGTGGCCACTGGGTAGAAACATCTCACTGATGACTTCCTCTTTTTGACCATGCTCTACTTGACCGATCTTGATGTCTTTTCTCCCCAGGGACTGATCTTTCCTAATAAAACATCCAGAGTATATAAGACAAAGTATGCCTTGCTCTGCTCACTTCTTCCTCTTCTTTTTTTGGAAACCTACTTATATGGCACAAAAGAATCCAAGTCTATTTCCGTTGTACATGTCCTCTGCTTATTGCCACTGAGATTAATATTTAGAACTGACGGGTAAGGAATCTGGAGGGTTTAAAAGGCTGTGACCCATTCTTTCTCTTTCTCTCTCTCTCTCTCTCTCTGTGTGTGTGTGTGTTTTAACTTTATAGATGGATTTCACTTTTGTTTGTGGACTATAATACACACAAAGAGACACGTTCAATGTGGCTGCACAGACAAGCCCATCAAATCAGTGTTCCTGAGTCTTTACGCACAGCCCCCTCGCCCTTTCCTGTTCTGTCCTCCTCTCCTTAGGCCTGACCTTGGCGTTGTTAACGTCTTACCCTTTAATATGGAAATCACTTTTATTTTCCTTTATAATAAAGGTCATAGAATATTTATCTTTTAAGATTGATTAACTTTTCTGAGAATTATGTTCTCTGTTTCCACGTCTTAAGATGTTTGACAGACTCATTATTGGTTTTTAAGAATGCATAATATTCCATTGTATGAATTAACCAGAGTTTGTTAATCAATTCCTCTATAGTCCATTCTCGCTTCTAAGAACCATTCCTATTATACTTCCTCCAGGTCAGATTCAATTCTTTTCCTGGAAGTCTATGATCCTTGCCAACACCATACTTGAAATGCAGCAATTCTCATCAGATTTTCTTATTCATTGTCCAAAACCTCATGCATGTGATGCTATTGAACATGCTTGAGTCAGGTCTGTGTCTGGGGCCAGTTGTAGGAATCTGGGTTTGCTTTACACTGAGTTACAAGGCACACTGAAGCTTGCAGTCTTTGGTTCTCATCTATGCAATCGAAGGACAAGGCTGCAAGTCTCCTTGCTTTCTGCAAGTAAGGTTGTGTCATCTACATACATGTATATCAAAGAGTGTCAACAAACCACTCCTCAATCATGATACCAAGTCTTCTTCATGTAATACAGCTGCTCGATTATTTACTCAGCATACAGATTGGATACGTATGGTGAAAGGATACAACTTTGATGCACACCTTTCCTGATTGTGAATCACACAGTATTCCCTTGTTCTATTCAAATCACTGTCTCTTGATCCTTGTGCAGGTTCTGCACGAGCACAGTGAAATATTTTAGAATTCCTCTTTGGGTTTTCTCTCTTCTAACCAAGACCCTTCTGACATGAGCAGTGGTAACTCTGTGGCAGGTCCTCCTCTGAGCCTGGCTTGAGTTTCTGGCAGCTGCATTTTGATGGGCTCCTGCAACCATTATTGATTGAGATTCCCAAAATCTTATTGCAGGTGGTCTTGATGATGGTGTGTGATCATTTTCTCACTTTGTTGGGTCATTAGTCTTTGAAGTGGGCATAAATATGGATCCAATACTGTGTTTGATCAGATAGCTGTCTTCTGAATTTCTTGGTATGGAAGATTGAATACTTCCAGTACTTTATCAGCTTGTCGAAACATTTCAATTGGTATTCTTTGATTGCTAAACATGATAGTTAATAAATTAATATTGTATACTTTAAATAATATTCTTCTCATTTAAATATGGAATGCATGGCAGAATAGAAAACAATGAAAGGTATAGCTAACATATTTTAGACTTAATTTTAAACAGCATACATATTTATTTATAGTTTTCTGTTTAGTCTTGATATTTATTAATAAGTTTTTTCATAATCAGAAGTGAAATGGAAACATTTTTGTATAGATTATCTCTAGCAGAGATTCTAGCTATCTGCCATGTGATAATGATGTGGGCAATCATAACCATGCCAGTCAGACTCTGAAGGTCATAACATTTTGTTTAACAGTTCTTATCTGTAGCATAATATTAATATATGTATTAATTTATACACATTTTATCAGTGATTCAACTAACAACTTTGTTCTCAATGAAGCATTTATTGAATAGCATCAGGTAAGTCAATGATTAAATCAGGCTTTTGGAAGAAAGAACATTCTGGAGTAGAATTGATATCAAATGGAGAAGAATAAGGCAGTGGTAGTTAAAAGACATATAGAAGTGTAAGGATGGCGTTTACCCTGTCAATCAGATCACAGCCTGATGACCTTCCTGGCAGGAGCAACAGAGGTATATAGCTCTCTGGGGTCTGCAAAGCTCTCTGTTTGAACTACCTGCTTGCTGGCCACCCTGAGAGCTGTGGGAGTCCCGCCATGTTTCCGTAGACATTGGATCTACTCCACTTTGCACCCACTGGCTTACTTATAATATTCCTGAAATCTGCCTCATTGCATGGGACTGTAATGTTAGGAGAGCATTAGGGTCTAGTATCAGACTTATGGAATTGAGTTGGACTGAACTGGGATGTTGATATATAATTAATTCTTTATATAAAGCTCTTTCTTTCACGTATATGTCAATAGATATAGCTCTCTAGTCAATCCAGCCTAACACAAAAGCATATGTGATTATTTCATAGGCATTTAAGGTCAACATAATAGCAGATGTTAAAATATTGCAGGTGGTAGAAATTGTTAGAAGAATTAAAATATATATTAGGTATACTGTATAACCAAAAAACCAACTCACTGTCAATGCATCAATTCTGACTCATGACAACCCTATAGGACAGGGTGGACCTTCCCCTGAGAGTTTCTGAGACTGTGACTATAGGAGTAGGAAGCCGTGTCTTTCTCCTAACTAAAGCTTACAAATGCCTACAATTATTTGAAATCATTATTATTGATCTTTCATCTGTCATTGTCAATATTTCTAAATTGCATGGCTGTTCCAGGGTTACTGAATACTTGGGTGCACATTGGCTTGAGGGACCATGTGAAATCTCTACCCAGCTGAATCTTAGGGAAACGTTTCTACCGACTCTATGAACAGAAGATTTGAAGGCATGATTTTTTTGTTGGGTCTTACTCAATCTCACTTCCCCAGTAATAATGTCACTGGGCAGTGTGGGAAGGAGACTCCTGTGGTTCTGGAGTAGGCTACATACGTCTGTCTTCATCCATCATTGCCTTTTCACTCTTAAGTATTTGTTTTAATAAATACCTTCCTTTCTCTTTTGTGTCCAGGATTACCATTTTGCATTAAAAGTTAGTATACACATTCAGATTCTCTGGAGCAATCAGCATTTTGTAAGAATCAAAGTTCCTGCGCTATTGATGTGTAAAAATGCCCTGCATAACCTTGCCTTTCCATTGAACATTCCAAATGAATATGTCTTTCTGTCCAAAATAGCCAATCTATCTACAAAGAATGCCAGCCTGTATTGTTGTGATAGGTTGTAAATAGAAATGCTCATCACACAATTACATCGCCCACATTTTCCTTTAACTAGAAGATAGCTGCATGCACATTGTTGCTGCTATGAAATTAGACTGAGGGATTTCTTTGTCTGATTGCCTTGGAAATGTTCCCCGGATTTATGAATGTCCTAAAGACGTGCTTGCTCAACAGAACAACAGAAACATGGGTGAAGAGAAACAGCGGGTGGTGTATGATATGAAACTATAATAATTTATAATTTATGCAGGGATTATGAAGGTGGGAGGGAGGGGAAAAGAGGAGCTGAGACCAAAGGCTCAAGTAGAAAGAAAATGTTGTGAAAATGATGAGGGCAACATGTATATGTACAAATGTACTTGATACAATTGATGTATAGATTGGTATAAGAGCCCCCAATAAAATGATTTATTAAAAATATATAAGTGCTTGTTTTATAAGAGGAGTAATTCTCCCTTATCCCACATGGTTCCTGCCCCACTCTGCAACGCATGCATATGAACCTCCCTGGACAAAGGAGATCGTACGCTGAGCCACAAGAAGGACCACCCCAGTCGAGATTCTGAGGGCATCAGAAATTTAGGAGCAGCAACCTAAATAAATAATTAACCAATAAAATGGAAACTAGTCACCCTGGTGTCAATTTGGATCCCTGGTAAGGATCTGTGGTGTAAAACAGATCTGTATCCCATAAGGTTATCTTTGTTTGTTTGTTTGCTTGTTTGTTTTCCTGAGGTCCTTCTGTGTGGGTTTGAACTGTCAGTCTTTCAATGATGTAGTTAAGAACATAACTATTTGCACCACCAATATTCCCCAAGGAATAGCTTTTCTGACTCTTTGTATTTTTGGGTGTTTTTCAGTACATGAAATCTAGGAAGGATGAATCTTTAAAGACAGAACTTGGATCAATGATTCCTTGCAGGTATAGCTGAGGAGGTTGGGGGAAATGAGGAGCTAATAAAAAGGAGTACAATCTAAAGAAAATCTTATAAAATTGATTGTAATCATGATTGTAGAACACTTCTCGATATGATTGAACTATTATATGGTATTTGGATTATGTCCCAATGAAATGGTTTAAAATTTTTCTAAAATAAAATACAATGTTAATGCTCTCTCTTATGAAGGCAAATGTAAGCTAACAAGGATGAAAGAAAGAACTGGGAAAGAGACGTTCAGGGAATAATAGATGCTTCATAAATTGGGGTCTTGAGAGCTGTTTAACTGGTTAGAGAAAGAAAACAACATTTGTGCATATTATTTTAAGGTACAACATTATGGATTGCATAACTAAAATAATAACTTTCCATAACTTCAGAAGAACAGGTGATGTGCCAGTGTTAAATAAGTTCATCTCTCCTCTTGTATTTCAGGAGTCAAGCATTAGTATCAAAAATGGATAAACTGCATGCCATTTAGAATGGTGACACAAAGGACTAGTAGAATATAAAAGAAAAATGGTTAAAAGTTGTCATTGGATGGTGGGATTCAGTTTGTGAATGCATTGAAATATCTTTTAGCTTCGATTTGATACCTTTCACTGTATTTTTAATAAAATTTTATGTATTATTTTATGATAGAAATTTGGCCATAACTCCATGAAAATAAAATGCCTCATTAAAACATTACAAATTTTTGAAGATTTTTTTCTTATTAACTTGGAGCATATTATTCAGGATAGGGTCTTTATACTGGGTTTGAGTTCTAGTACAGTATATATGTTAGCCACTTGTATAAACTTCAAACATATAAATGCACATTTTTTAAAACATGCAAGCCACAAAAGCACAATACACTTTTTAAAAAGGAGTGAATGTTTTTGTGTTAAATCCACATTATAGTATTTAATAGCAGTTGAGAATATATATTATTTCCATAATTTCATGTCAACTTGTTAAATAGGATATAGGGGTGGAGTCTAGCCTGTCAATCAGGTCATAGCCAAAGAAGTCTCTGTGTGGGCCTGGCCTCCTGAGGATTCTGGGAACTCCTGTCTTCCTCCCTGGAGGCGAGACACACATTCTTTCTGCTTTATCTTTCTGCTGACAAGCTACAAGGAGGCACGATGATGGAGCCAGAGCCCTGGAGCTGGAGGAGCTACATGGAGAATCACACCAGTGCTCAGATGCTGCCGCTGCCACTGGATCCATAAGACTTTCCACTCACTGGCCTGTGATCTTCCTGCATTCGGTGTCATTGTATATGTTGCATGAGTCTGAAGAGGAATTTATACTTTGGTATTGGACCTATGGGCTAATATCAGACTTATGTCCTTAAACTGTACTGTGCTAGGACATTTTCTTAATATACAACTACTCTTTGGTATAAAGTTTTCTCTTACATGAGTGTCTCTGAATTTGTTTCTCTAGTCATCCCAGACTGACACTATATACACACACTTAAGAGAACACCTTATAGTACAAGGTAGACCCGGCCATGTCGGTTTTCAAGGCTGTAACTCTTCAAGGGGATAGAAGGCCTCACCTTTCTCCCTTGGATTGCCTGGTGGTTTAGCAGGGCAACACATAGCTATGCACCAGGGTTTGAGGGTGCCCATAGGTTGGAAAATATTCCCTCTCTATTTTGTATTGGGCAGATGGTGGGCCAAGAGGAAACATTTATGTTGTACATGCATACATAAAAAGAGGGAACTCAAATTTACACAATTTTTATTGATGCAGTTAAAAGCACAGTCATAAAAATTAAGTATCCTTTTTTTTTATAATGTTGTCCTACTAATAAAACGAATAGAATTATTTGGGGAGATGTGGGGTTGGAAGAAAACCAAATTCTGATTCAAGGTTAGTTTTAAATTCAGATACAAATTACTATCAAATCCATTGCAAATGTTCATTTGTAAGTAATGATTAGCTGTGGGGAAGCAAGAGGTGGAGGAGGAGGAGGAGCAGAAGGAGGAGGAGGAGGAGGAGGAGGAGGAGGAGAAGGAGGAGAAGGAGAAGAAGAAAGGTGGTATGCTGGATTTAATACTTAGGTTGATGTTTGCTGACTCTTGGCCTATCCAGTCTTCCAGTTGCCTGACATACCAAGCTTAGATTTCACAACTCTCTAGAGCAGCAGTTCTCAACCAGTGGGTTACGATCCTTTGGGAGATCAAATGGCCTTTTCACAGGGGTCATCCAATTTATAACAGTAGCAAAAGTACAGTTATGAAGTAGCAAGGAAAGTAATTTAATCATTGGGGGTCATCACAGCATGAGGAACTGTATAAAGGGTCACGACATGAGGAAGGCTGAGAACCACTGGGTGTCTGGAGTGAAGGAGTTCTTTTGCCTCATCTGGAGCAGTGCTGTGGGAAAGACAGGGCAACACTCCCATAAAGAGGTACCATTTTGGATACTCACAGGGGCAGTTCTAACTTGGTTGTAGGGTCACCATGAATCAGAATTGACTTAATAGCTGAGTTTGGGTTTTTTTCTGGGGGGGGGTGGGGTGGTTGGTAGTGGTACCAATACTTTCTTTAAAAAAATGAAATGGAAAGATCAACACATGGTTCAAATCTCTTTGAAAGATTCCCTATATTTACTATTAATTTCTACACTTATCTAGTGGAAAAACAGTACCAAGGAGCTTGCAGTCAAAGTTGAAATGATTGTCACTATTATAGATTGCTAAAAATATATATTTAAGTCAGAATTGACTTGATACCAGCAGTTTGGGGTTTTTTTTTCTTTCTTTTTTAATGGATTACAGTACAATTATCAACAGAAGAGGCTATGGCAAAATTTTTCAAACGTTTCCTATGTCTTCTGTTGTTCTGAGTTCTCCGATCAGACATCAATCACATGGGTTCGTTTCCACTGCATGTCTAAGTGGGAAAACTTTAGCAGATATTCTAGAGGGCATCATAAGAAAGTTGGTATATCAACTGAGGACTCTTCCAAGCTCTTTTAATGTGTTTCCAGTGTTAATGTGTTTATTTAATGGATACCTTAATCCCAGTGCAAAAAGCCACATTGAGTCTATCAACTCTTTTCATAAAGATAACATGCAATTTCCTGAATTCATTATAGAGCATTTTAAACTAATTGTCTTACCGTGTTTTGTTGCTGTAAAATGTATTTATTACTTTTGACTTATGGAGCTCCTAATGGCACTCAATTTCATTTTTATCATATTCATCAATCTCAGAAACCACTAGAAATATTATGCTTCCTACCCTATCTAAATTACCCAATTACTGTGTTCAGAAGGTTCCACATATGTTACAGGTACTAATAGAATATTGATTTAAAATCATATTTTATAGCCATACTCATTTGCCTATGTTAGTCTAAAATGCTAGTTGAACATTTTCATTTTGTAATAGCACTATTCCCAAATTATTATATTAATTTCTTTGAAGAAGCATCTATCACATCTTTAAACAGACGTTCCATCTTTTCTTTGTTTATAAGAATAAAAGCCCTCTAAGAATAGAACAAACTGTGCTAACTTCAGAAAAGGAAAGAAAAACCACCTTTCTTGCTTTCTCTGCCTCTGTCAGGCTGCAGGAGAACTACATTCTTGAGTGGGAAATGCATGTCCCCTTTCCGATGTAGCCCCTCCCATAGGAGATCTGGGAGCCCAAGAGGAAAGCACTTTGTGTGCCTCTCTTGACGGCCTTCGCCTGATGACATGTTGTCAGGGGTACATGACAATGTAAGAATTCTTTATCTTCTTTTCTTGTTTCCACCATGGAACGCATCTCACCTGGTGTGTTGGTTTTGCGCCATACAAAGGCGATGAAATAAATGAGACCATTTTGAGGCGATTGTTCACCTAAGTAGCTGAGCAGCAGATAGTCAACTGTTTTCTCCAAAGCACTTGCAAACTTCTATTTTTTAAACAAATGATTAGTTCATTATATATTGATATTCTATTTAATAACATCTAACTTTCTAATTTCTCTCAGATGTATACTGCTACGAATAATTTGACATAAATGGACTAGTTTTCATATGGTATTTTCCCAATTCACATGGATGATAAGTTCTAGTTGGATCTTCATATTGCTATTTAAAAACCATAGACTCTGCTAAGGTCAAAGAATATTACCAATTCTGGCTAAGTAGTCACCATGCTTAAAAAATATGGTTTTCAGATATTAAAATTTTTATTTTAAACAATCAATGAATATTTTCTATTCTGCCACAAATGGGTTCCCTCTATTTTCCTTGTGAGATGCTGGCTCTGTGCATATTAGCCCTAGTAACTGAACACCAGGTGGGTCAAAATAATAGTTTCTCACTCTGGCCTTCTAATGGTGTTTTCCATCTTTTTCTCAAGAGAATTGTATCTGTCTTCAGCAAAGGGAATGTTACGACGGCTAATGTAATTCAAACTATGTAGCCTAACAGAGCAACCTTGACATTTAAAAATATTATTTCTTAGATAATATTAGAACTCACACATGCATTTCGAAACATACTCCATGCTACCTGAGTTCCTGAGTTCTTATCAACATTGACACTAAGTTATCCAAGGTACCGATATTATAAATAAACAGATAAGAATAATCTCATAGTCTCTTCAATAAAAGGATGTTATGCAGCTTGTGCTTTATATGATTTTCAAAAATAGAACTGTTTGGCTCTACAGCCTTTTCCAAATGTGAATTATTTCTACAATCAGTGAGAATGTGGCTGGCCAGCAATCTGAGGATATTGAATGGGGTATTCAGTGACAAGTCCAATCAAACCAGTTAAGGGCAGTTGAAGAGATTTTACATTGAATAGGGAATATTGAGCAATCCGAATTTCAAGCAGTGCCCATTGGCACTGAAGATTTGTAAGCATTCACAAGTTATATTACAATACTCTCACATAAGCAATTTTTATATTTATTACAAAAAATAATAAACTTTTTACTGTTGCATCAACTCCAACGTATAACAATCCCATAAGACAGAGTAGCACCAACCCTAGGGTTTTCTAAGACTGAAATCTTCACGGATGCGAACTTCCCTGTATTTCTCCTGTGTAGCAACAATGGGTTCGAAACAGTCCTTTACCTATGCAACAAGAGCTTCTTAATGCTAATAATAGCTAATATTAATATACATTAAATACCATTTCATGAGTCAACATAAGTCAAGAGCTGGACTGCAGAATTGATCATTCATTACTCACGTGCAAGTTGAAGTCATAGCTGGAAAAAACAGAGTGAGTCTACAAAAAGCAACATATGATTTCAAGTATAACACACATGAATTTACAGACCACTTCAGGAACCGATTTGATGCATTAAACACTAATGACACAAGGCCAGATGAGTGTGGGCAGTCTCATGGATGTCATGCATGAATGCAACAAAATGTCATTAAAAAGCAGAAACAAAAGAAAGAGCAAAATGTATGTCAGAAGAGACTCTTGTTCTTGAACCTGGAGTAGCGAAAGCGAACAGAAGAAATGCTGACGTGAAAGAGCTGAGCACACATGCTAAAGGGCAGCTTGAGAAGACAAAGTATCGCTATGAAATGGGAAAAGACGGGTAAAGGAAGAACAGGCTCAGCACCTCTCAAGATGAAAAAAACTGAAGAGAAATTGGGGCCTTGAGCATGACATTGAAGGATGCTATGGGCAAAATGCAAGTAATGAGCAGTGCAGGAAGCAGCAAACGGAGATGAAAGGAAACACAGTCACCGGACCAAACTGGTTGACATTCAACCTTTTCAGGAGGTAGCACATGATCAGGAACCAATGGTATGGAAGGAAGGCCAAGGGACGCTGAAACCAGTGTGGATAATCCAGGAAGGTTCCAGGAATTGATGGCGTACCAGTCTCCTGCATGGTTTCAGCTAGGACAATTATGCATCAGGATTTGATCTTTCACTTTGCTTGTTTAGTCTACACGCTGAACAAATAATCCAAGATGCTAGAATAAAAAGAAAGTAGTAACAAAACCCGGGTGAGGCAGTGAGTATGAATTGGGCAGCGGTCAGCACAGCTGGCAGTTCAGAACCACCAGTCGTTCCTCAGGAGAAACACTGGGCTTTCTAATCCCACAGACAGTTGCAGTCACAGAAACCCAAATGAGGCCGCTATTTGTGTCAGCCCTGACACCTTGACAGTGAAAGCAACATTTGAGGAAGAGATGTGGATGATAACATGAGGCTCTCTGAAAGCAGAGGGCTTGCAGCAATTACTGATAAAGATGAAAAACTACAGCCTTTGTTGTTGCTGTTTGGCTGTATATTGTTGCTTGGTTTTGCTCTGTCTTGTTTTTGTGCATGTTATTACCTCCTCAGGTCTGTCTAAATAAGATAGGCTGGATGAACAATCTGGAGGAGAACACAAAGGGACCGACAGTTCCTGGGGGACATGGGACAGAGGGAGGTGAGAGGAAAGGTAGTGGTGTTAACAAACCCAGTGACAAGGAAACAAGTGATCCAAATTGAGGGTGAGGAGGGTGTGGGAGGCCTGGTAGGGCATGATCAAGGGTAATGTAACCAAGAGGAATAGCTGAAACCCAGGTGGGGACGGACTATGAAAGTGGGACAGGAGGAAAGTCAAGGGAAATAGAGGAAAGAGCTGGGAGGCAAAAGGCATTTACAGAGGTCTAGATAAAGACATGTACATATGCAAATATATTTCTATATGAGGCTGGGGAAATTGATCTATGTGCATATATTTATAGGTTTAATATTAAGGTAGCAGAAGGACATTGGGCCTCCACTCAAGTACTCCCTCAATTCAAGAATACTTTCTTCTATTAAATTGGCATTCTGTGATGCTCACCTTCCTGACACAACTACTGAAGACAAAACAGGCGAATAAGCAAATATGGTGAAGAAAGCTGATGGTGTCTGGCTATCAAAAGAGATAGCATCTGGGGTCTTAAAGTCTTGAAGGTAAACAAGCGGCCATCTAGCTCAGAAGCAACAAAGCCCACATGGAAGAAGCACATGAGCCTGTGTTATCATAAGATGCTGAAGGGATCAGTTATCAGGCATCAAAGAACAAAAGAATCATATCATTGTACACCCACCTCCATGATACGATCACTGAAGACAAACGGGTGAATAAGCAAATGTGGCGAAGAAAGCTGATGGTACACGGCTATCAAAAGATATAGCATCTGGGGTCTTAAAGGCTTTAAGGTAAACAAGCGGCCACCTAGCTCAGAAGCAACAAAGCCCACATGGAAGAAGCACACCAGCCTGTGCAATCACGAGGTATCGAAGAGAGCAGGTATCAGACCTCACCAGAACAAAAAATCTTATGATAGTAAATGAGGGGGGCAGTCCGGAGTGGAGATCCAAAGCCTATTTGTAGGCCACTGGACATCCCCTTACAGAATGGTCTCCGGGAGGAGCTGAGCCAGTCAGGGTGCAACGTAGTAAGGATGAAAAATACAACTTTCCTCCAGTTCCTAAATGCTTCCTCACCACCCACTATTATGATCCCTAGTCTACCTTGCAAGTCTGGCTAGACCAGAGGATGTACACTAGTACAGCTAGGAACTGGAAACACAGGGAATACATAGTGGATGATCCCTTCATGACCAGTGGTGTGAGTGGTGATACTGGGAGTGTAGCGGGAGGGTGGGTTGGAAAGGGGAACTGATTACAAGGATCTACATGTGACCTCCTCCCTGGGGGGTGAACAACAGAAGAGTGGGTGAAGGGAGACATCAGATAGGGCAAGATATGACAAAATAATAATTTATAAATTATCTAGGGTTCATGAGGGAGGAGGGAATGGGGAGGGAGGAGGAAAATGAGAACCTGATGTCAGGGGCTTGGGTGGAGAGCAAATGTTTTGAGAATGATGAGGGCAATGAATGTGCAGATGTGCTTTACACAATTGATGTATGTATGGATTGAGATAAGAGTTGCATGAGTCCTAATAAAACCATTAAAAAAACAACAATATGTAAAACAAATTTTTTTAAAAGACTAAAAACTCTATGAGAACAAAGACATCGTTTTGCTCATTGCTTAATTCCAAGCAATTATTAAGGAATATGGTAGACAATAGACATACTTACTAAACATTGCTAGTGGGAATAATAAATGGATGAAATGTTTTTTAAAAAAAGAAAATCTACACCCTTCAACGTGGATTATATCTCAAGATAAGGAAAACAAGTGTTTATAACTGAATCATTAATCAACATCATGGTAAGTGGAGAAAAGAATAAAGCTGTCGGGCAAAGAATGTACAATGTGCTTTACACAATTGGTGTATGTATGGATTGTAATAAGAGTTGTATGAGCCCCTAAAAATGATTTTTAAAAATAATTACATGAATTGCAATGAGTACAAAGAAGAAAACATGCTTCAAAATTCATTGTGGTAGTGATTGTACAACTCTTGTTGACATGACTGAACTATTGAATCGCATGCCATGTGGATGCCATGTGGAAGGCCAATGAAACTAAAAGTGAAAAAAGATTTTTTTAAAAGAAACAGAATAAAACTGTTGAGGATTTAATTTTCCTTGGATCAATAATCAACTTCCAAGGAAGCAGCAATCAAAGACTTTGTTACATTAGGCAAATCTTTTTTATGGCTAAGTTGTGCCTCATTAACATCAAGCCTGACTCATAGTGACCCCTGGGAACAGGACAGAGTACTCCATGTAGAAAGCCTCATATTTCTCCTGCTGAGTGGCCAGGGGTTTCAAATGCTGACCTTGTGTCTAGCAGCCCTGCATGTAACCACTATACCCCCAGCAGGGTGACTAGGCCTAGCTATGGTATTTTCCTCACTTCATATGCATTCAAGAGCGGGGCAGTAAATATAAGAGATCAAAGGCTTGATGCCTTGGGATTATGGTGCTGGGGAATAATAGCAAATATACCATGGACTTTCAGAAGAACATACAATCTATCTTGAAAGAAATATAGCCAGACTGTTCATTAAAATGGTGAGATTTGGTCTCTTGTCCTTTGGACATATTCTCAGGATTGACCAAGCCTCAAGAACATCATGCGTGGTAGAGGAAGACCTTCTGCTAGATTGAATGACACAGTGATGATAATAATCAGTTCAAGCAAAGCAACAACTATGAGTATGGAGCAAGACTAAGCAGTGATTTTTTTTCTGTTGTATATGGATTCACTATGCATTGAATCTAAGCAGCACCCAACTATTAGAACATATGCGAGATCATGTTCCAAACAATGTACATTTACTAATTATTTCACTCTCAAAGCTATCCTATGATATAAGGATATATGATTGTCTTCAGTTCTTATGCGGAAAAAGACAGCAACTGAGAGGTTAAGTAGCTATCCCAAGATCCCACGGAAATAACTTGTGAAATCAGGCTTTCAGTCTTGCCCATCTGATTCCTGAATCTGGGCTCTTAACCACAAGGTATCATGATAAACAAGTGTTTTGTAAATATCTCTTGACTAAAGCAAGGGAAAGTCGTCATCTTTACCATTAGTGAAAGTTACATAGTGTCAGGTTTTGATCAGTTTTGCTTCACGTAAGCTGTAGCAACATTATCAAATGTTAAATATCAGGAAATCTTTATCACACATGGGGATTCATAAAACGTAATGGCACATTAATGGGTTGGAGAAATTCTAGCATAAAAAAGTTCAATTTTAAAATTAGATCTCCAAGCTTTCGTTTTTATAGAACTGCTTCCCATGGACTATCTCTTAAAATCATACAGGTGCCATGGGTAACAAGGTGGTGATGGAAGATACATTTTTCAGAATTCTTTTAAAAGCTCTCTGTTGTTCTCTAGCAAACACAACTTAATAAAAATAAATTGAATGCCAGCAACTCTTCTTTCTGAATCTGATACATGGCAACCTCATGTGTGTCTGAGAAGAACTGTGCTCTATAGGGTTTTCAAATATATATATATATATCCATCCAGGTTGACTACAGAAACAAATTCATAGACACTTATATGTGTATAAGAAAGAGCTTCACATAAAGAGTAATTGTGTATTAAGAAAACACCCCAGCCCAGTGCAAATCAATTCCATAAGTCTGATATTAGCCCAAATGTCCGATACCAAGCTATAAACTTCTCTTCAGACTCACGCAGCACATGCAATGACATCAAATGCAGGAAAATTGCAGGCCAGTGGGTGGAAAGTCTTGTGGATCCAGTAAAGTGGAAGCACCTCAGTGCTGGCAGGGGTCTCCATGTGGCTCCTCCAGCTCCAGGGCTCTAGCATAGCTCCATGTCTCTTGTCACCAGGGAGACGAAGCAGGGAGTGTTTGTCCCACCTCCAAGGAGGAAGATCCGAGTTCCCAGAATCCTCAGGAGAAGGCCATGACCACATAGAGGCCTCAATAGCCAGGACCTGATTGACAGGTTAGACTCCACCCATTTTCAAGTTGACAGATTATGGAAGTGCATATATATATATATCAAATCAGGTATATAGCAGAAGTATACCTTCAAGAATTTCTTCTAAGGCAATTCTGGATGGACTTGAAACTAAAAGTCTTTGGGTTAGCAGCTAAGCACATTAGTTATTTGTACCATCAAGGGATTCTACTTTCCTGAAACAGAAGGACAATTTCTATTTTAAAAAGTAAAAAGGAATAGGAGCTAAGACAGTAGAGAGATGGATAAAGTACAGGAGTGCTGACACATGCCTCCTTTTTAGTTCTCTCAATCTCCAATCTTCAGTCTCATGGTTGTATGTCACCAATAAGTCAGCTTCAAGTCATGAAGTCGCTATATCTACAAACAAATGCTATGTGGTTGATGGCATATTCAAAGCTGTTCTTGCTGTTAACTGGAGGGGCTCATCTGCCAACTCTCCAACAAGACTACATTCCATTGTGAACCATAAAGTTTGCTTTTGCTACCTTTCAGAAATAAACTGCCAGGCCTATTTTTCCAGTCTGTCTTGGTCTAAAATATCTGCTGAAAGATGTGCACCATGGATGACTGCTACTTTGAAAACTAGCGGCACAACTTTCATCATTAAAACAACAACAAACAAACAAATCACTGCCATCAAGTCTATTCTGACTTACGTTGACCCTATGGGTCAGCAAAGAACTGACATTTTGGAGTTGTGAGATGGTAAATCTTTGTAGAAGCAGAGAAGTTAATCTTTTTCCCAAGAGGCTAGTGGGTTTGAACTTCTGACTTTGTGGTCAGCAGATCAACTTGTAACCCACTACACCTCCAGGGCTCTAGCATCATAGTCATGAATAAACCTCCAGAGAAGGACCCACTGGTAGACAGTTGGTGGCACATGTTCAGTAAGAAAGCTCATAAAACTCAGTAAAGTGTTGATAGCATTGGATTGTATTATGGTGGATTTTCTATAGGACACAGTCAAATGGTCACAGGCACATCTGCATTGATAAGGCACAGATCATATGCTTTGAGCCCAGATGTCATAAGTTACCAGGTTTCTTTAGCCCTTTGAGAAGCAGTGAGCATTCTGTTGATATGTGTTTAGACCAAAGAGCTCAGCTTCTATAAATATCAAAGCAAAACTAATCAAACTCACTCTCATGAAGTTGATACCGACCCATAGTGACCCTATAGGACAGAGTAGACCTGCCCCTGGGAGTTTCCAAGACTGTAACGGTTTTCAAGACTAGAAAGCTCTGTCTTTTCCCTGTGTAGCGACTAGTGGTTTCAAACTGCTGACCTCACAGCTAAATGTGTAACCACTAGGCCACCCAGAATCCTTCATCCAGGTATACCTCACAGATATTGTGTGTTCACTTCCAGATTACCACAATAAAGTGAATATGACAGTAAATTAAGTCACAGACTTTTGGTTTATCAGTACACATAAAGGTTGACACTACACTGTAGTCTTTTAAGAGTGTAATAGCATTATGAAAAAGGTTGTCATGTTGTGAGACTTACCAAAATGTGACGCAAAAATGTGAAGTGGCCAAATGCTGTTGCAAACATGTAGCAATAGACTTGCTCAACACAGTACTGCACAGACCTTTGATTTGTAAAAAAAAAAAAAAAAAAAGGCAACATATGTGAAGCATAATAAAACAGGCTATTCCTGTCCTGCTTTGGGACTCTATGTGGTAATACGCAAACCAAATTATCCAGCTCATGTTTAATGGCTTAAAACAATTGCCAGTGTATTCATTTCAGCAGTCTTCTTACGTAAAAGCAGGCTCGGCCACATGGACTCAGATCTTAAAACTTATTGTTATCCTGGCAGTGACTGAAAGGCAATTTCTGATAGAACTGAACTTTTATTCCGTGCCTCAACATTCTCCCCTTTCATGAGCCGTTACCTTGAGTTGATCCCAATGTCTGGATTTGAGTAAATCTATGCCCTATCAGGCTTTCATAGCTGAACGTGGAGCACCAGGCCTTCCTTCTGAGACAATAGGAGTCAAACCACTTATCCATCCATTAGAAGCCAAGGGCTTATATATTTTAACCACCCAAAGATACCTTTTATGTCCCTTGTAAAGCAAAAAACTAGTGATTCTTGTATGTATGTGTAGAGAGCTCTTTATATCAAGAAGTAGATCACAGAGTTGGAGTGGTTTACTCCAGTTCAGTTCTAGCCTGTGTGTCATATGTAAATTAGAGGCTCCATCTGACAATGTGGAGCTGCAGGGACTGACGAACAGGAAGCAGGAAGGCGGCATGCTGGTGGATGCAGAACTGAATGAATCTGAGGTCAGTCAAATGAATCCATGGATGGCCAAATGAATCCAAGTTTGGCAATTCATTCATTGGTGGCTCTTGGGAGTGGCAGGTGATACAATAGGAAGTTGACAATCCAAACGCAGGATCCAGAGCCAACAGAATAAGTGATCTAGCTTCTAGACACTGTAAACCCACAGCCAGAATGCAACCTCCCTCAATTGTACCAAAGTTGGGACTTGATTAAAGAGGTGGTCTTCTACCCTACTCTCCCTGCAATGTCTTGGCATTTTCACAGAAGATCCCATCATGAAGTTGACCACATGATGTTAGTTCATCTTATGGGAAAATCTTGTCCCATCCAAGTTGACATAAAACCTAACTATCACATAACCCTTTATAAATTGTATCTTCAAGAAAACTAAACATCATGAAAACACAGAAGTCTTTCAGAATGGTTTTTCTTGATGTAAATTTGACTGATAATAAATTATGTCCCTGTGCCATAGGGATTACAAACAGGGCAGCTAACCACAAAGGCAGCAGTTCGAAGAGGGAGAAAGAGACTTTCTATTCCAGTTAAGAGTTATAGTGTCTACTACCCAACCCGGTCCTACAGGGGTGCTGTGAGTCTGAATCAACTCCGTTGCAGTGAGTTTGGTTTGAAGAACACATGTCCAGGTGGTTTCTATACAATCTGCAATTTAATAGTGTATTATTAAGTAAAACATGTAACCAAGCTAGTCAGTACAAGTCTCGACTATGTGCAAGAAAACCAATGCAGATGATCCCTTACTATGAAGATCTCTACATTCACTCTGAATTCCTGAAACTTAAGTACCCAGGAGCAGGGCCAAGAAACGTCAGTGGTAACAAGCTTCCCTCCATCGTGTGCGTCTTGCTCATCAAATGGTCTGAGAAACACTGGGGGTAGTCTTTCCAGACAGAAAACCCAGGCTCATGACCATGAAGGTCTCAGAATCTGTGGAGAACACAAGAGGAAGAAGAAATCCCACTTAGAATTGTGGAATTTCAGAACAGACAAGCTCCAGGGGTGGCTCAAATGTGACTGACAGAAAAGTTTACAGTGAAACCCACCCACAGAAGCAAACACCAACGATCAGTTTCAGTAAAAGACTATAGTGCAGAACAGCCAATGGAGCTCAGCGCTAGCCTCTAACCGCCGACGGGGTCACCATGAGGCAGAATCTGCTCCAAGGCAACAGGCTTGGGTTTTGGGGGGGAACTAAAAAGAACCTTCAAGCTTACCCAATATAACCCCATTTCTTTAGAGGGGACAAAAACAAGGTATTTAACCAGGGTTGTCAGGGAGGCTGGGTGAATATCCTTTCCCTTATGAAATGTCACTTGGCTGGAAATTGAAGAAATGAAAAGATATGAAAGGAGAAAACAAAAGGACAGAAACAAATCTTTGAAGGAGATAAGCTAACAGATTTCAGAGGAAAGTACCAATCTTCCATGGTGTAGTGAAATGTAACCTCTGACCTCCTCAGAGACATTTAACCCCAATTACCAGTCAAATTTTGTTTGAAATATCAGCATTGCCTTAGAAAACAAAATCGAAATAAGCGTGGCATTCAGAATCATGAATATATACTGCCTTGAGCCAGCACATTACAGAGTAAGTAATCATTTTCTAATTTCAAGCTTCCTATTCCTTTAGTCATTTAGAATTCAGACTTCAAGCCAATCCACGAATGCCAGGTTTTGGTTAATTACAAACAATTCATCTTAATTAGCCTGAAAAACTGTTCTAACAAGAAATAAATTATTGAACACAGAAAGCAAGTTTTGTGAAATGTCTAATGTTCATTTAAAACCCCTTTCAAAACAAATGGCAGTTGAGAGTGCATAAGGTTAGAAAGAGAACCTTTGCTTCTGGATTGATTTCAAATCGTCCTCTGGTTGCTTGCAGGTGCAAGCAATGTTTGCTTTAAAATATACTGTAACAGATCACGGTCATTATGATCATGGTGGTAATCAATGTTCATTAGGGACACAACAAAAATTCTGCGATTACAGGCCGTTTGTTTCATTACAATAGGATCGTTTATTTATTACTGGGTAGATTGTTACAAATTGCTCCTCTGTGGGCAGGAGGGGTAGGGATTATATCAACTCGGAGGTTGAGGCAGAAGATTCCAATTCTGGGGGGAAGTATGTCAATTCAAGAAGAATGTGTGGCCATGCTAAAAAAAAGGCTAAATTATGACCACGTTACACATTGTTCTAATGATGCTACTTCTCGGTATTCTTCCACCGCAATAATCTCCTAAATTCATCCTTTCTCTACTGTACACACCTCTGAGTAGCACAAGGTGCCCGCTCACAAACGGTTCTACACAGAATGGAAATAGAGTCTTTCTCATTGTTTAACTCCATACACTGCTCTTCGCTGTTCTGCTGGGTAAGAGGAAGACGACGGGAGACATGATAGCACCTTCTGCTCTTTGTTTTTAACTAAAACAAATGCCTGATTCATTCTAAAGGATAGAGTGGGAGAAACACAGAGTGCGCAGCAGACTGGAAATGTGGACATTTCCAAAGGGGGAAAAAAAGCTCTTTCCCTGAGTCAATACTCCCTTTTTATCCATCTCATTCAGATAAGCACTGTCACACTCCACAACCACCAGCTGGATCCTCCCACTCCCTCTTCAAATTCCAAACAATCAGTACAAACAAATATTTTTGGAGAGAAACTCGACCGTAAACTGTATCCGGCTCAACTCCAAACTAAACTCATTGGCTTGGGAAATCTGTTTCTCTTTGTTGTCCTAGAAAGGCTGCTTCTGTAGCTCTAACTCAGAGCTGTTTTTAGAGGACGGTCCCAGCTGATCAGATGGAGCTAGCCAGACAATTCTGAAGAGAAAGGAAATGCCACACACCCACTCCCTCAAAGTCCACCCCGCCAGTTGCGTGTGATCTTGGCTGACATCTGCCCTTGGATCAGCTTGGACCCGCAGTAGTGCTCTGCCTCGCAATCTCTGAGTAAGAAACATTACCCCTGCTGCCTTGTGTAGAGACTTGCCCGTTTCCAAAATGTCTACTCTTTAGAAGATGGAAAGTTGCCTAGGATACCAAATATGGTCAGATTCTTCTGTTCCCAGAAGCCAGAATGATCTGTGAGGCCAGACAAGGATGTGATAGCAGTTTCGAATTGGTCGGGTGGAAACATAAAACTAGTCGTGAGCGAACATGCCAAAAGCTAGGACTCTGGCCTTCACTTCCGATCCCACGTCTCTGACCTGACGCTGCCAAACACTGAGACGACTGAAAGATTCAGGCAGATAGGAAAATTCGTTTTATGCGAAACCCAAATCTAGAATGAGCACATTTTTTCCTTTGAAACCTTTCCTCAAAAAAGCAACATTTATCACCCAGTTCAAGTTATGAAGTAGACAGATATTTGGCTAAAGGTTTTACTTAGTCAAACTTTTGAAACCAAAATCAATTCACTACCATCGGGTCAATGCTGACTCAAACACACCCCTGTGGGTTTCCAAAACTGCAACTGTTTATGGGAGTAGAAAGCGCAGTCTTTTTTCCCCACGGGGCTGCTGGTGGTTTTGAACTGGCAGCCTTGCGGACTGCAGTCCAATGTGTAACCACTACAAAACCATTAGAATCGTGAGGAATTGGGGTCTCACTTGATGCTGGAGTGAACGCTTTACTTAATCTTACTTAACACACTAACTTTCTGAGTCTCAGTTTTCAGTCCCATAAAATGAAAAAATATATAGTAATAATTTTACTATCAAAATAATGATATAATTAAATAATATAACGTGCAGAAGCCACGTAGACAGCTCATAATAAGTAATAGATTTTACTTATAACTGTAGAAACATAAAAGATTTCATGCTAATGCTTATGATTTTTTAATTTATTGTTTGCCTTGATATAAACACAGACATAAAACAAACAAAAACACTATTTATCTAAGAACTCTAATAATTTCAGCTAGTATTTGATATAATTTTCCAGCAACCTTTCTTCCATGCATTTTCTTCTTTGCAGTTGCTAAAAGGAGAGGGGGGGGGTAACTTTAATTAAATAGTGTATGTTTTGCCCTATATTGATTTCAACTAGAACTTGACAAGTGCTTTTCCTGTATGATTTATCACTGCAATTTCCAACACCTATCGGAGCCACGATGGAGTAGTGGTTATGCATGAGGGCTGCCATCCATCCGCACAGTCTGCCCTTCAAGACCACCGGCAACTCTGCGGGGAAAGACTTTCTACTCCTGTACACAGTTACAGTCTCAGGAAGCCACAGGGGTCGCTATGAGTCAGCATTCACTGGAAGGCGTGATTTCGTTGACCCTCACTGGGCAGTACAAATGGCTAAGCCCTCAACGACCAGCTGAGATTTTGGGTGCTGGAATCCTGTAGAGCCTCATAGCAAGACAGGCCTGACAGTCTGCTTCCCACTGTCACAGGCTTGAAAACCTATGGATCGTGTCTATTCTGCACACATAAGGTCACTTGGGGTTGCTATGGGTAGGAATTATCTGACAATTAACATTCTTACATTCCACTAAGTAGATTATTTAGCATGTACCTAGTCACTCCCTTGTTGTTCAATTGCTTATAAAATCTCAAACTGGAACTCCTGATGGGAAGGCCAGGAGATGGGGTCCACCTTTTCTCGCTGAGAACCGGCCGGAATTGGATCTCAAGAGTCCCAAACACCAGGACACCCCGTGTTAAACCTCTGAGGGGGCATCCAGCGCCAGTGACCCAGTGTCAGTTTGAGCCTCCTGCCAAAGTGCTACCCACCTCCAGGGAGTGCCCACCAGTATGCCCACACTCCGGCCACAGTCCTGGAGGCCCTTTTGCCCAGTCAATTCCCTCACCCCCACCTCTGGAGCTGGATGCCTAGGGAGACCCAAATGTTGGCACATGTCGGCCAGGTACACAGAGCACCCCGCCCAGACTACCTTCACGTCCATAGACTGCTGACCCTGGGGTGAAAGTCCTGGTTCCAGAAACCTGCGGGATACCAACGTTGCCAATCCATACCAACGCACCCCAACCCCAGCACCCAGATCTATCCCTAGACCCCCTGCATCAATGCAATGGTGTTACCCTGATGCTATTCCCTTGGGCTCCTCCTGATGGCAACAAGCCCAACCCAGGGCCCCCACCCTCATGCCACCCTCCACCCCATCACCCAACATAGGCATAGTCGCTGTCCTCCTCACACTCTGCCAGGGAGTCACTGCTACAGACAGCACAGCCTAGGGAGACAGGGTGCATTCATCAGCCTGCCACACATCCCGCGCCTCCCCAGGGCCCCCACTCGGACCCACGGCTTCCTCCTTCAGTGCACTTGGCTACCCGTTTACTACAAGGAAAAAGACAAACTGAGGCAGCAACTCTGAGGTTGCAAGGCCTACCCCCAGCTGCAGAAGAGGGAGCGACTTCATGGTGGCAGGATCCTGCCAGAGGATCAGCTTAAGGGTTTCTTTACCTTGTCCCATAACTATTCCTTGCATTTCAGGGACTGATTGAGTTAATGAAATTTGACCACTATTTCATCAATGAATGAATGAATTAATGAAATGTTTCCTTTCAGTCTTCTCCCTTTATTGATCACAATCCCCTTGTACACCCCGCCCACCACTCCAGCCACCCACCCAGCCTTTCTCTGCTTGGGCCCCCAGGGCTGTCTCTGCAACAGCAATAGCAGTAGCTCTGGGGCTGAGAATCACTCTAAAAAATATCCCCAAAAACCTCAAATCAAAAAAGAAGTTCATGTGGCTAAGAGTTTTGTGTAGATAGAAATTTGCCCAATATTCCAAATTTCCTTTATGGCCCAAGAAAGTTTTAAAACTGGGGTTGCTCAGTTAAATAATATTTTATTGTTTAAGGTAAAAGTTTATAAACCAAATCACATTCTCATTTAATAATTTTTACATAAATTATCCAGTGGTATTGGTTATATTTTATACAATATGTCGCCTTTCTTTTTTTAACTTTAGAATATGAATTGGGTGAGAACTGCTGAGCAGATCATTAGTTTTATGTTGAATAATTTATACGCATTTCATTTCATTCATTGCAATCTCCTCAAAGTTATATCACTTTCCCACGAACTCCCAGAGTTGCCTGTTTCCTTTTCTGTTTATTTTCTACCTCTTCTTTATTTTATCTTTGGCAAATACTACCCTTTTGATCTCAAAGGTCTACTTGCTATAAGTACTCAGAAAAGTAAGATTATTGACTCAGAAAGTAGTTGCCTGGAGCTTGAAATAGAAATACAGATTAACTATAAACAGGCATGTGAGAGGGCAGAAAGTGGTTCTAATAATGATTTCAGGTGCTGGTTGTACCACTGGGCAGGTAAAGTTAATAAAGATCACTGAATTACACACCTGAAGTGGATGTACTATATGATATGGAAACCATACCAAAATAGAATTTTTAAAAAATAACAAAACTAAGACAGAATAAATCCATTTTATGGTTGTCTCTTTTATGTGCTCAGAGAGCCTATGTCCAGCAAAACTGCATTTAACCAGCTAAAGGCGAGCGTAACAAACTATATTTCCCCCATGATTACATCAGTCACCCAGTGTGGGAAATTCAGGGTTTAAAATAAATTTTAGAACCTTAAATTATAGATACCCTTGTTAACTGTTTTCCTAGACTCCATAAAATTTTATTACACAAATAAATCCGGTGGTAATCACAGTACATCCTTCGAAACAGATACACACTAGCTATCAGTGCCAGCTGAAGTGGGCACTGCCCGCATTGCACCTCCTCCGTATGACTGGATCACTGAGCCAGCCAACCAGCACTTGGGCTCCAATGCCCCGTTTGCTGGCAGGTTTGGTAGCTTTTCCCCTGGAATTCGCCTGCATTTACTCCCAAATCATTCTCAATCTAACCTCTCAATTTGCATCCTGATTTCTCAGCCCTGACCTGCCAATTTTGCGACCCCAATCTAGGATCTGGGGACTATAGGTTTTGGGGTTCGAATTTTTATCTCTTATGCTTTGGGGTTGTTTGACTCCTGCATGTCTGCCTTTAAGAGAATTCACAGTTCGGTTACATCGCACCCGATCCCTACAGTCGTCTGTCTCTGCCTGCACCATCTCTAGGCCCCTTCTAAGTATGTCTTCATTGTCACATACAAAGCTGTCACATACAAAGTACAAACTGAATTGTACATCGACTGCTAAACTTAATATTTTGTTATCAAGAGCTATTATATGGTGGTCATGACCCTGATCATTCATCTTTACTATATGTTTCTCATAGTATCCAACAGAGCTTTTTCCATTAAAAAAATGTATATTTTCAGCAGACTTCTGATCGATGGAAGCATCTGTTAAGAGATTCTGAAAAGGCTGGTTTTAACCTAAGTCCTATTAGGTATCAGTGTAGTTGTGAGTAGTTGCCTGAGCTGCGGCTAGGCAGCGTTCAGTCACGGATCTTGGGGTATTTAAAGGGTGTGGCACAGGACTCTGGATTTATCCCGACTCTTAGGCAACCAGAGAAAAGTTTCACTGAGACTTTTGAAATAATAAACCAAACAACTGAAATGGTTTATTGGTTTTAACATAGTGACAGGTATGCGTTTCTCGGACTGTATGAAAATGGAACAATGTGGCATCTCTGCAAAAGGACCACCTGTTTAATACAAACGATTGGAGAATCGGGCACCCACCCGTAGCGGTTTGTGGAAAAGCAGCTCGCATGCTCACAGCTACAGCCCCAGCACCCGCCCCCCTCACCCCCCCCCCCTGCACCCTTCACTGTGTTATTTCTTAATGGTGTCCTTGGCACGACAAAGGAAGTCTGATGTTTCAGAGGTGAGCTGCAAAGTGGCCAAACCACTCTTCAATGCACTATTGCTTGACACAATGTTTGCTGCCAGTTTTGTGTTTAAAAATGCCATCAGTTTAACATTAACTGAGAGAGTAATTATTCTCCTGTTTCACTGAGCTATTAAGGGGGAATTGGGGGGGAGTTCATTGAAACTCCAGGAGATGAAATACTGCGCTGTTAGGAGTGCTGGAAGCTTTTCAACATTTACAGAGGGGATACAAAAATCTTTTTTAAGGAGATTTAAGAACTTTACTGAATGGGAAGTGAGAAGATTAATCTAAGTCTCGTGAAAGATAGTTAGGGATCAAGAAACTCTGCAAGCTCTGTCCAGATCAGCCTCTCTCTGCATATTCTAGAAACACAATGCGTTTCAGCTATAGAATCCTTGACTTCAGGACACAAGTTTTGGTGAAATAAATTCCTTCATATAGCCTTATCAATGTTTTGTTGTTGAGAAAGGACTTGAGAAATCCCTCCCCACCCCACTCCCCACCCCCAAGCAATGAAGAGTTCCCTTTGCCCTAGTTTTCTACCCTCGGAGGTCTGTTATTTCTGCCCAAGCTGATTGGCATTTCCTGGGTAAATTGTAAACGACTGTTTCTGATCCTTTTTTTCTGGTCTGTGGCTGCAGCCTATTCAATGCTTGGTCTCCCCCTGGCAGCTATTGATCAGCAGGCTATGTAAATGAGTTGAGTTGTAACTCCAACTACCTTACAATGCAAATGAAGTGTAAGTGGTCTGCTGAGAGGGGATTGGTCAGTTTGCAGCCCCATTGAGAAGAGCTGTGCCTTGTAATGTACCAGGAGTTGTGCATATAAGAAGGTATGTCACCTGGTTGATATATGCATGAGCTAATAAGGTATGTTTAAACATGTCTCTGTGATCAGTTGTTGACTGAAGACATTTTCTCCCTAATATACCTGTCTTAGACCCTTTCACCCAAAGCGCATTGCCAGGGTGTGGCTTCTACTCACAGGACCCTCTAGGACAGAGTGGCACTGCCCCTTCGGATTTCCAAGATGCTCAATCTTTATGGGAGCAGACAGCCTCGCCTTTTCACAGGGGAGTAACTGGAGGGTTTGGACCCTTAAGATGCCTTCAGAAACAAAGGCCCAATCAAAACAATGCCTTCTGAGAGGATCTGCTGAACCAGGTCGATTCAATTCCGAGAAGTCCCCTCAGAAAGGTAAGGTGACTCCTTTGGGGTCCTGAAGGGGCAATCTAGATAATGTATTCACAGAGTGATCATGGGGTTTCTTAGTAAGAAAATTTAAGAAAAGGGAAAACGGTGTTTTTCTCCGGTCGGGAGAAAGCTCTTCTTTCTTCGAGAGAAGCATGGATGTCCTCTCAGAATCCCACCGGGAAGCCTTATCCCATCCGCCCCACAGTCCTGATCTGGCCTTGTCTGCCTGCTTTTTGTTCCCAAAGCTCAAAGAACGTGTAAAGGGAACACTCTCTGAATCCTGGGATGATGTTAAAACTTCCCTGTAAATTAAATGTTGTCCAATTTGGCTGTGGGGACAGTTATAGAGATAAAAGCAATCTTTTCAGAAATGTGTGGACCTAGATTGAAGATAGGTTGAGAAACAGCTTCACATTTTGATATTTGGTTTAATTAAGCTTTCTAGAATGTTGGAGTGATACAGCCTCACGGAGGTTAGTCAGACCAAAAGAAGCAAGAAGTGAAGTAGTGGAAAGAAACAAAAGGAAAAAGAGGAGAGACGCGCAGAGGAAAGCAAAAAGGAAACTCCTCAGAGAACTGTGGGTCAAACGTGTCACACAGAAGACGGCAAGAGCCTAGCCCCGCCTTAACCTCATTATGAGCCTGTGCTAATGGACTGATAGGAGACATATCCTGACAGAAGGCTGAGAGGAGATGGGAAATCCCTGTACTGAAGAGGTCGATTTTCCCTATCTGTTTTTTGATCCTGATACTTAGCTAGAGCCTGTTGATTCTGGTATTGAGTTATCCCGTTTCTTACCCCAGATCTTAGTGTGGTTTGTGAATTCTTTGTGGCCATCCCCAAGGATTTTTCGAACCCGGGAAAGAAGTAGAGAGACTTGCAAGAGGAAGGACTGGCATCAGGATAGTTGCAAAAGGTTAGAGAGTACGGATAGATCTGATCTCCATTCTTCCCCCTGACTCCTGCCATCGTTTCCCAGGCGCCCTTGGATACTTGGGCATCGCCACGGGTTCTAGCTCACAGCAACCCGATGTGCGGCAGAAGGAACATCACCCTGGCCGGCACCATCCTCACCACTGTTCTTACGTCTGAGCCCGGTTTCCCAGGCACCGTGTCCAGCCATCTTGTTGAGGGCCTTTCTCTTTTTCACTGTCCTGCTTTGTACTGAGCACCATGTCCTTCCCCAGGAACTGCTCTCTCCCAAAAACATGTTAAAGGATATGAGAAAACTTCTTGCCCCCCTTACCTCTCAGGAGCATTCGAGGTGTAATTCTTCCAGAACAGAGGTGCTTGTTCTTGAGACAGTCTGTGGGACTTCAAATATTCTTTGCTGGCGCTGCAAATCAAATGCATTTATTCTTCTTGGCTTCCTTATTCAATGTCCAACTTTCACAGGTCATGCCGATGAGGCAATTGAAAATACCACGGCTTGGGGCAGGCACACCTTAGTCCTCAAACTACCATCCCTGCTTTGAACACTGCAAAGAGGTCAGGTGCAGCAGATTTACCCGGTGCAATGAGTTGTCCCATCTCCTGAGCTGCTCCCATGTGCACTGATTGCGGATACAAACAAAATGAATGTCCTGGCAACTTCAATCTTTTCTCCATTTATCACGCTGTTACCCATTGGTCCAGTTGTGAGAATTTTGGTCTGCTTTCCAAAGAGTTGCAATTCGTACGGAAAGTTGCAATCTGTTATCTTCATCAGCAACGCATCAAGTCCTCCTCACTCCCAGCAACCAACATGCGCCATCTGCACATCACAGGTCCTTAATAAGCCTTCCTCCAGTCCTGCTGCTGCATTCTTCTTCATATAATCCTGCTTCTCTCATTATTTGCTTAGCATACAGATTAAATAAATAGGGCGAGAGGATACGTGTTAGGCGGGTTCTCTAGAGAAACAATACCAGGACACTTAACGATTATCTAGATAAGACGATAGGTTTATACCGTGAGAAAGAATAGAACCGCTAATTAGCCCACACAGCGGTACAGAGGGCTCAGTTCTACTCACTGTCCTGGAACAGTTAACATGATGGAAGTCCTTCCACCCACGTGGACTGCCAGGTTTAAGGTCAAGGAAGCAGCTGGCAGTCTTCCCTCAGGCAAGGCACGTAGAGTCAGCCCCGGGCATCAGGCTGCAGGGTGGTTCAATCCACGCAAGGCAACAGGACCCACCAGCCTCCAGCTCAAACAACGCACCAGCAGTGTGGAGAAGCGGCTCCCGAAGGAGCCTCAAGCTCTAGCGGCACGATCCACAATCGCGCCTAAAACTAGCTAAAAGAGCAGCACACCTGTCCAATCATCAGAGAGCAAGAGAGAAAGGGGCAGGCCTTGCAGAGCCATTTATCCCTTTGCCTTCCCATCAGACTTCCACCGGATTCATCCCACATGTTCCTATTGGCCAGGTGGGCACAATAAACCTACCTATCACAGGATACAGCCTTGATGTTCACTTTTTCTGATTTTAATAACACAGTGAACATCGCTTCTTTTCAAATGACATCCTCTTGGTCTCTAGACAAGTCTGACAGGAGCACAATGAAGTTTTCTAGAATTCCCATTTGTCTCAAAACGACGGCACCCAGTTTGTTATGATTCACACATTTGAATGCCTTGGCATCGTCGATAAAAACACAAGTAAATAACTCTCTGGGATTCTCTGCTTTCGGTCAAGATCCATCTGACCTCAGTGAGGATGCCCCTTGTTCCATATCCTCTTCTGGATCCAGCCTGAACCTCTGCATCCAGCTCCGCATCGATGCATCAATGTCCTGCCGCAACCTTTGTTGGGGGACCTGGATGCTTCCTTCCTGTGCGTTCGACTAAAGAAACTTCAACTTCACTTGAAGCATGGGATACTCGAAATTGTCCTAATGATGATGCATTTCATGTCGGTCCCTGCATGCCGGGTGACAGTCTGGAAACGTGAAGGTCTTGTGGGTACGAGAGGAAGACTTTTTAACACATAAATAGGAACTGTCGTCCCGGTAACACTTGAGGGAATGATGTGGCGGGTAGCACCCAGTGAGTTTGCACAAATGTGAAGGGGCTGAGGAGTACCCTTTCATCGAGGTTTGAGATCACACACGCTCTTCGTGAACAGAAGGTTTACAACCGGACGTTGTGGGGCGACTCTGAGCACTATTGATTAGACCACGTTGAACGCGTCCCCTCTGACCACAGGGCAACGGAACCAGGGCCCTTAGCAGCAGCTCTCGCTCCACTGTTGGCTGTTAAGCAACAAAGCCGCAAACGTCGACTTTTTGAGGGAAATGCGGACACATAGCTATGGTTCCTGACATTTTAATGAAATGGTCATTTACGTGTCACTACTGTGTGTTACCCAAAATTTTGATGTGTATAATTCAAAAATAAGGGAAGAAGGCTGAGAGGAATAAAGGATGTCAGGGAGTCAAGAGGATACGAGTGGGAGGGGGCAAGCATAGCCACTGGAGGAGCGAACAGGAAGGGTGTTATTAAATGGAATGTGCTCCTGCCTCCTCTTTTTTCCATTAAAAGGAAAAACTTTTAACACTCATCTCTTGCTGTTGAAAACCAATTAAATATAAAACTGCTTAACTGTCATTGAAGATAATATTTTAATCTATTGAAAATTATTGCAGTAGAGAATTTTAATTTAAAAGTCTGGAAAGTTGTCAGGACCCAAGTATTTGTTTTATTTGCTGTGAGATGCACAGATTGAACTTTCCTTTGCTGAAAAAATACAGCATATGAAATAAAGTATACAGTAAAAAATGAGAATATGTTTCATAAGATGATCTACCTTAGAACATTTTATTGGCACAATTAGAGCAGGGTTGGTGAATATGAGACAACTAGAAAATATACTGTGCCTCTGCAGGAAGACATTTAGGAAAAAATAACAACTGCTATTTGTTCTGGATGCATATAAAGTAACAGATTTAGACATCCCATTGGAAAATAAGCACTTTTAAATTGTATGTGGTGCAAACTAAATATGGAAAGGAAATAAAATATAAAAAAGAATGCAGCTGCTTTTATAAACCTCTTTCTTTCTATGTCTATTCCCTTCCATCCCGTGAAACCTATTAAAAAATCTTTTCTATTGATTTCTAATCCCACTATCCTTTACAATTTTTTCATATTGTTTACAAAAATTGCAAGTAGGAGGAAGATATGGTCATAAAAAAACTGTTCTTTAGACGATTTTTTCCTACTTTTGACTTACGTCAGAATTGATAGAAAGCAAACCGTGATAAAATGTTACCGCAGTGACACAAGAGCAATGACTAGAACCAAGACTGCGGATTGATGATTCGTGGCAAACTGCAGTGAACAAGTGGAATCCTCAGCACCGTGCATGCCCCAATGCTGTCCAATTTCGCGACCAGTTCATTTATCGAACACTGCATCATTCTCCAAGGGAGCATGAAACTGATAGACAAATTCAGAGACTCCCTTACTAAAGAGCAGGAGATACACCGGCATGGGAAGTATATCTTCTAAATACCAATAAACAATTCAAGCTTGAAACAATCTCAGATAAGTCTTATGGATTTATCCAGTTTTAACATACATTAGATAGTTTTCATTAATTGCTCCAGTTACGGACCCTCCCGTGTACTAACATCTCACAGTGACCCTGTAGCACAGGGTAGAACTGCCCCTCTGCATTTCTAAGACTGTCTTTCTTTATGGGAGTAGAAAGCCCAGCTTTCTCCCACAGAGCTGCTGATGGTGTCGAACTGTTGACCATGTGGATGGCAGTCCTCTCTCTCTCTGATAGAGTTATATGAGGCAGAATCTACTGCACAGCAATGAGTTTTGTTCACATTCTGCACATTTGGCATGAGACAGCAATTCCACCTACAACAAATGACTCCAGTTTAGCAACTGTGAATTGCTTCAGTCAGTAAAATAGCACTGACAGCCCCCTGGGCTTTAAGGGTTTTTGTACATTTTATATGTTCATTGTGCAAACCGATCTGGGACCCTGGATGCACATAATAGGCTTATAAGAGCAGTCATACCCAGGAACTCCACAAACCCCAGAAAGTCCATCTTTGGCTGCAAATATATGAAGGACTAACCAAGACCAGAGCTTCCCATCATATCCTGCCTACGCCGACCACCACTACCAAATGTGAGAAAGAATAGGCAAGCAGCCATGTGTTCAGTCCAAGAGTTTGGGTGTTTATTATATAAAATTTTTATGAAAAAGGTAACAAAACAGCTAAGCTAAAAGTATTTGCCTTTTTTATTTCTAGAACACTATAGAAAAATCCATGCTTTTAGCCTGCATACATTGTATGTTAAACTTTTGTTACCAAAAATAAAGTACATGTCATTTTCAACCCCCCAAAAGTCAACAATTCATATTGTGATATGAAAAGTTGGTCTATACATATATTAATTTCCTTTTCTCAAGTGTTTTAAATTTTATAAGGATGAGTTATAATTTTCTTAATTATAATATAATGATATCTTAAAAGTGAATGAGTCATATATAAATCATAGATGCATGATTTATTATATATATATCCCTTAATATCATTGAATTGAAGGCCTAACCTAAGAATATTTCATTCTTATAACACGGCCCTACTGGATACTCGCCCTCATGAAGCGATCACTGGAAGTACGGGCGGTACAGCACAGTGTGGTGAAGAAATCAGATTGTGCTAAGCTATCATAAAGAATAACGTCTAGGGTCTTAAAAGCTTGTCTTAGAACAAGCAGTTATGTAAGTGAGGCATCAACTAAGTCCAGATGGAAGAAGAACATCAGCCTCTAGGATTCAAGGATTGTAAATGAAAACATCCAAAGCCAAATACCGGAAGGGCATCAGCACTTAAATTGTGAACACCCAGTTTGCAGAAGGCTATGCATGGCGATGGAAGCCCAACATTCCTTTGTCGGGTCCCCACAGTGAATCCCAGCTGACCGCAGTTCAGTTATGGGAATAGTCCTGCACTCAAACAGAGAACATGTAGAGTCAATTATGTCAGATGTATTTAGGGTAAAATGTAACACTTTATCATTTCATCTCCTATTTGACCTATTTTACATTAGTTTCCATTTTTAATATTTTCTGCTTTCAATTATGGTATTTTTTCTGCTTTGTGATTGTTGTTGGGGTTTTGTTTTTTTCTCTCTTGCCTTTGTTTTGTATGAGTTTTTGCATAAGCTCTCTAGGTCAGGAAAATCTAGATGGACAATAACTGGATTGATAATTACCTAGGAGCATGACGGGGAAGTTTGGGGTGGGAGGTGAGAAATGGGAGTCCACAATAATGAATCTGAGAGAGAAGGAAATGTTCTGAAATTGATTGATTGTGGTGATGTTTGCACAACTCTTCCTGATATAATGGAAGGATTACATTCTATGATATGTGAATTGTGTGCCATAAACCTATTTTGCATTTGCTTAAAACATTTTCCTGATAAGTCCCATGATCGTCCTGTATTATTCAAGGAAATCTGTCACGATGACCCTTTTGGAAGCTCAGAAAACAGTCGCCACCACCTTCCGATCTGACCTTTCTGCCTTCAATGGAATTGGCCCAGCGAATCCCCTTGGATTGACTGAACGGTTTCTGAAGGCACCGTAGTCATATGAATGATTGACAGAGAGAACTTGTCTTTAGCACCCTGGCTGGCCTCAGAGAATCACATGTGCATGCATGAGCCAGAACCCTAGTAGCGATGCTTTCTGAATTATCCTCCTGTGTGCACCAGTAAAGAAACATAATTTCTATTTCGTACTTGAAATATCACATAGAGTCATATGAAAATTATCAAGAACTTTAAGATGATGCAGTGGTTATTTTTTTTCTTTAAAAAAGCAAAATTCCTTGTAAATGTGCTTTCCTTGATGAGCGGAACAGGAGCAATTCTTTTAGCTTTTACCCCTTTGCTCTTTCAACCTGCTTTCAGTTACAGCGGGTCTGCCTTTACATTTGTGAGCCAATACTGACAAACATCATTCAGCATTATTTCACATGTCAATAAATTTTTAACTTTTTGAAGAAATAGCAAACTAAATTAGATTGATCACAACTACCTGATCCAGTCTTGTGGCCAAAGGATGTAAATCATTTTATGCTAAATCATAAAACCAAAAGAAAGTAAAATTGTTTTGCAATCATTTGACACTTGATCTCTCTCTCTCTCTACCTGCCTCTACATCTTCCCTCCCTCCCTTCTTCCTTCCTCTCTCCTCTCTTCTCTCTTCTCTCTTCTCTCTTCTCTCTTCTCTCTTCTCTCTTCTCTCTCTCTCTCTCTCTCTCTCTCTCTCTCTCTCTCTCTCTCTCTCTCTCTCTCTCTCTCTCTCTCTCTCTCTCCTTCTCACTCTTGATCTCTGGCTGTCATTATCTGCTGTTGTCTGTCTATTTGTCCCTTGAAGAGTCTATTTAAGATGCATTAGCATAAAACTCTAATGCCCCTGTACAGCTATAAGCCTTTGGAGTACAAAGATATCCCTGCCCAGCACTTCGCATGCATAAGTGCTTCCTTTACTATCAATGAATATTGCCTTGATATTATAATTGACCTAGAACTTAGCTTTGACATTCTTTCTTATTGATTAATGTGTTACTTTCCCAATCCTTTAAAAGGTAATAAATCGTGCCAATACTGTCAAAATAGTGGAAGAATCATGTCACTTTTGTATTTAAAACTATAGCCGGTATTTTTAAAGCATTAGTGAAATTTCAGAATGAAACATAGTAATATTAAAAGAGATTTTATTCCCCTTAACAAATGAACTTCAGGGTATGAGAAAGTATTCCTCAACTTTATAACAGTAACATAATAGTTCTAAGAATTTGGACAACATTGTCCATTTTTCTTTTTTAGTTTTAGCCTGACAACTTATAATTTTGATATGTTCACTTGTTCTCTAACCTGACTTACATAATATTCATTTTATCTTTCTATTTTAAGTGCTTCTCAAAATCATAGTACTCTCCACCTCTGTAACAGTATGCTAGATGACAGCCAAATAAATTGAACATTGAAAATAATTAGACCTAAACTTGAATAAAATTAAACCTAGCCAGCCAAAGAACACCTTCATAGTGTGCTTATACATCCGTGGAAATATCAAAGACTTTCGAAAAGCTTTTAGTTCTGGTGTTGAGAGCCGAGTATCACACAGGAGTCATGGCTGTAATATAATTGAAGTAACTTCATGAATAGCCTTGAAATGGTTGCGAGGTCAGGATTCCGGAAAGGGTGGCAAGTATTACCTAAGTATTTATAACATCTCTTCTATAGACAGAAGTATGTTTCTTCCCCGAGTGAAATAAGAAACAAGAACTTTCTCTTGATAGAGAATAGTCACTCTCAATATATCTTCAAGATCTTTCTCTTTTATTGACCCCACTCTTTACAATCAACTTTCTTTCACAGGGACTGGTCACTCCTAAGAACAAGTACAAAGTACATGAGGCAATGCCTCCCCGTGCCAACGTAGATTTATGCTAAGATATGGCTTATAGAACTATAAACATTTTACTTTTATTTATTTGCTATATCTTTTCACATCTTAGTTCATCACATGCTATCCCTTTGCCTTGACAAGTCAGCAGTTAGAAATCACCAGCCTTTCTGTGCTACAGCAGAGTGTGGTGAAGAAAGTAGATGGTGCCAGCTATCAATCAAGATGGTGTCTCAGGTCTTAAACATCTCAGAGAAGAGCCAACTAAGTCCACACAGAAGAAGCATATCAGCTTGTGTGATCCAAAGATGACAATTACAAAATTTGAATATGACAAAGAGAAAAGCAACAGAGCTACAATGATGGATGTCCAATTTGGAGAAGACTATGGAGGATAGTAGGAACCCAAAACCCATCTGCAGAATAACTATTCAGACCAAGCTATAGGCAGATTCCCCTCTAGCTGAGGTAACAGTCCTGAACAGCCTTAGTATCAGGCAAAGACCATTGGAATCCTGATTGTGTGAGATTAAACTTGGTACCCACAGGGTTGTCCTCCCTGTAGACAAGCCTTGAATCAGTACTGGGTGCCAGTATATCTTAGATGTACTATGACAGAAGTTTCTTCCCTGGCTTTTTGAACATGCATGGGGTCTTCTCCCTCTTACGCATCATTTGCATTTTTACCTTTATAGTAATATGACCTCATCATTACTACCTTCGTGTGATTTGTCTTCCATGGTGTTCTATTGGGTTTCCCTGCTGTGACACACGGGGTGACTGGGTGTATGATGACAATAACTGTTACATGGCACTGTAGAGGACGCAGGGGTGGGGCATGGCAACAGGAAGGGAAGGGGGGGTTCAGGAATGAACAGTGAGGGGGTAGGTGGGAGAACCCCAGAACTGGTAGTGACTGCACAGCTCAATTTGAAAATGATGTGACCATGGGGGCTGGGGGTAAGGGGAAGCTCTTAGATAGCTGTGGTGGTGATTACACAACTCCCTTTAATATGATTGAATGATCGAACTATTCAATTGTATAATATGTGCATTATGTGCCAATAAACCTGTTGCCGGGGGGAGAGTTATCTTGAAGTACAATGCTGTTTGTGATAGGATTATGTCTATCCAAATTCAAGGAAATCCAACCATTATTCAAATTTATGTACCAACCACAAAGACTAATGATGAGGAAATTGAAGAATTCTATCAATGATTTCAGTCTGAAACTGATCGAATGTGCAATCAAGATGCATCGATAATTATTGGCAACTGAAATGCAAAAGTTGGAAACAAAGAAGAAGGAACAATGGTTGGAAAATACGGCCTCGGTGATAGACATGAAGCTGGAGATTGCATGATATGATTTTGCAAATCCAATGACTTCATCAAAAATATCTCTTTTCGATAACACAAAAGGTGACTTAGCACTTGGGCTTCTCCAGATGGAATACACAAAAATAAAACGGACTACACCTGTGGCAGGAGACAGTGCAGAAGCTCAAAAGTCACAGCTAATAAATACAGTGTCAAAGGCTGACTTGGGGACAGAACAGCAATTGCTCATCTGCAAGTCAGGGTGAAGCTGAAGAAAATTAAACAAGTCCACAGGATCCAAAATACTAATCTGAGTCTATCCAACCTGAATTTTGAGTATCTTAAGAACAGATTTGCTCCATTAACACTAATTTCACATAACTCTAAGAGTAGAATTACACAATACAAATGTGTGTTAGCAAATTGCATTGCTATCAATCACCCTTTTCTCAGGCCAGCTTTCGAATCTGGGACACTCGCTGTGGAAGGAAAGTCTGGTGCCGCCATTGTGACAGGTGAACGTGGCTGTAGACTGAAGCAAAGATTAGAATGCCAGTGGCGGCTTCAATCTTGACTTTACCGTCAAATCACAACTCATGCAAATGAAACTTTATTTTTTCAAATGATATTGAAAATAATGTTACATATAACAGAAAAAGGTACCGGCCACAGAACTTTGTTTGATAGGAGGCAGTGAGAAAGGACTTTTATTTATTTATTTGTTTTTTTATCTCTGTCCTGGATTTTGCATGTGGAGAGCCATCTATATTCGTGAGGAAAATAAAGTTATTTTTAACGGAAAACTCACATGACAGAAAAGATCCATTGAAACACTCCCGTTGTGTAGCTAGCATGCGCTCTGGAAGCCAGGATGGAGAGAATTCATCTCAAGTTCTTCGGACATGTTATTAGGAAAGGCTGGTACATGGAAAAATATATCATGCTTAGTAAAGTAGAAGGGCAGTCCCCCCCCAAAAAAGGAAGACCCTCAAGGTGATGGGTAAACATCAGTGCTGTCACAAGGCAAACATAGCAATAATCATGAGGCTGGCATGGCCTGGGCCATGTTTCTTGCTGTTGCACGTAGGATGACTACATTGAAACCAACTCAATAGCACCTTGTTAGTTGCTAAGCTTTGGCACCAGGAAACAATAACAATAAGCTTTGGCACTAGGAAAACTCATGATTTCCTTTTTTATCAGCAACTTTATTTACATCTAAATCACACGTCACACAATCCACCCACGTAGGATTCAATGACTTGGAGTATCTACAGGTTGCGCAGTCATCACAGAGTCTACTGTAAAACATTTTCATTAATCCCAAAAGAAACCTTGCATCTCTTAGCCATCCTTTGCCAATTTCCCCTGCCCAACCTTAGGCAACCATTAATGATTTATTTAAATTAAAAAAAGCTTGCTTATCCTCATTGACTGACTACTTGCTGAATTCCAAACAGTATGCCTTTCTGTTCCTAAGATCCATTGATGCCGAACTGACTGACTCAGGTGGCCCCGGGTGTCACAGAGGAGAACTGCTCCATAGGTAGGGTAATCTGGAGATGTAGACCTTTAGGCTTTTCTTCCCTGGTACTGCGGATTTGGTCCAAATCATCGACCTTTGCGTGAGTAAAGGAGTGAAAATCACTTACATTACAGAAGCACATTTCTTTCGGTTCCAACAATAGAAATAAGAACAATAGTTATAAGAATCTATGACAATATTGATGGCAATAACAACTAATGCAACAAAGTAGTTTTGCTCTAGAATATGATGCTTGAAATCACATCATGTCTTCCTCTTTTCTCCCCATAACAAGCCATACATTTTCTGAGATCTTTTCTATCAAAGTGACCCAGATTATATATGAATATAGTATGTATATTACATTTCCGAAGCTTAAAATGGGGTCATTTAATATCAGTATTTATGGAAGGTAAGTTGTTGAATCAAATGCTATTTTTTTCCTAATGTTCCGGCTGAAGCATCCACCTCGGTGAATAATGGTGAAATTCTGTCAAAGACAAAGTTTAAACTCTCATTTCCATTCTTAGACTCCTAGTCTCTTTCATTCAGTGCAATGCTTGTATGATGTACTATAACATTATCAAACTGCTCTCTGACCTAATTAACATTCTTATCTCGCTGGGAGGAAAATGTTACAAGATCTGTCTTCCACTTAGGATGTAAAGCATGGATTTAAATTTAGAGCATTCTCTTCCAAACACATCTACTTTGGAATGTGTTGGGTTCTAAAGTTAGAGACTCACTAAATCTGTTTTCTTTTGTACACCTTATGATTACTCATGCAGGAAACAGCCAAAAGTAGGAGTTTAAAAGAAAAACAAAAATAGAACACTATGGTAAATTAAGTAAGTGTATCATATAAGGGCAACTATTGTATCAGACCACTACTATAAAAAGTCAAGAAAAGATTTTTATTTTAAAGGAAACATTTAATTTCATGGGTGGAGGGAGGGGATGTAAAATTACTAATTTGAAGGTAGACACACAGTAACTCAGCGGAGGAGAGCGAGAATAACGGAATAAAATGCCGTCGCGATGGAATGTAAGCATCCAAAACACAGCGATGGACGCAGAAGGACCTAAAAATCACTTTGCTGTATGAAGTTAATCAATCACAAAAGAACAAATATGGCATCAGTCCACTCTAAGAAAAAAGCACTTAACAAATCTTAGAGACCAATTCCCACACAAAGGGGTAGAATGCCTACTGGCCACAGCCTTATGTGCATTTCATAAGAGCCACCTCGAAAGATGAGCCCTCCCACCGGCTGAGGTTGCAGGGAGGGAAAGGGAGATGACCATGGACTGGTTGTTACATTGAAGCAAGGTTACAATAAATCCGCAAGCCTCCACAGGAAGGGGGAGAAAACCTCCCTGAAAACCACGTTCAAGCAGGGGAGGGAAGCCTCTACAGCTGGGAGGAAGCACTGATGTTTCTGTTAGCGGCATGGTGGGTAAACGGAATGCCGCCGCGGAGCAACCTCCCATCTGGAAGGGATGCTAGCAAATAATTGTAGAGAACCTACAGGGAGAGGAAACCCGGTTCCATGTTCCTGGGTAGACGCTCGAATATATTTCTAACCAACCCTCCAGGAACCAGGCCATGAACTCAGCACCGCGATAACCTTAGATGCTGGCCTTCGGGGAACATGGCCTCCCCCAAGGATCACACCAGAAGGCTCTGACATGAAAGGCTGATGAAACAAACTGGACACCACCTCAAAAATACCTTTACCCTTGGACTTAGGACGGAAATACCCTGACTGGCAAGGAGGATGCAGAAGAGGGCCACCACACGATTGTGGAAACAGTGGCCAGTGGACCTTGGGCAGGACCCTGGTTGCATGGGTGTCCAATGAAAGGGGACCCAGAACCATCATATATTTAGTACCTCAATACCCCCCTTGCATTAATATAACAGGTATTAATTTCATAGGCAAGGATCGGTCCTTTTTTGAAATGGTACCAGGAATATTCCCCTGGCACCAACCCCCATAAACAATGTAAATACAACTCAAACAATTAAGCAAACATCTGTACAAAGCAACAATTCATGGACTACGGCTGGGTTATACTCACATAGTATCCTCACATCAGCAGTACCTTAAATGCTATGCATACTGAAGTCAACAACTCTATCACTTTGACCTGAGGACGAAGATTGACAATGTTTCTGGTTTTGTTTTGTTTTTTGGCGGGGGTGGGGGGGGGTTGTTTGTTTTTGTTGTTGTTCTTGTTGGTTCTTTCTTTTGTTTTTGACATAATATGACTGCCATAGTAAACTAGAGTCATTAACCATCTGTGGACAGACAGCTGGATTCTGCTCTCCCACTTTAATTCTAGCCCCAATGCAGGAAGAGTTAGCTCTCATACCATTGGCCTGCTTGACACTTGTAGGAGATCACTGAAGATAAGGGTGCTACAGCAAAGGGTGGTGAGGAAAGTTTTCCCGCTATCAACTGGAGTCGTGTCTGGGGTCTTTAAGGCTTCTGCTTACACAAGCAGCCATCTAAGTGAGGCATCAACTAAGTCCACACAGAGGAAGCACACCAGGCTGTGTGATCCAAAGATGACAAAAATAAAATCCAAATATGATGAAAGGAAAATATCAGAGCTTAAATTGTGAACACCCAATTTGTATGGCTATGGAGAACAGTGGGAGCCCAGAGTCCATATACAGAGTATCTAATCAAATTAAGCTTCTGACCGATCCCTTCTATCCACAGGGGAGGGACTTGAATAGTTTTACTATTATAAATTATTACAAACTTGGTTATGGATGAATCAAACCACAGCGTTATATGATACTTGGTCAGTTGACTTCACTCCAGACCCAACCTGAATTGGCACTAGGCTCAAATACTTCTTCCATGACAGAAATTTCTTTTCTCGAGTTCTTAATATCATTGGTGGTCTTTACTCTCGTACGCTTTATTTCAAGTTTTATCTTTATATTACTTTTATTTTCTTTCTAGTTCATTCTTGTTCTTCACTGTTTTTGCCAGGCATCCCAGTTTCTGAAGCACAGAAGGAATGCATACATAGAGACAGTAACTGATGGGATGGTTTATCAGGGATGGGGCGGGGCAGGTGAAGGGTGTATCAATCAGGGTTGGGGCGGGGCAGGTGAAGGGAATGGGGCGGGGAAAACAAAGACTTCAGAAATGGGGAGAGAGCACTAGAATTGATTGTGACGATGTATATACAACTCCTTTGAAAAGTGAATTAACTATGGAAGCACATGATATGGGAATATTATATCAAAATAACTACCTACACAAGGAACCAAAGTCTACCGATGGTTACAATGGGTGAAGGAGGAAGAGATTTTGCTTAGAGAGCACTGATTTTATGTTAATGGTTGTGGATTAATTTGGAAAAGGATATCATTAATGATTGTACAACATGAAGGGTATAATAAATGACATAAGGAGTTATTGAATTAGAGAATGTTTTGATTTGTATATTTATGCCACAATTAAACAAATAACAATTAGTACAATGAAGAAGATAAATGTATTGTGGTGAAGATTGTACAATTCTTCTTGATATGGCTGAACTATTGAATCCTCTGATATGTGGATGAAGTGTCAATAAAACTTAAAAAACAAAACAAAACCGTGCTGCTGCCAAGGTGCCAGTTCATGCTGGCAAGAGTTTCTCCCACTTCAAACACATTTAAACAGTGTTGTCTTCGTCTTGTCAGGATATTTACCAAAAACCAGGTCAAATGAAACAACAACTCCCCAAGCATATGCCCGGCCACGTTCATCGTAACCCCAAAGTCCTTAAATAGAAGACTCAATAGAGAACCTTGGGTACCTACATGCAAGGAATACCATCTATCCCTACAAAACAAGGAAATCACAAAACACCTCGATGTATGGATGGGCCTGGAGAAGATTATGCGAAATGAAGTTAGTCTCTCATAACAGGACGCAGCGTGTATGAGGCCACTGCTATCGGGACACAAACCAAAACAACGCCCTGCGTAGCAAAGGGAACCGACTTTGGAAGCCCTCGAGAGAAAGAGGACAAGTGTGAGAAGATGAAGCAACAGACAGTTTGATGAGTATTGACTAGGTGAAAGGGAAGATGAAGATCCTAAGGAGGAAAATCAGCAGGGAGACAGGGGGGTAGAACATGGGGGGGGGCATTATGAGTGGTTCGAACTGTTGGATGCAGAGTTGATCCTCTGAAATATAATCCCCTCCCACATTATTCACAATAAAAAAATTCAAACTAACAAAAAAACTGTTGTTCAAAGGGAACTGCTGAGTTAGTCCAATTCAAGACAGAAGTAGGCTCAAAGGTTTATGGTTACTCTATTTGGGACCCCAAAGGGGTAATCTTTTTCTCAAATGATGCAGAACAGTTCATGGGGGGAATATTAGGAAAAATATGGAAAACAATTTAAATTGCATTAGTGAGAAAGAGGCCTGGAAAGTGGCACCAAGCCATGTGATTCTACAATGACAATGTACCTGCTCCTTCCTTGAATTCTGAAAGGGGGATGCCCTATCAGAACACTGTTGATAAACCTTACCATCCATCCTGCAGCCCTGTTCTTGGCCCTTCCCATTTCTTTTTGTTCCCCAAACGCAAGGAACATTAAAAAGAAATTCCAATGCAAAGAACATTTTAAAAGTTGCCTAAGCTGTTGTTTGATGTGGTGTAAATTGAAGAACACAAAATTCTTCAGAGAAGGATTAGCAAGATGAAAATACTGCCTTCCATGTCTACAGACTTAGGAAATATGATGAGATACAATAGTTCACATGTAAGCATGATTGGTTAATAATGCCTTCTATGATTTTATAGGAATACTTTTTGTCTTCGCCTCTTAGTTTTTAGGTCAATCTCTTTGCTTCTCTCTCATTAAAATCCTCTTGGTCTCCCACATAGTTTTGTAATTTTATCACTGGCTTACTCCCTCCTTTATTGTGTTCTACAGAAAAACATAAAAATCAAACTCACTGCCATCAAGTTGATGCTGACTCAACGTAACCTCATAGGACAGGGTAGAACTGCCCCAAGTGAATTTCTGAGACTATAACTCTTAATAAGAGTAGCCAGCCCGGTTTTTCCTCTCAAGAAGAAGCTGGGGGGTTTGAATTGCTGACCTGGTGGTTAGCAGTCCAGTGAATAATCATTATGATGCCCGGGATTCTTGTGTTCTACATACTACCATCAAATAAAGCTATGACGTTCCAAATCCAGAGGTCAAGATTCTGTCTTAACCAGAGCCAGAAATCTAGAAGATACTGTGCATACCTAGTAATAGAAGAAATCTACTTAAAAGGAGTTATATACTCAACTCAAATGAAAGATTATAAGTATACAAGGCAAAACAACTCTGCATGAGGACATGATCGATATTGTCTCTTTTCTGTGCTTGAGACATAGTTGACCTGTATGCTACTTGTGCCTTTATATATAGAATCGTGTCTAAAATGGTTTTAAAGGAGAAAACTTCAACTTCTAAATAAAGCAATTGCTGTGAATGACCAGCTACTGAAAATGTGCAAAGATTAGGAGTCAAAGACAGTCCGAAGAAGCGGAAACACTTTTAGGTCAAGTCATCCCTGGCTAACATTCCTCTATGAACATCATTCTTTTCCCATGATGAATATTCATTATTTGCTAAATTTTTGCTCTAAATTCTTCACTAATATGTTAATATATCTTGAACATATTTATCAAAGTGAAAAATGTTGTAGCTCTCATAATAACAATGTATAAATACATTAAAGACAACAGTGAACACACGTACATATTTGAATCGACTCTTTTAAAGGATTGGGAGTCAAAGTAGAATTTCTCCCAAGAAAACCTTCTTGATTAAATACATTTAAAATCTTGTGAGTCTATTTCAGTGGGCAATCTTGATAGCACAGGATTTTGATTCTTAGATCTGTGCAAAATGCGACTTCATAAAGAGAGATGAATAATTGCCGTTAAGTCACTGCATATGTGACGAAGGAATATTTTATCATCATAAATGGAGACTGAGCATAGGACTTTACTAAAGTTTCTCGAAGAAAGCCAAAGAAAGCAAAATTAGATTAAAAATGGTTGTTTTCATAATGTAGCAATAAAGAACTGCCTTAATATAAGTAAATAAATTTGTGTCATCTGCACAAAAAATTATAATCCATAATGATTTGTTGTTTGAATTACATAAGCTATGTACTTCATATTGCTTTGCCTATATGATATATGGTGACTATGGGGTTTTAAAATAGAATCTGACCACGAAGACATTTTCCTACCAAGTACTGTCTTAACAATCTGCTGTCTGCAAATAATATCTTTATTTAATGAGATGGTGGCCTTTTATTCTGTGAGGTGTTTAACATTTAAGTCTTAACCACTTGCTTTTAATGTGACACAATGGTACAATGCCTAATCCCACTGCACTATGACAGGGCATCCACTTTGAAAAGACCACGACACCATTAAAAACGGGTCAGCAAGCAAAAGTCTGTAACTCATTTTGGAAAGGGCCGAGCTCAACCAAGCATTACTGACTAACCTCTTTCCTTGTATCCCCTTGTCTCTATCAAACCTCACGTTTAATATTGACTCTGATGCATGAGATAGCCATCCGAAGCATCGTCCCATGAACAAGTAAAAGCATTTGAAATCAGCTTTACCTTCAGGTTTTATTGTAAATGACCAACTTAATGTTCATCTTCATTATTTCATTGTAAACTGAGTATTAATAATATCCAGTAATATAGCTATTCTAAGTGCTGTGGAAAGTGTGTATGGTTTATAAAGAGAGAAAAAATCAATTAACAAAGGCAGTGATGAAGAACAGGCAGGACAAGGTAGGGTCCTTCAAAAAAATATCCTCCTTGTCTGTTAGAAAAAGCCCACATGCAGTAAGTATTGGCATCTTTCCCTATAACAATTTACAAGGGTTTTAAATTACCATTAAAATAGTAACAAAATGCCGTGAACAAAAGTTTGCTGTCTAGCCGTTCGCCGAACTGTGGTGGCTTTCAGGCTACTCTGATGCAGGCGATTGGGTCCGGAGTGTTTCAAGGAGTGGCGAGGGGGAAGGTTCGAGGAGAGCTACCGGACTGAGACAGGATAGGAAGAATGGTATGGGAATGCGATTCCAAGTGTCAGTCAGTAAGAGCCTTATGGCTGCAAACATTGTTTGATACAGTGCTGGAAGATCAGCTTCTCAGACTGAAATTAAACCCAAGGACAGTTGTCTCCTATTCATGGAATTGACCTTAGTGATGGGAATGAAATAAATCCTTAAGGTCCTTAATTGTCTGATGTGGCAGGACTCAAAACGAGGGGGGCGGGGTGAAGAAACCAATCTGTAAGCATCCAATGGTAATTGGAGTGTTTTATTGTCCTACTGTGGCCGTGAGCTCAGTTGAGATGGTGCTTCTCGGCCAAATGGAAGGTTACAGTGAGTTCACCCCGAGGGGCCTTAGAAGAAAGGATGTAATGCTCTACATCCAGAAACCCAGCCCTAGAAAGCCCTCGAGAAATCAGCTCTACTCTGACAAACAGGAAGCCACCATGAGTTGGAATGAACTTGGTAGCAACCAGAATGGAGGGGGCACTTCTACTCTGCCCTCCAGTGTTGCTATGAGTTGGCCTCACTAGATGACAGTGAGAGAGCTGATGAATGAATAAAGTCTACAGTCTGAAAAACACAGGCGTGGAAGAAGCCAAAATTTATTACTGTTCAAGTGAAACCACTGTGATCCTGACTGAGTTGAGTGGGAGTATTATCGCTAAGTGCCATCAAGCTGGTTCCGATCCATAGGGACCGTATGCATAGCAGAATGAAACAATGCCAGTGTCCTCGGCCAGCCTCACAATTGTCCCTATGCCGGACCCTATTGTGGCAACCACTTTGTCAGTTCATCTCAGGCCTTTGTGTTGTTGCTGCCCCTCTACTTTACCAAAAAGCACGTACTTCTCCAGGGACTGGTCTCTTCTAACAACATGTGCAAAGTACGTGAGATTAAGTCATTCCATCCTTGTATGTAAGGAGCACTCTGACCATACTTTTTCCAAGACAGATTTGTTTGTCCTTGTGGCAATCAAGGGGGGAAGGTGTCAGTATTACATTGAAAGTAAGTAAATAGAGGTACTGTTATTATTGATTGAAAGGGCAAGAAGAGTATATTGAACCTCTAGCATAATCAAGGAGGTTTACAATTATAATCATAATTAATGTTATTTAATTATGGATATTAATCTGTACATGTTATTACCTCCATTTCACCAGTCATTAAACCAATTCTGTGGGTTGAGCTAAGTTACCCTGAATCAGTATAAGGTACACTGTGGGGATTAATGTACTCTATTATGCCATCAACTGCTTCATTGATGCTGTAGAGGAGACAGATTGGGGTTTGTAATCCTACAGGTAACAGGGGGCTTTACATTCCACTTTGGTTATACCTGTTGGTACTGGAATTCAGGGAAATGAAATATAAATACATGAGGACAGAATTCTTCTGAGAAATTCATCAGTTCATTCAGTCTCTACTCAAGTCTCCTGTCACGCAAGAACATTGTTCTAATAACCTAGCATTCTGTGATGTTCACCTTCCCAACATGATCACTGAAGACAAAATGGGTGCATAAGCAAATGTGATGAAGAAAGTTGATGCTTCCTGGCTATTAAAAGATATAGCATCTGGGGAAAGGCTTGAAATTAAACAATCAGTCATTTAGCAGGGAGGCAACAAAGCCCACATGGAAGAAGCACACCAGCCTGTGTGATCACAAATTGTCCACAGGATCAGGTATCATTCATCAGAAGACCCAAAATAAACAATCATATCAGTGTGAATGAGGGGGGTGAGAGTGAAGAACCAAAGCCCATCTGTAGACTATTGGACATACCTTCCCAGAAGGGTCACAAAGAAGGGATAAGTCAGTCATGGTGCAGTATAGCACTGAAGAAACATACAGCATTCCTCTGCTTCTTTAACCCCCGGCCCCTTATCATGACCCAGTTCTACCTTATAAATCCAGCTAGACTAGCAAATGTATACTGGTACCGATAAGAGTGCTCAACACAATCCAGGACAGATAACCCCCTTAGGTATAGTTATGGGAGTAGCAATACCATGAGGTAGGTGGGAAGTGGGGAGGGGGCAAGGGGAGAAAGGAGAAACTGATCACTATGATTGACATATAATCCCCCAACCCCAACCCCAAGGGGGATGAACAACAGAAATGTGGGTGAAGGAAGACAATGGACAGTATAAGATATGAAAATAATAATAATTTATAGCTTATCAAGGGTTCATGAGGGTGGGGGAGAGAGGTGAAAAGAGGAGCTGATACCAAGGGCTCAAGTAAAAAGAAAATGTTTTAAAATGACGATGGCAACATATATATAAATGTGCTTGATACAATTGATGTTTGAATTGTCATAAGAGCTGTAAGAACCTCCAATAAAGTGATTTATTTGAAAAAAATAAATAAATAAAAGAGATTTATTTGGAATAAAAAGAAATTCATCAATTATGGAAAGGTGCCCTTTTCAATAAGTCATTGATTATTTTGATAAATTATATTTTCTACCCCCCCTAAAATTAACTTTTGCCCAACTCCTGTTTGTGTAGACTGTATTTTCCCTCAGGCTTTCCCCCTCATTTGAGTTCATAAATGTCCATAGTCTTACTCACTTCTATCATATTTTATCATCTCTTGGCATTTATGTATCTCGCCTCCCCCCCCCCCCATTATGGCTATTTGTTTCATGTTAATCTTTGTTTTCCCCTTATCATTCATCTTCTCCAACAGATAAGCCTTTACTATTATTCATAAGAATTGATAGCTACCCATGAATCTAGGGCATTAATTTATACAATCTACAAGTTCCCAGGAAATAAATAAAACATGCCAACAACTAAACCAGACTTGATTTCTTGGCATCAACGTGGGCTCCTGTTGCCCAAGCCTGGTCAGCAGACAGAGGCGGGGTTTTGAAATGACCACTTCAAGCAGCTCTGTCTCCACGGGGTGTAGCTTCTCCCACACAGGAGGAATGGGTTTGTCTACACCAGAGTTTGTCAAACTTTTTAAACAGGGGGCCAGTTCACTGTCCCTCAGACCCATTGGAGGGCTGGACTATAGTTTTGAAAAAACAAACAATGAACAAATTCCTATGAGCACTGTATATATCTTATTTTGAAGTAAAAAACCAAACGGCAAAAACACCCGGCGGACCAGATAAATGTCTTCAGTGGGCCACATGTGGCCCACAGGCCGTAGTTTGAGGACGCCTGATCTACATTAAAATCTATTTATTATAATAGCTCACAGTCAATGGCAATCTCCACAATGTTCTCTTACAAGAGAAACATCAAATATTTATTAACATAGATTAGACATGGTTGGATACCAGTAGAAATATTTTAGCACAAGTTTCAGAAAAGATGGTTAATTACCTAGTTTTTTAATTACACCGAGGTTGTCCCTTCAAACCAAAATTCATAATCTAATTAGGGAACTCCATCATATAGTAAGAGCATGGAGTCACATGAAATTAACATTTCCTAAAAATTAAACCAATGAAAGAGCATTGTGATTTACGCTAATTATACTGCTAATCCTGTACCAAATGCAGCAACACTTTTCTATTAAAGAAAGCAAACTGTCCTTTAAAGGTCTCCCACCAAATTGTAACAGGCTTATATTTCTCCCATGCTAGCTGCTTGTAATGCACATAAAACTGAGAATTACAGAGACCTCTCCACCCGAGGATATTATAAAGCATAGATGACAGAAACCTGGCCTTGAGGGCTCCCCTAAGAACAGTTTGCAGCAATCATACTGCAAGGAGTTTGAAGGCGAGTGCTTTGATCCACCTGCTTCATTCATCTCCATGTACTAGGAAGTGATGCGAGCCAGTGTTCTTGAATTCTCAAATACGGGCTTGTTCTCAGCACCAGGTACCGTATCTGCAACAGAACTATGAGCGAATACTGGAGGTCCGGTGGTAGGCCCCTCCCTCACCTTCGATGTGAAGACCTGTGCTCGATTCACCCGCGCATGCCTCATGCAGTCACCATCCATTGGCTAGTGGAGTCTTGCATTCTATGAGCTTAAATCTGTATTCGCAGAGCTTCCAGGTTGAGATTAGGAAGAACGAGCTAGAGCGATACTTCTGAAAATCGGCCAGTGAAATGCTATGAATCACAACCGTTCTAACGAAATCACTACTGAGGTTTCACAGAACCTGGCAGCACCTGTTCCATGGGCCTGGGTCATCGTGATGCAGGAGTGAAGTGAGTACAGCGGACAGCTACAATACTACATGATCATGAAGACTTTGGGAAAGGTTTCTTTCTAGGCAGACAGATGGAGAATGCGTTCCTTAGGAATACGGAACAAATCATCTGAAAGTTGATGAGTGGCTGGCAAACTCAAGGCGTGTTCATTCTTTTCCTACCATGACCAGTCATCATTTCCCCTGATGAAATGAGAGATGGTGTATAAATCCGGGGGTGGGGTGCGGGCAGGAAGATGAAGTGAAAAATAAGAAAGAAGAGAAATTTGAGGACAAGCATGTAGAGAAGAGAAATAATGATTTAGAAAATACATTATTTTAAATGAATACATTAATTACTAGATCATTGTTTGTTTTTGTAATCTGAAGGATGGAAAAGATTTTGATTTTCTAAGAATAACTGAAAGATTCACGGGGTCTGAGCTAGTTGCCATCCAAAATATGATGGAAAGAATTTTCCCCACAGAAGCACTTTACCAGGAAGTGAGCAGATATAAAATTTTACCTGCTTGAATTCTATAAGTCCAGAATTCTGAATATAGCATTTATTCTATAAGCTATCCTTATAGCTTATAGGTTTACCTTTGTTGGTTTTTTTTACCCAGGATGGTTACGAGTCTCATCGGGCTTCCCAGTGGCAGTGATTTCAGCAAGAAGGATAGGCACATGTGGCAGTTACATAATCTCCTGTCAACATGTGAGGGGGTGGCGTCTAGCCTGTGAATTAGGTGGCATCTTGATGACCTCATTTGGAAGCACGATGGTAATATTTCACTAGAGGCAGATACACTCTGTCCCTGCAAGACATTCCTGTTGACAAACCACATGGAACTACACTGATGGAGCCAGAGCCCTGGAGCTGGAGGAGCCACATGGAGACCACACCAGCACTGAGATGCGTACACCACCACAGGATCCACAAGACTTTCTACCCACTGGCCTGTGATCTTCTTGCATTGGGCATCATTGCATATTTTGCATGAGTCTGAAGAGGAATTTACACACTGGTACTGGACATATGGGCTGATATCAGACTTATGGCCTTAACCTGGACTGGGCTGGGATGTTTTGTTAATATACAATTTCAATTTGAAAAAAAAATCTTTCTTATACACAAATGAGTGTCTCTGGACACAGCACACAGCACACTGCTGCACAATTTTAGGGGATGTTGCTGCTGATGTCAGGTGTCAGTTAGTCCATTCCGACTCAAAGCGACCTTATGCACAACAGAGCAAAGACTAACGTCCCTATTGTTGAGCCCATTCTTGCATCCATTGTGTCAATCTAATTTTAGGGGATAATCAAATTATTTGCAAGAGTGCCTTTTCTTAGATTACCTACTTCTCAGGGGTTTACATATGATATTTAATAAAAATCCAATGAGATTTTTAGAAAGACCTTTTCCTTGAGAAACAGCTAATTTATTTCTTTGGTAAAATAAGTAATATTTCATGTGAATCACTTAGTTTTTGAAAAAAGTCCTTTATCTTTTAATTCCAGAGTTCAATGCACCTTTTGAATCCTCCTCATATTAGGATTATAGACTTCTTCACAGAAACTCTTTTTAGAATACTGATTAGTGTTTTGTCCAAAACAAAGGTAAATTTTCTTGTGAAAAAATGCCAACTTAAGTCAAAACCAAACCAAATACACTAGCATTAAATAGAACCTGAACATTCTTCAACAATTATTCACTAATAACTCTGCTTCTTTCAGGATAGTTTTGCTACTAATTACTACAACTTACTTTGGTGCTTTTATAAAAGAAAAAAAACATGCATCTAAATAGCAGGAAGTTTTAGGGAAAAATTAAAATATTGAAACATTGCAAACATTTTATGCAGAAAGTAAAACTGCTAGGGATAATCTCAGAAAAATGAAGAACGTAAAAATGTAAGAATAACAATCACAAAATATAAAAAGATATTTTATAGAGATACTAAAACAGAATGGTATTTAATTATTGTAGAAATCATAATGTATGAAATATATTATCAAAATCAGTGATATTTACCAAACATTTGAATCTAAGATAATAGTGTGCTATTATCCCCAAAGAGTCCTGTAATTATATCTATATAACAGCTGCCAAATTAGCCTGGCTGAAATTTTGGCTTAATGGGATTTGTGGAAGTTCATCTATTTAAGAAAATAGCAAGGACTAGAAATACTGAACTAAGGACATATCTGATATGCAGATAGAAATCGGCATAATGAGTATTTTCATGCTGCTCTGATTTGTGCATGACACTATAATTTGGACCGAGAGACAATAGTGGGTTCTTTGACTTGAATTGGCATCACGTTTTGGTGCTAAAATCCCAGTCTCGTTGGAGGCACTTGAGTCACTATTCTTTGAGAGCAACAGAAATGCTTAAAAAAAAGACGAAGAGTAAGACTGAAACGGACCTGGAGCCTTTCGTGACAGACAAGGGCATCTCAAACAGACACGAAGGAGGCTGTTCTGTAGCGATTGTTTTTAGGGGAGTCCCATGTTTTCTAATATTCTTTTTAAAAAATCATTTTACTGGGGGCTCATATAACTCTTATCACAATCCATACATCCATACATTGTGTCAAACACAGTTGTACATTTGTTGCCATCCTCATTCTCAAAACATTTCCTTTCTACTTGAGCCCTTGATATCAGCTCCTCATTTCACCCCCTCCCTCTGCGGTCCCCCTTCCCTCATGAATCCTTGATAATTCATAAATTATTATTATTTTGTCATATTTCACACTATCCAACGTCTCCCTTCACCCACTTTTCTGATGTCCATCCCCTAGGGAGGAGGTTATATGTAAATCCTTGTTATTGGTACCCCCTTTCTATCCCACCTTCCCTCCACCCTCCTGGTATTGCCACTCTCACCACTGGTCCTGAAGAGATCATCTGTCCTGGATTCCCTGTGTTTCCAGTTCCTATCTGTACCAGCATACATCCTTTGGTCTAGCCAGACATGTAAGGTACAATTGGGATCATGGTAATTGGTGGGGAGGAAGCATTTAGGAACTAGAGGAAAGTTGAATGTTTCATGAGTGGCTCATCTCCTCCCTGAGACCCTTCTGTATCGGGGAGGTGAGAGCACAAAATATGATTTTTTTGTTCTTTGATGCCTGATCCCTTATCCCTTTGACACCTCATGGTCACATAGGCTGTTGTACTTCTTCCATGTGGGCTTTGTTGCTTCTGAGCTAGATGGCTGCTTGTTTACATTCAAGCCTTTAAGACTCCAGATGCTATATCTTTTGATAGCCAGGCACCATCAGCTTTCTTCATCACATTTGCTTATGCACCCACTTTGTCTTCAGCAATCCTGTCGGGAAACTGAGCATCATGGAATTCCAGTTTAATAAAACAAAGTGTTCTTGCAATGAGGGAGTACTTGAGTAGAGGCTTAATGTCCATCTGCAACCTTAATAGTAAACCTGTAAATATATGCACATAGATCTATTTCCCCACCATCCTATATAAATATATTTACACATGTACATGCTGGTATAGACCTCTATAAATGCACTTTGCCTCCTAGTTCTTTCCTCTATTTCCTTTTCCTTTCCACTTGTCCACTATCATGCTCAGCCTTCATTTAGGTTTCAGTAAATTTCTCTTGCTTACATTGCCCTTCCTGAATCCGTACCAGGCCTCTCACAGCCTCCTTGCCACTGATTTTGGACCACTTGTTGCTCCATTGTTCCTGGGTTGGTCAATAACACATCCTTTCCCTTACCTCCCTTCTCCTATGTACCCCCAGACCATTGGTCCTGTTGTTTTATCCTCCAGACTGTTCACCCAGCCAACCTGCTAACCAAACACTTTGAAACTCACTTCTCAGTCTAGTCGTGCATAATTATGAGGTTTAGAGATATGAATGATTTCTATTGAATTCATTTGATAAAAATCCAACCTCTTCTCTGAATACAAGCCAACTGCCAAACAGAAAACAACTTATCAAACAAAAAGCCAAGGAGAACTTCTTGATGAAGAGCAAATAACAGAAACACGAAGCCAGCATACTTGGCGGTGAAGCATTACAATGACTCTTACTAAATATCACAGCAGCGGGACGTTAAGTGCCTTCTATCATCAATACTATTCAGTGCTCTACTGAATTCCTGCCAAATGATATGCAAGATAAATACATGTACGGTAGAGCTACTGGTAAGAAAGAAATAATATTCTACCCCCAAAGTAAATCAGCTCTCAAATGAATGGTGACTTCCTTCAGTTAGGTCCGCCTATGTAAAATAAAAGCCATCAAAATCAACAACCAACATAAAAATTAAATGTAAAACTCTTCTAATCACACGATCAACATCTATCTTGAATCCTTAGAAATAAAGCTAATGAGAAATGTTTGTATCACATATTCAGAAAGCCAAAATGTTTACTTAGAAGCAGAAATGAAAGTACAAACAATACCAGGAGGGTAGGGGAAGGTGGGGTAAGGAGGATTGAAAGGGTAAGCTGATCGCAGTGAACAACACATAACCACACCACACCTGTGACAGGGGGATGGACAGCAGAAACCATGGGGAAGGGAGACAGCGGCCAGGGTTGAGATATAAAAATAATAATAATTTATAAATTATCAAGGAGTCATGAGGTTGGCAGGGGTGGGGGAAGAGGGGAAAAATGAGGAGCTGATACCAAGGGCTTAAATAGAAAGTAAATGTTTACAAAATAATGATGGCAACATGTGTACAAATATGCTTGACACAATTGATGCATTGATTGTCATAAGATCTGTAATATCCCCCAATAAAAAGATCTTTAAAAAAAAAAGTACAAGCAAAGGAATTTACACCTTGGATCAGATTAGAATATGTCGATATAATAGAGTGCCTGTTTTCTTCAAGTTAACTAATTTGCTTAAATTAAAATAAAAATGTAACTAGAATTTCAATGAAGCCTGACAATCAAGTTCTAGACTCCATCAGGAAGGATGAAGTATGCTTTTTCTAAATCCATTTAGAAAACATATGCCCAGGAGTATTTGAAAAAGGACAAGAATTGAAGGTGGCAGCAGTTAACTCTGGGGAGGAGTCGAGCGGGTGCTGGAGGAACAGGTCTTGCTCTCCAGTGAATCTTCTTTTCTGGATCATCCACAATGAGATGGCACTGGTTTCTTTATTGTAAATTTCAGTTTTTACAATAATCATCATCCCAGGCCCATAGGAAGTACTTACTAAATAGCTGTTGTTACAGATTCCAATATCGTGATTGACCTCTCTAGACACCAAGAGTCTTCCTTTCTGGCTGCTGATGTGCCACTCTGCAGAGGTAAATGAAGTGGGTTTTTTAACCCTAAAACTTTTAAACCAGTTCCACATGACCAAAACAAAGGGGGAAGTTTCATCCATTCCCAATGATAAAGATGATTGCCTAGGAAAATTAAAAATCTGAGACAAGCTTGCTCCTTTGGTCCACTTGGCTGTTGGTAGACCTGCATAAATGAAGGCAGAGCTTGGTGTTTGTAAAAGGCAGCACACTTCTTGGTAAAGGACAGATGACAAGAAGATAATTAGCTTGTCAACGGCTTTTTCCTGTTGTTCTACTTGTTTATGCTTTACCTTAATCTTTTCAAATGAATCATATGAGTATGCTATGTCTGTGCAGCTGACAGAAATGTAGTTTATTAGAAAAATTAGCAAAAATTGTCACAGGTTGTGAATATGCAATGTTGAAAAGATGATAGTTAAAGTTGATCTGATGTCCCTGAAAATTGTCTCTGTGAAATTCAAATTAAGAATAGTTTTCAGAAAAAATACATTAGATTTTCTATAGCAAGTTTGTTTCATAGAAACAGCACTAACTTTGGATCTGCACCATAGCTCAATCACAGAAATTTTTTTTTTTTTGGACTGCCCTTCAGTAATAGATGTAAGGTCAATAGTTTGGTGTATTACTCTTAATGTAATGGTTGTATCCAATTTAATCTTTCTCATCTAATGATAATTCTTATTAATGTAAGTTATGTGGAATAGATGGAGTCAGGCCAATCAGAAACTCCCTTGATTGTAGTTTAGAAATATATTCAAGCTTATAATGATAGAAAGTCCAAACTAGATATTCAAAGGGTAACTTCAAGTTGGAAGTTAACTTCTTTGAGTAAATTAGGATTGTCCTTGGCAAATGGTGAAGGACCTTGCTAAATGAAATGTATAATTAGATTTACGCTGACATAAATGTACCTCTCTATGCCTCCAGTTTTTCATTTTTAAAATGTGATTGGATTAAATGATCAAGTCAAATCCTTGTTACCAAAATGGATGGTCAGGGGAATCTAAATATACTCTCTGTTAATATAACTACCTCATATATAATTGTAACTATTTTAAACACAAATGGTAAATAAGAAAAAAATTTAGATCTATCTTTAATGAAATTTCAGCTCGGATCATTAAAGATATGGTTCATTATCATTTGACAAATAAAAATGAAATGTAATAATGCATGGGTCACATAAATATGTATCAGACATTATTTTATTTTAAATAGATCAATGTGATTAGTCAATGTGAAAAATGCTGAAGTGAATACATGCCTCAAGTTGTTATCAAGACATGAAGGGTCATCGCTGAAAAAGATAAAAATGAAAACAGTGGAGACAGCTGTTGCATGTGGACCAAGGGTTGCTTATTGGTGCGTTAGCAACTTGAAGGGGTCATGTCCTCGCTTCTAAAGTTCTGTCTGTGCCCCTAGTGCAGTCCGATTCACAGATTTTGATTAACAACTTGAATTGAATATATGAACTTACTATAGTTTGAAGATACAGAGAATATCAAATAAACAAATCCACTTGAAGCAAGAGTGCAAGTTTAATTGGCTAAAATACTAACATTAAGGCAATGAGATAACATGTAAATGGGCTAAACTAAACATCTTACTGGCACTAAAGCAGACACAAGTTTATCTTATCAATAAAACTAAAATCAAAGACGTTGGCTTTAATTCCAGCTGACGGCTGTGCACTCTGTGTGAGAACAGATCTGTGCTGTCATCTTGGGGAAGTCTACTTGCCAGGCTTTTTTTTTTTTTAGTTCCTCTACTAGGTGAATTTCAATAATCAAAACTTTCAGATGGAAGCATCAATGGCTGAATAGTGCCTATGACTGCAATACTATAATTATTCACAAACTTAATATGTATCAATAATCTGACTGTCTGCCCTGCCCCCTCCTCTCCAAAAACAATTTCAGCAGTAGTTCTCTGCTAGGCTGCTAACTGCAAGGTCAGCAGTTTGAAACCACCGGCTGCTTGGCAGGAGAATGACAGGGCTAGTCTCGGAACCTCACAGAGGCAGCTCAAACCTGTCCCACAGGGTCACCATGAGTCCGCATTGAGTCAATGGAGGAGAACGACAGTACGACATAACTGCCAAATTACATCACTACATGGCTGCAAACCTACTAAGAATCATATCCCTGCCAGGTTTACATACAATCTCAACTACCACGGCTAGTCTCAATCTTGCCTTGCTCCTCAGTATTTGTTATTGTTCGATAAATGCCATTAATGTGCAAAATGGATCAGATAATACACGTTGACCCTCAGAAACTGTAATGGGAGCAGCGATACCATGAGGGTGTGGGGCAGGTGGGTGGGGAAAGGGAGGAAGAGGGAACCAACAGCAATGATGGATGAATAATGCACCCCTCCCCACCCACTGAGGGAAATGAATAACAGAAATGTGGGTGAAGGGACACAGCGGATAGTGTAAGATATGGAAAAATAATAATGATATATAATCTATTAAGGGTTCATGAGGGTGGGAGGGTGCAGGAGGGAGAGAAAAAGAGGAGCTGATATCAAAGGGCTCAAGTAAAAGGATACTGTTTTGAAAATGATTATGGTAGCATATGTATAAGTTCTCTTAATATATTTGATTTATGGATTGTTATACTATCTTTAAGAGTCCCCAATATTTTTTAAGAAAAAAAAGATAATAGATTTTGAAATTTTGTTGAAATGAAAAATTTCTGATAAAGACTGGTGTAGTGAATTAATTGATATTGCTCTTCTAGCAATAATCCTTGAAATTCCCATCAAATGCCAGGCTGTGACCATGCAGACAGGGAGATGAGGGGATATGGAACTCTGATGCAGGTGTGTAGGGCAATGGTAAGGTTAATGTGAGGATAGGTCAAGTTTGCAATTCCACTGGTTAAACAACGAACCCTCTCAGAAGCAAGAATGGGGGATCCACTGCCATCAAGAAAGAAAGCCAGGATCCTGTACGCTGAACCTCCTTGATCCAGGAGACAGAGTTGTGACGCCTGAGAAGTGGTGGCGAAGTTGCAGCGTCAGAGACATCAGCACCGAGAGCACAAGACATGGGGACGAGCTTCCTGGCCCACGGAGTGAGAGAGCACAAGACACGGGGACGGGCTTCCCATGGAGTGAGAGAGCTGAGTGCATTCCATCCGCAGGCTCATTTCTGGAGTGGAGCTGTTTGCTCTAGGAACATAATCCAGAAAGCTAAATTTGCTGATCCACAGAGTTATTGCTGAGCACATTGTCACATTGTGGGAGCAGAGAAGAGGCCAAAGGGCCGTGCAGTGAGAGGCCAGGGATCAGAGAGAGGTGTGCCTGTGGGCATGGCTGAGAAAAGACTCTTCTGACCTATGATGTGTATCCTGAGAAATTCCAAACCTGAATTTTAACCTGTTAACTTCCCTCAGAAACCCCTTAATTGCGAGCATCATCAGTGCATTCTGTGTGGCATTGTACTGACGGATCCAACCCAGCAGAGAGGCAGAGAGGGGTGTGGAGGGAGGATTGCTCTCAGAGTTGGTAGAGGAGGTTGGAGGGTGGAGACATAGCTCACCCTTGAGAAATCACTCTTGGACGGTTGTGGAGTTCAATTCTCCCTCGCCCTGGTGAAGTCAGAGCAGGTCAGATGCAGTCAGTATTTTTTAAATAGTTTATTGGCACATAATCCACATATCATATAATTCAATAGTTCAATCATATCAAGAAGAATTGTAACCACAATCAATTTTAGAACTATTGATCTTCATGGTCAAATCGCTCTTAAAATCAATTGTGTAATCATAATCATTCTAGCGCTCCTCACCCTCCTGCTTTATTCTTTGCTCCTCCAGCCCCCTCCACCTCCCCATGTTCCCTGCAAACCCTTTTGCATCAGTTCTTATCTCTATGCACCTCCTCCTTCTGAGCTTCACAGGTGGGACAACCCAACAGAGACAATAAAACACAGAAACAAAAGAAAGTGGTAAGGGTAAAAATAATGATCATATAAAGATAAAAATCCAAATGGTGAGTAAGAAAGAAAAGACCACATGAGTGTTTAAAAGGCCAGGGAAGAAAATTTTGTCACAGAACAAGCAAACAATACTTGCATCTAGAACCGTTACAGAATGGGTCAAGAGGGAGCTCAACTGACCAGGTCAAGTTCAATCCAGGAAGTCATGATTACAATGATTTCTGTCTGAGAGTAAAGCGGCTCGAGAAGACGCTTGTGTGTGCCTAGAGCAGATCTGTCAGTGGCCAGCCCACTTTTTAAAAAATAGAATAGTAGAAACATGAGCAGTAGGATTATTAAGATTCTGAAAGGATTCAGATACACTGGGATACCAACTTCATATCAATACAAATTTTAAAGATCAAGAAAGCTTGTAGAAGAACATAAGCTTATTTTAAAACAGACTAAAATAGCATTAAATTTTGATATTTATAGTAATATTTTATTTAAGTTGTCTTTTGGTGGTGGGACTACAAATTACCTTTCTCATTATTTCTACAATTTTATACAGTAGAAGTAATTGTATCTTTTGGAAGTAAATAATAAAAATGAAAATGGTAAATTTACTATACTGTAAAAATACATTTTTTACACTAGTACAAAACTATATTTTATCTTATATTTCTTTACAGCACACTCACTAGAAATTCCCCAATTGTACATCTTAAGGGGACCTGGGCAGCACACCATCGAGCTCCCCAGGGAATGCCATTCACCTTAGCTGAGCTCACCAAAGGAACGAGCTAACTCTTTTATTTATGAATGTATTTATTTATTTTGATATACCATGCTTGCAATTTCTGAATGAATAATTCAGCAACCTTGATTATAGTTTCAAACAGACCACCTTTTTGCTATTTTTCCAAATTATTTTTTCTGCCATTATTTTAAATCCACTTCTCTTAGCTTCCTATCAAAACTTCTGCATTGCTGTTGGCACTCAGATTCATGCAGATGCTTCTTTAAAACAGTTTCCCTACCTCAGTAAATATGTTTTACTAACTCCTGTGCCAACATTCCATCCATCAAAATGCCACTGTGAGTCTCACTTTCAAAATACATTTAAAATCTATTCCCTTTTGAACCATCTCTACTGCCACCATCCTTTTCTTCTGTGGCAAGTATTATGACAGCCTTTTAATTGATTTTCCAATATCCATTTATTTCCATTCTTGGTTCTTCTAAGTTGTCAGGTAGAACTGTCCTAATTTGCTGCTACATGAACCCTGAGGTATTAGATGAAGTGAGAAAAAGAAGATAAGTTGTGTGTTGACTTGTGTCACCCCAAAGTATGCATACACCTGGCTATACCAGAAATCTCGCTATTATGTAATTATTCTTTTATTATGTAATACAATGATCCTGTATGTTGTAAGTTCTAACCCCTATGAAGTGTATGATACAGGATTAGTGGAAGTTACCCTAACAAGGCAGGCTGTAATCTACAGGATGAGATTTTATTCTGAATCCATCTCTTTTAAGATATAAACGAGATCATGCTGCAAAGGCCAGAGAAACTTAGTGCCCCAGAAAGAAGAGCCAGTGGTGTGGGAGGGGCAGGGTCCATGTCCTGGAGCCCTCTGACATGGAGGGGGGTCATTCTGACAGTCTTGGCATCTAAGGGACCACAAACCCACAGACGTTCAAAGGAGACAAGGACCTTTCTCAAAGCTAATGAAAAGAGAAAGCCTTCCCTTGAATTGACACCTGAATTCAGAGTCCTGTTCTCTTAAACTATGCCAGAATATGCATCCGTTTGTCGAAACCATCCACATGTGGTATTTCTGTCACAGAAGCACTAGAAAATTAGGGCGCTAACATTTTTCACATCAGTACTCAATGAATGTTGGGACCATTTATTTAGACAAAAAATTCTGAAAAGGTAAATTTGGTAAAGGGATGAGAGACATAGAAAACATATTTTATTGTTATAGCTTTCTCATCCCTTAAAATCTAATTTTTAAATAACTGAATGCATAAGAGCATAAAAATAATAAAATATTAGGAATAAGTTCAACAAAAACAACTCAAGATCAAGTTTAAAAACTACCTAGATAAAGGAGAAACAAACCATGTCCTAAGATTAAAAGTATTTCTATTATTAAAATGGCAATTCTCCAGATTTTTTATAGAGTCAACACAATTTCTATCAAATTTTCTAATTTTATTTTTGCAGAAATTGCAGATATTCACAAGCAAAGGACTCAGAATTGCCAACATAAATTTGAAACTGGAGAAATTTTGATTCCTGGTTCAAGTCTAAGGCTAAACAAAGATTAATGAAATAAAGTCAAGCACGTTCTTTTGATGGATAATTGTTTTCTATTCTTTGTTGACTGAATCCAGTATCATTTACACTATAAATTACTGATAAATCATTTCCAAAAATTGCTTGGCATGGCATAAAACTAACATAAAGAATATCATTATCTATAATTGAGTCAAATCCCACTCATGATGTTGTATGTGTATGAAGTGAAACTATCTCATGAGATTTACAAGACTGTGAACTTGAAAAATCAAATTTCCAGACCTGTATTACAAGCCACCAGTGGGTAAATTCTAACTGCCAAACTTCATATCAAGGGCCTATTTCCCTTAATCAGGTACACCAGTCCCAGCTTTCAACACAACCAAGAGATTATAATTATGATAAAAGCACACAATCTGAGGCAATAGTGAAAGTCAGAATCAGATTCAATTAGGGTAGATAATTTGGAAGTATCAGCCATGAATTTAAAATAACTATGACTAATACCAAGGTTCTAATAGAAAAGAGTAGATGGCATATAATAATGCTACAAATCAAAAGAACTGAAACAGAAATAAAGAATGACTCTGATGAGATTATCAGTAGACAAGATATAGCTAAGGAAATAATCCGCGAGCTAGCATAGAAAATAATGTGTGTGGTCTCAAAGGCTTATCTCCAAACAAGCTGTCAGCTAAGTGAGATGCCGACTAAGTCCACATGGAAGAAGCACACCAACGTCAATCGCAGAAAGATTGTATATCATATAACCCAAAGTCTAAGGAGGGATTAGTATAAGAGTCTAAAAAGTGAGAATCAATTTGCAGAAGGCTATGGGTCCAAGTGGGACCGAATATCCATTTGTGAGATCTACATAGAAAATAAACCTCCAATGATTTCCCTCTATCCATAATAGAGAAATAAGAGGAAAATAGTTACTAAACAGAGTGCATTGGAGGGATGAGTATAGAAGAGCAAAGGCATAAATCTGACATAAATCAAAGGCATAAAACTTTGTCATTTGATCCCCCCTCTGATGCTGCTGGACCTGATCTGGTTGTCAACATTTCTGTAATTTTGTTTTGGTTTGGTTTGTTCATATTAGGATGTATCTCGGAGGTGTTAGCTCATTTGAGGTCAACCTCATAAAGTTGTGTTATGTGTTTTTATGTGTTAGTGCATATGAAACCAGATTTGATGACATATAGGGGAAGCATTTAGAAAAAGGGTTTAATGGGGGGGTCAGGGGGCAAAGTGATGGGGGGGGAGTGGTAAAAGGGAGATGATGTCAAGGAGCCCAGGAAGGAACAAAGAATATTTTAAAATGATTGACGGTAGCAATTATACAATTCTCCTTGGTGTGATTGCACTATGGAAGGATATATGTATGAACTCCCAATTAATAATTAATCAAAAATAAAATTTGCCAACCAGAAAAAAACAAAGCCTTTACAGAGGAAGGAACAGTTGACAAAGAAACAAAGAAGGTGCATTTTATTTGTGGGGGAAAAATTGTAAATTTCAACTATTTGACATTCTTCAAAAGGCATAACCATAGAAACAATAAAGTGATCAGTTTCCAGAGTTTCAGAGGGAAAGGGGAGAATTGAATAGATTAAGCACAGCACATTTTAATTTCAGTGAACTTATGCTGCATAATAATGTTATGCATATAATGTAATTTTTCAAGACTTCTGGAACAACACAAAAAGGAAAATGTTGGACTGTGGTTGATAAGCATGTGTCGATACTGGTTTATGAAGCAGTAACTAATATACCAGACTCATACAAAAATCTAATAATGGGTAAAACTGTGCTGACACTACGGTAGGTAGTGGAAATGTTCTATACTCTCTCCAAAATATTTCTGTAAATCCCAAACTGCTCTACAAAGTAAAGTATATTACAATCAAACACAAGATCAAAAGGTCTGCATTTGTACAAGGTCAAAGTTCCACAGATCAGGAGAAGCTTCCCTAAACACAAGTTCCTGCAAGATGCATGTCAAATGCCCATCGTTTCCAAGGTTGATGGGATCTGGCCCCGCTACGGGGACACTACCCTTCTATTATATTCATGCTTGATGTTCACAGGGCGATTGATGCACACTCCCAAACTCTCCAGTTGATAATCACACTTATGCTTGCATCTGCGTGCTTGCTTCCTTTCTTTCTCATTTTTCCTCTGTTTTTCCCCACCTGGTAGAAGAGAGCAACTGTGTCTGCACTACCCAGCCACACCAGCCTCACTTGGAAGTCCACCCACTGCCACCACCCACACCTGCGCCACTTGATAGATGTCAGACAGCAGCCAGTACAAGCCTAATCCACTGTTAAATGCCCTTCAAGAATTGAAGCAAAACCAAAACATACATTCCCACTAACTATAAAACCTACCAGAAGACAAGTTGTAGGTGCCTAAATGATACAAAACTAGTGACTAGCATGGCAGTCCTTTCCTCCAGCTGAGATATATAAAAATTTAATAAATAAAGCAAAAGCTCTGTGTAAAACATACCAAGATATATTCTTCAAATAAATATGCCGTCACCACAGTGTATCTAAGACAATAGACACACCCAGAAGCAAAGCAAGGTAGCTCAAACAAGAAACAAATTCAGATGAAAATTGGAAACCACTCAAAACAGCATAGAAAATTCTAGAAGTTTAATACTAATATTTGAGAAATAAAAATACATTGAAAAAGTTGAATTAAATTAACATAAAAATGAGTGAAATTGAAGAAAATCAGAGAGGGAGGTGAGAACAACAACCCAGTTGATGCAAAACGATCACAGATAATGTATAAATCAACTGAAAGGGAGGAAAAAGTCAACCAAGAATTATACAAGGGGTTATAAAAATTAATGGAAATGTTTTCATTATCTTTTAGTTCCATTATTTTAAAAACATTTTGGGGCGCTCCTTGAATGCCCAGAGTAAGTGCCCACCAAATACTATAATGAGCTTAGGATGCTCAGGACAGATTTTGAAGTCTAGGGAATTTCTAAAAGCCAGATCTACCTTACACGAAATGGTAAAGGATGTTATTCTGAATAAGAACCAATAACTAGAGATGATGATCTGAGATTAATACACACAGCACCATAATCTGGATATGAACCAAAACTGGATGCTGAATGCCAACCATCTCTGGTTTGGTGGTGCACATTTCCACAAATTGGGCGACACCTGCCTGTCATCTGTTTTCAGCAGCATACACATCCAGGGGTTTCACTCACTCACTCACTCATTCACTCACTCACTCAATCACTCACTCATTTACTCACTCACTTACTCACTCATTCACTTATCTCTTACTCACCCACTCATCACTTACTCACTCACTCACTCACTCACTCACACTGCCATCAAGACTCTGACTTACAGCAACCCTACCTGGAAAGGAAGAACTGCCTCTTTGGGTTTCTGAGGCTTTAAATTATTATTGGGTAGTTAACAAAGAAAATACTTTTAACAAGCTTTTAAATGTTCATAGAAGAATTCCATTATCTTTTCATTTCATTTTACATGAGTCTCTCTTTGAATGTGTATGTGCATCAAACATAAGATGGTATGGAGTAGCACATACAGGGTACACAGTTAGCCAATCCTTAGTCATAATCAACCAACTATTCCAATCGGCATAACAAAGTCCACAAAGGTAATATCCTACATCTACACTGGAGTGTAGTGACTAGGTTCGTAAAGATAGTTTGTGAGTAACTATTCAAGAAACAGCTAGTAGTCTCTCCCAATCTGGAGCAAAGAAAGCCTCAGAAAATAATTACATACAGAAACAAGTAATTCCAAGGATAAATGGACTTCAGGAACCTCTACTCTGGGAGCAGGACTAAACAGGGCTTGGCGACCACCACTGCTTTGGGCTGAGCTTTCTAGAGGCACAAAGCTGTGACCCTCATACATGTATGAGAAAGAACTTTATATCAAGAAAGAAATGTACGTATATCAAGGAGGCAGGCCAGTCCAACTCAAGTTCATGAGTCAGAAAGCAGGAAGACTCCGTGGGAAGCTGAGCGATCACACGATAATGGGTGCAGTCTGGTGGATCCAAGGTTAGCAGGTCTTGGCAGGTGCTGACAAGAAGCCAGATGAAGGGGTCAAACAAGGGATGGAGGAAAGAGACAGGAGAGACTACTTTTCCACAGGCCCTAAAATAAATAGGCCACACCCACAAGGAGACTTTATCAGGCTATGCCCTGCACTTTATGGGGAAGGCTTACTGCCAAACCTCAGAGAATCACTGCCAGGACAAATTGAAGCAAACAAACCCTATCACTAGTACAACTGCTCTATTAGGCCAGGGTTACAAAACAAAGGCCTGCAGGGAGTGTGAGAAAATGTGGGCAAAACTCAAAATCACAAACAAGACAACACTTACTAGTTGGATTCGGTAACAGTCTCAAGACAATGGCCGTTCAACATCTGGCTCAGAAATGAACTCATCCCCTGGCTCAGCTTTCAACCCTACAAGGTAAATAATAACGCCATGCAGGTAAATGTATCTTAGAACAAAGTTTAATAAAAAGGTACGGGAAATAATGAGATGAGGTTCAAACAAGGTTGTTTAACAAAAGAATGGTTTTCTATGTCACCTACTGACATGAATTTGACATTATTCATATGGAAACTACTGTTATTAAACAGAATCTGGATCTGAACACACCCATCCAACTGCCACCGAGTTGATTCTAACTCACAGCAACCCATAAAACTATGTAGACAAGTACCCCCGCAATGCAAGAACACTGTTCTATTAAACTGGTATTCCATGATGTTCACCTTCCCAACATGATCCCTGAAGACAAGCGGGTGCATAAGCAAATGTGGTGAAAAACGCTGATGGTGCCCAGCCATCAAAACATATAGTGTTTGGGGTCTTAAAGGCTTGAAGATAAACAAGTGGCCATTTAGCTAAGAAGCAACAAAGCTCACATGGAAGAAGCCCACCAGCCTGTGTGATCATGAGGTGCCGATAGGAATACCCAAAGCCCATCTGTAGGCAACTGGACATCCCCTTACAGATTGGTCTTGGGGAGGAGATGGGCTAATTAGGGTTCAGCACAGCACCAATGAAACACACAACTTTCCTCTAGTTTTTTAATGCTTCCTACTCCCCACTATCATGATCCCAAATCCTACCTTACAAATCCGGTTAGACCAGAAGATGTACACTGGTACTGATAAGAACTGGAAACAGGAAATCCAGGGTAAATAAACCCCTCAGGACCAATAATGAGAGTAGTGATACCAGGAGGGCAAGGGGAAGGTGGGGTAGAAAAGGGGAACCTATTACAAGGTAATACATATAACTAACCCCCTTCCCGGAGGACAAACAACAGAAAAGAGGGTAAAGGAAGACATCGGACAGTGTAAGACATGACAAAATAATAATTTATAAGTTATGAACGGTTCATGAGGGAGGGTGGCACAGAAGGAGGGGAAAATGAGGAGCTGATACCAAGGGCTCAAGTAGAATGAAAATGTTTTGAGAACAACGATGGCAACAAATGTACAGATATGCTTGATACAATGGATGGATGCATGGATAGTGATAAGAGTTGTGTAAACCCCCAATAAAATGATTTAAAAAATACTGAGTAGAACTGCCCTTAAGACTTTCCAAAGTTTTAAATCTTAATGAGATTAGAAAGTCTCGTCTTTCTCCCAAGGAGCAGCTGGTAGTTTTCGAACTTCTGACCATGCAGGTTAGCAGCCCATTGCATAAATACTATCACCAGGACTCCTGGGAATTAAACAAACGTGATTGTTAAATTTGGATAATATTATGATATGAGGCTATGTTTAGTACAGTTTAGAACATGCTTAATTTCTTCTTCGTATCTTTGGTGATTCTTTACTTTAAAATCAGTCATGACTCAAAATAATAAGTAAATAACTAGGTAAGCAAATTATTAAATAAATCCTCTTCGGAGGTTTGTTTGGCAAATGAGATACTACTTGAATTCTTCTGATGACACCAATAAAGGAAATAATGCCACACAGAAAAAATGTATGATGATAGTTATTATAATGAACACCAGAGGTCATGATAATAATCAGCCACTCACAAAATAGACAACTTTCCTCTAGTTCTTTAATGCTTTCCCCACCCACCCCACTATCATGATCCCAATTCTACCTTACAAATCCAGCTAGACCAGAGAATGTACACTGGTACAGATCAGAGCTGGAAACACAGGGAATCCAGGACAGATAAACCCCTCAGGGCCAATAATGAAAGTAGCAATACCAGAAGGGGAAGGAGAAGTTTGGGGAGACATGGGAAACCGATCACAATGATCTACATATAACCCCCTCCCTGGGGGATGGACAACAGAAAAGTGGGTAAAGTGAGACATTGGACAGTGTAAGACATGAAAAAAAATGATAATTTATAAATTATCAAGGGTGTGTAGGGAGGGAGGGTGGAGGAGGAAAGGGGAAAAAATGAGGAGCTGATACCAAGGACTCCAGTAGAAAGCAAATGTTTTGAGAATGATGATGGCAACAAATGTAAAAATGTGCCTGACACAATGATGGAGGTATGGATTGTGATAAGAGCTGTACATGCCCCCAATAAAATGATTTTTAAAAAAGAAGAAAGCATTCCCTGGGGACCTTGCCACTCCATTTCCTTGCTGTTCCACTGCATTCCCCCAGTGCTTTGCCTTGGTGTGGTCCTGGATGCTTCCTCCCCCCAACTACCATGATCCAAATTCTACCTTGCAGGACTGGATAGGGCAGAGGTTGTACACTGGTACATATGAGGCTGGAGGCACAGGGAATCCAGGGTGGATGATTCCTTCAGGACCAGGGGTGTGAGGGGCGATGCTGGGAGAGTGGAGGGTGAGTGGGTTGGAAAGGGGGAACTGATTACAAGGATCCACATGTGACCTCCTCCCTGGGAGAGGGACGGCAGAGAAGGGGGGGAAAGGGAGACTCCGGATAGGGCAAGATATGACAAAATAACGATGTATAAATTACCAAGGGCACATGAGGGAGGGGGGAGAGGGGAGGGAGGGGGAAAAAAAGAGGACCTGATGCAAAGGGCTTAAGTGGAGAGCAAATGCTTTGAGAATGATTGGGGCAGGGAATGTGCAGATATGCTTTATACAATTGATGTATGTATATGTATGGATTGTGATAAGAGTTGTATGAGCCCCTAATAAAATGTAAAAAAAGAAAAGGGAAAAAAAAGAAGAAGAAAGCGGCATAAGATAAACACAAAGAAAATTACAGCAAGGTACATAATAATTAAAAATTTTTCTAACTGAAAAAATAAAATATTAAACACAGGGGGAAAAAAAGATGTCCACTTTTCCAGTGGTAACAACACATTACTCATTGATTCTGTCAAAGAGGAGAGAGATGCACAAAAATTATTTATAATTTGTAAATATACTCTCCACCATGTTGAACTCGTAATGACAAGATTTAAGCCTATAAAATGATGTATATGCATCATTTCCATCTTTGCCTGGTGAGACCTCAGCTGTCAAGAATTTGACTACCTGCCCAAGCTGAGACTGGATCTTGCTCTTAATGAATACCCTTTGAGCTGAACAATGTATTCTTGCCTCTGCTCCAGAAGCAGTTTCTGCCGCCAAAATGATCAACTTACTGACATAGCATGTTTGCAAGAAAATCATGCCTAAGGCGTTCAGTGTCTCTGTAGCCAAACTTGGAAAAATATTTGAAGATGAAATGAGAAACTTGAAAGCCTTTGATATAACATTTGTTGTTGTTAGATGCTGTCTATTCAGTTCCAACCCATAGCACCCCTCTGTACAGCAGAATGAAACACCACCTGCTCCTCCACATTTGTTCTTATGTCTGAGTCTCGATGCACAATGCAACACTTAGCATTGAGCTACTATGGTCAAAGTACTATTTGAAATTCCCTACTCTTCAATTTAAGAGCGACTCTGATGATTTTATTTTAACGAGTTAAGTTTTCAAGTTTAGACAAGCATCTGTTTTGCCTCAGCAATCTTAGGAAAAGAAGTATTAGGGAAAAGAAATATTTGTTTTCCTGGACTCTTCTTGTCAATTAAGTCTGATAGTCTATATTTGAACTGTGCTTGCTTCATATGATGTGTCTAAAAATGCCAAAGAAACCATCCGTTTATGAGGACTTCCAGAATTAGCAAAAACCACACACTCTGGCACTAAAAAGAGGGCTCCTTCAGGAATTCTGTGGTATACCAGTGGCTTTCAATGGCCCCATGCTCTCTGACAATGACTCATGTGATCTGCATTTGTGGCAAGCTTCTATAGAAAGCAGTGTTACCATGAGAAAGATAAATGTATGTGAAATAATAACTTGTTGGAGAATGAGTGTTTCCAATGTGTGGCATTAGCTTCTATCAAGTCGCTCTCTTGCATGGACTTCAAACAAGTTTGAAAGGGGATGCATAATTTCAAGTAGCTAGATAATAATTGGGTTTCTGTATTTCAACTGAGGGGTCTTACCTACAGCAGACAGAATTCAGAGTTTTGTTCTATTATCTAGGCAAGAAAGAAAAGGGTTTGATTGTAAAATCAAAGTATCTCTAAGGGCAAAGTGTAAGAGAGTTGCCCTAGGGAATTGTTTCAATAGCTATTGGTAATGGCATTGCAGATGTAATTGAAAAAGTGTAAAGGCGTCCATAGCAGTAACCAGTGCTTGGAAATCTCATTTGGAATTCCAGACACTATTATTTTTAAAGTATTCTCTATAGTGTGACATTTAAAACATTTTCCCACAGGGTTAGTTTTCAACATATAGGATGCACAGCCTCCTACTTGTGAACTATATAGTGTATAATTTTATGCTTAGGGTTAATGCATTCAAATGCCTGTCACATCATATCAAGAGAAAAAAACCTCAGAACTACTAAAGAGAGTTAAGGTTTTTTTTCTTTTCTACAGAGAAGAAACAATAATTATTATAAGCATATCTTTTAGAAATTCCACTTTTTGAGATCACAATATTTTGCTTAGTATGTTTTTATTTTATTCTCAAGATTTTATATTTTCCTGTTTTCAATTCTTTTATTTATATAAATAGCAATGAATGGGGAAGGTAGCTTAAATACCTGTGCTTTCTTGGTTGTTTTGCATTTTATACAATCACATTTCACATCACCTTTTCTCTCTTCACAATTATTGTTAGTCAGTCATATATATATATGATTAGATATATCCCATCTAATCTTTATATTAACCAATTTGACATTTTAAAATTTATTTGCGGATTTAATTTCACTAAAGAAAGAGAGTCCATTTTTCATGGCTGCTAAAATGTTTCTTAGGTGGTGGTTGTTAGGTGCCATGAGTCGGTTCTGACCTATAGCAACCTTATGCACAACAACTAAACACTGCCCAGTCCTGGGCAATCCTCATCACTGTCCCTATGCTTGAGCCCATTGTTGCAGGCACGGTGTCAATCCATCTCCTCTGCTCCCCTCTACTTTACCTGCGACTGGTTTCCCCTGACAGTATGTTCAAAGTATGTAAGACGATGTCTCGCTATCCTTGCCTCTAAGGAGCACTATGGCTGTACTGCTTCCAAAGCGGCTTTGTTTGTGCTTTTAGCAGTCCATGGTACGTTGAACATTCTTCTCCAGCACTGCAATTCAAATGTATCTACTCTTCTATGCTCTTCCTTATTCAATGTCCAATTTTTACATGCATATGAGGCGATGGAAAATGCCATGGCATGGGCCAGATCCATCTTCGTCCTCAAAGCAACATCTTTGCTTTTCAATGCTCTAGAGGTCTCGTGCTGCGGATTTCCCTGCTGCAACTCATCTTTTGATCTATTGCCTGTGCTTCCATGAGCACTGATTATGGATCCAAACAAGACAAAATCTTGGACAACTTCCACCTTTTCACATTGATCATGATGTTACCTTATTGGTCCAGTTGTTTTCTTAAGTTATGATTACTTATTTGTATAGGATCAACAATAAAATTTTAGCTATATGTTTCAGGATCCTTCCCTCCAAATGAAAGGAGTTCATAAATTTGAATTACTTACTTCATTTTATTGTTCTAAATTAGCTTTAGATCTTTTAAATACTTTTATAGCCTGGTCTTCATTCATTCTTTCTGTTAACGGAATATACATTACTTACATTTTCTAGAAAGCAACGGAACTACCTTTCAGTTGTTCTTATACTATTCCATGGACATTTTGATACAAATTTGTCAGTGGATTGAAGAAATCTCCTTTCTATCATATTGTAACTTTCTATTATGTACTTGCCATGCTTTCTGTAAAGCACATCACGCTAATTTAAGGCAAATGACAAAATATATTTGTGTCTAAAATATTTTCAAAATAAAGAGGAAATCTACAGCTTTCCTTGAAAGACCCATGACTTTAATATCATATGCCTTAATCTTATAAATATGACATATAAAAACACACAATTTGCTGTCTACATTAAAATGACTGCAATTCAATTGTCTCCATTAATATTGCTGCAATTTCAAGAAATCTTTGTCAAGAGAGATAAAATTATGAATAACTGCATTGCTCTTTGGGGAAATTTCTAAAAAATCCATTAAAATGACTATTAGGTGACATGGGTTTTAATAAATAGCATGAAAGAGCTTTCTATTTTTGAAAACTCATGAAACCTTTACCCGACTGCATCCACCAATCCAAAATGATTGCAACCACTCTGAAAGGCCTGCTTTAAACCAGTGCCTTTAAATTCCTTATAAATGCTTTATCTTTGTGACCCCCCTTCAAAGAACTTACCGAGATTCTATCAAGATAATAATATGAGCAAGGCACTCAGCTGTGCTTTATCAGCAACTTATTTTTGTGGTATTTTCCAGAAATGTGATCTGGATCAATAGATACACACACATATACAAACATTCACACATGTGCACATGCTAGTATTTTAAATAAAATACTATATATATTTGAAAATAGAGTATGCATATGCTTAGCACAGGCTTTAGCAACAAGGCACACAGGTACCCACAGGCACAGCCATCCATGGACGTACTGTCTGTCTGTCTGTCTCTCATTGCTTTGGAACCCCAGCTGCATAATTGAGGTACTCGCTGTTATAGAGACCAAATTGCCTGTGGAGTTTTAAATATTTATAAGTTGACCTTTTACTGAAAAGGTGGATAATGCTGCCAAAGAAAATCATTTAAGTTCTTTTATTTTCAGTGGGTACACATTGGAGTGCAGGCTCAGCAGTTCTAAGTCACCAGCTGCTCCAAGAGAGAAAGGAGAGGCTTTCTATTCCTCTAAAGACTTACAGCCTCATACTCACCTGGCAGGGGAGACACCATGATCATGAAGGTGGCTTTCCCAGAGGGAGGCTCAACCATTGCACTCCAGATGTGCTGACCCCTGCGATTTCCCCAAATGTGGGAAACTCGACTGCATAATTTTTTGGAAGTGGGGGACTGAGTTTGTGCTCTCCCTGAGGGGGGGGGGATATATTTCCAGCGGCAGAAAACAGGGCAATTCTCAGAGGGTGGCTATGAGTTGAAATTTGCATAATGACAATGAGCATGGTTTGGGTTCAATAGAAAATGATACAGCTAAGACGTTATCACTTAACCAGGCTCATATTTTTATTTGCCACCCAGCTGACTCACACTTGTGGTTCATGTCTCAATGTCCCATACTTTTTCTAATCTTTGCTTTCAGAACTGATAAAGGGCCAAACACAGGGATAGCTAATGCATTTTCATTGACACTGTAGGATAAGCAATGGACTTCTAACCACAAGGAAGGCCATTCGAAGCCACCTGCTCCCAAAAGTTGGGGGGGAAATTGACAATGTCTTAGTCTCTAGGGTCGGAATAGATCCGATGCCAGTGGATTTACTAGATAAATTATGCAAAAGGTGCTCTGATTATTCTTTACTGGTACATTATGCACAAAATTGGTGGAAAATAAGCCCTTAACCATTTTTGTTTTATTATAATTTGTCTATTCAAATTATAAGTATCATAACTTTTTTTAAAACCAAGGACAGAATGAAGGGATTTTAATATGGTGCTGTAACTCGCTGGTGTGATCTCAAACGACCAGTGGGCTGGGGCATTTTCTCCACTCCGTTTCTATCGCTGCCAGTGTGTGTGCTTCTTTTGAAGTAGAACTAATAAAAGCTACAGGTTCAATAGAGTGACAGGACCCCAAACTTCCAATATTGGTGCAGGTGTGATGGTTCCTTAGTGATCAGAGGCAACCTCTGTAGTAAAGTCCAGGAGCGAAACGCCTAGAATGGAATTATTAGACTGGAGAGCATATCTCCTCCCAACACAAAGCTGTGTTTTACCATCCTGATGTGAAATCATATAGAAAAAATGCTTATATATTTTAAGTAAAAATGTTCATCTATAACTTAATGTCTTATGTTATTAATGACTAGCCACTGCACTGGTTTAATAAGCCAGGGCCAAAGGACAATAAGCTGGTCATTCCTATTGCACTCAAGAATTATGTTTTGTTATCTATGTTTTTGTGCATTTTTATATGAACTTTCTAACCAAGTCATCTCTGCTTCATCAAGAATCTAGTACAAGGACCCCCAGCCTCATCCTGCCTTGTGTGGAAGTAGTTTGTTCTTTCTTTGTAATATTTTGTGAGTAGAATTCAAGTGTTTAAATGAACTGCTAAAATAAATAAAGATTCATTTGTATTGTATCTTTAGATTGTATACTCACTATGTCTGATTATATCTTGCTTTCTGTAATTCTAGATACTGAAGACTAGTATCAAAATATATTTTGTAAGACCTTATCCAATACGGAGTTGGGTGCCCTAAATGCATAACATTTTTTTTGTTCATGAAGTGAAAAGATTCTCAGTCTAATTATGGTTGAGGTGCACACATTGACTTTGAAAAATGAGTCCTGTGCCCATTAACAGTCCATCTACATCCTTCTCTGGTGTCGACAGTAACATTATAAATAGACAAGTGACTTTAAACTCTCCAAAGGTCTTTGAAATAGTCTGCGTTTGTTAGTTCAGGGCTTGTCGTCCCCATAAATGGAGGACGAGTGGTGGTGTAGACTAACCACAAGTTCGGTAGTTCAAATCCACCACTCCTTCCTGAGAGAAAGAGGAGGTGTCTTCTCCCATTAAAGAAAATGCAGCCTTGGAAAATCTGTAGTGGATCACCATGAGTTGGAATAGATCCAAGAGTAGTAGCTCCATAAAACAAGAACGTCTATGCTAAAAAGCCAATTCCCGGGTGGTACAAACAGTAAACATGCTCACTAGCCGAAAGATTAAGGTTGAGCCCACCAAACGGCACCTCGAAAGACCAGCGTGGCGATCGCCTGAAGAAATAGTACAGCCATTGAAAAATTCTATGGAGCAGTTTGTTACTTTGACACACATGGTTGTAATCCACTCGGTGACCATTATGATGAGTCTGATGATGCTTACCTGATCCGGGAGGTGTATTTTGAGATAAATGCCAGTAAGTGGCAGTGCTGTCCATGCGGCTGACCTGTTGCCTGTCGTGCAGGTCACCTCCAGGGCGTGGAGTCTTATTTTGACAACTTAGGGCCTTCTCTGGGTGCCCGGATGGTGTGTTGATTAAGCGTTAAGCTGAGATCTGCCTGGTCGGCATTTTGAACCAGCAGCCTCCAGAGGAGAAGTACTGGGCCTTCTACTCTACGGCAGTAAGTTTCTGAGGAATTAGTCTGGCAAAATAGTCTTTCTTCCTTTGTTCAGGGACAGTGAATTAGCTAATGCGCCTCTTCTAGCCCAAGTCTCTGTAACACCCACTGAGGATCTTTTCCTGAATAGGTCTGGGTAAGAAGGTGGAGGGAAGGAAGACACAGATGATAGAATTCATCTGTAATTGTTAAAGGATTCATTAGACAGGCATTCGCTGGGGCTGTGGGTGTGGGTGGGGGTGGGGATGGGGATGGGGATGGGGATGGAGTGGGATAGCCATTTCACCACCTGCACAAGTCAGGAGTGGCGTGCTTCCTCAGGGCCCTGAAATCCTTACACAGTGCATGTGACCTCAGAGAAGAAGCCGCAGAAACAGGATCCAGAGCATGAGACAGAGTAGTGGTCTTCCCAACCCTCAGAGTAAGTAAAGCCGAGTGCTCTGGGGCAGAAGGTGGCTTGTGGAGTGGTAATGGGAGATGCTGGGTTTGCTGACCCACATAGGAGGCGCTAAGTCCCTTCAGGTTGTGACTTACTAGCATGAGGTGTCTCTGGGTCCTTAATTGGGGGAGCTAGGTTCACTGGCCTACAGAGTTTGAGCTGAATGTCCTTGGGCTGAGGTTTACAGAGGAGTGGCATGCTCTTGGGGCATTTATGAGCAGCGCTGACAGGACTTTGCAGCCTATCCTGACTGAAAATCTGTACCCTAAGCGTATCTCTCCTACATTGTAGCCTGTTAACTTCCTTAATAAGCCCTTTAGTCATAAATATGTCTCTGAGTTTTATTTGGCCATTGTAGTGAATTTTAAAATCTAGATAAAAAAGTAGAGAATGTTGTTTGTGATAGAACACAGTTTGCCAACATAAAAGAAATAAGCCAGTTTATCTCAAAGAAAAATATTTTTGGTAATCACATAAGAGGCTGTAGGTTTTCCCTTCTTCACATAATTTATTAGTATGGTTTACTTTAAAATGACATTTCATACACTCTGCCTTTTTACATTGCAACCTAGGCATTAGATTCAGAAAAATGTATGCTGTAAACACCAAAGATTTCATGGGAGGCTTAAAAACACAAATAATCTAATACTTGTGATTGCACCACTGAATTTACCTCTTTAATGGGGAGACTTTGCGGGCTCCTGGTGAGGTCACGATTCCTTGTCAGCCTGACAACTGCAGTCTGGAGTTAGGAAGCCCCAGCCCTTCTGTAGGAGCGCCTAAGACGGGCTTTCTCCTTCCGGAAGAGAGACAGCCTCAGACCCACAGGGTCAGTGCTACCGTGTCCGATAGCGTCACTATGGGTCAAAATCGGCTCCATGACAGTGGGTTGGTTGGGGTTTTGTTTGTTTGTTTAGTTTTTAGTTGGGTAGAGTTTAAGGCGCCCTGGTGGTATGTATTGAACTGCTACATGGAAAGCCAGCAGAAATCCTTGGGAAAAATACAGAGCTCTCAGCTCCAGAATAGATTTATCATTGTATGGTTTCAGAACCCCAAAGGCCAGGTCTAGCATACCCTGTAGGCTCACTGTGAGACAGAATCAACTTTTTGGCAGGGAATCTGGTTTGGATTTTTTATTGTGTAGTTTGGCTAACGACAAAGGAAATGAATATTTAGTCTCTAATCATGGTGACTAAACATCACCACTTTCTTCCTTAGCAAGGCTCCCTCCCCCACCTCCAATTTATCCTCACAATTTGTGGGCCACAGAGTCCCATTTCTTCTCTCCCCACTCTTAGAACCTGAGAAATAAGCAGAAAGAAGTAACTCCATCATCCTCAATTCATTTACTCATATGCTACCTAGAATCTTTCCCTTCGTGATGGGATACTGCCACTGTAGTATGGAAGCTGGCTCTCTCTCTCTCTCTCTCTCTCTCTCTCTCTCTCTTTCTCTCTCTCTCTCTCTCTCTCTCTCTCTCTCTCTCTCTCTCTCTCTCTCTATCTCTATCTCTATCTCTATCTCTATCTCATACACATTATAATGATTCAGGAACATCTGCTCTACCATTAATTAGCTTTGTGAATTCACTCCACCATTCTGAAACAATAGTGGCTGATTACACACTCCCTAAGGTTCTTTTTTTTTTAAACACATATAACCCTAAGATGTTTGTCTATCTGTCATTTCTGTGCTTGTTATGAGCCGGTGGCCAAATAAATCTCTTGGTGACTAGAGGGCTACTTAATTAAGAATACAATCAGATCTTTGCTCTTGAAGATTTGCTTCTAAGCCAGATGCTATTTCTGCACTTGAGTCCTTTGGTAAAGCAAGCAACATTGCCA